>NC_089580.1:106322956-106635327 GCF_019320115.1 Miscanthus floridulus | reverse complement strand
ATCTCGTAGGTGACAGGAAATCACCTGACTTCTACCGTGTTTAAGTAGGGCTAAGCACTACACGAGCCTGAGCTACATAGGATTCAGGGTATCAATATCTAGACAAGGATTGGATAACCAATGCAGCAAGTGTTTGCATCCAACACCTAAACTTAATGCAACAATATATATATGTAACAATAATACTTTAACTGCATTTTAGAAATTAGGAGGCTTAATATGCTCTGGGGCTTGCCTTTCACAAAGTTGCACGGACGGTGATCCGGGCACTCAACGGCGACCTCGTCTGGCACTTCTCCCGAGGGCTGCACCTCCTAAACCTCCGGTGTTGGCTGCTGCTGCTCACTCGGTTCCTCGAATTCCAGCAGTGTCACACCTTCTGGTACACCTATTGCATGCCGATGCACAAGATAAATATCATGGATGCATAAGGAATGACATGATGCTCATGATGAATGGATCGCAGTAAGTGTTTAACAAAAACATCACTGGACACTCGTTTACCGATTAAGAATAGCTCTATTCAAATCACTTTAAAGCATGTATCTAACTTAACTTGAAGAACAAGATCAACTTACCTAACTTGCATAACCTAAGATAAAGATGCTCATCTTCAGTTAAAGGCCTAACACCTAGGAACATTACCACAAGCTTAGGAATAGTAAAGGCATACTTAATTCAAAGTTAAGGTTTCACATGCAAACGAGTAGTTTCTTAATTCAATCCCAACAAGAGTTCTATAAATTCAAATGACTTGCAAGAGGACATTCTGGAAAGCTTATGAAATTCTCTACAAATAATTTGTAAACATCAAAGCATGATTCTTACGTTAACCAAATCGAATTAAGGTAAACATAGAATCTGTCCAGAAATGACAGGTTTACTAAATTAATTATTTAGTGATGATGCAAAAGCATAATTGGACCAAACCAAGTTTACCAACTTGTTGCACATACCAGAGGAACATTAGAAAGTATAGTGCCAACTTCTAAATAAATTATTTAATGCCCTTTTCTAATTTATTTAGTTAATTAGGTGATTAAAGCAATATATAGTAAAACTATTCAGAAAAATCTACAAAAATTACAGTAGCTATCTCATGCTTCACATAGACTACCATAAAAATTTCAAAGCCATTGGGCTAGCAAAACTTGTTGTATCCAAAATAACAGGTGGCATGTCTATTTCTAGCATAATTAGGAAATCCTAATGAAAAGTGTCAAGCAACAGATTTCACATTTTTCCTAGCATCATTCTAGCATAAGAATAGCACTCACCAAATTTTACCTTTACTAGATCTATAGAAAAATTATGAAAATTCACACAAGATCCATCCATGCAAACAAGAGAATTTCCTATCTCCTACATACAGTGTCTAAAATATATGAAAATTTAACTACAAGCTATTCATGATATGAGCAGTACACCATAAAAATTTCATGCCATTTGGAGCTACATAGAAAAAGATATAATTACCCCTTATTTCCTTCATGATTAAAAGAGATAATTAGCAACTCCATTTTTCATAACAGAACATGGCATAAATTATATTTTTAATATAAACTAGACATTATCATGAACTCAACAAAATTGGAACCACATCATTTGAATCTACCAACTAGGAGATACATATTTTTGAAAATGTACACAAATCTGTGAAAAAGAATAAACAAAACAAAAAATGAAAACCTAACCCTACTGCTGGGCCGGCCCGAAAGCACACGGCGGCCCACAACGCATGCGCCAGCAAATGCCAGCGTGGCCCAGAAGCGGCGTGGCCCACGCCGATTCCCGCCTAAGTACGACGACTGACGCGCGGGTCCCGTAAGACAGAGAGACAGGTAGGGGAGGAAGAAAGGACGGCGGCGTAGCTCATCGCCGGTGACAGGTCTGGCGAGGCCATCGGCACCAACAGGTTCGCCTCACCTATGCGCACCTAGAGGTGCCATCAATTTCAGCTATTACCGTAGCTAGAGGAAATGGCGACGGCCATGGTGGCGCACGGCCACGAGTTGGCCGGCTCCGGCGAGGCCCGACCCCATAGGGTGTGGCTAAGCTTGGTACGAGCTTCCAGAGTTCACTACCAAGCTAACCAAGCATAGAGGAGGGGATGGGAAGGCCGTGGTGGTAGTTGACCGCGTGGAGCGCCAACTCCGGTGAGGTCCCGCCATGGCGGCGGTGGAGGAAATGGCGAATACGCCCTTACCAAGCCCCCAAACGACATGGATGAGAGGTGGAAGAGGTGGAGAAGAGCACGGTGAAGCTACGAACGAGCTAGCCGACGCATTTTTGTGGTGGCGCACAAGCACGAGCTCGTCGAAGTCGTGGCGGCTGTTGCTGCGAAGCTACGGGCGAGCGGAGGAAGCCGAGGAAATGAAATCAGAACTGACGAGCTGGTTGGCAGGCGCGCGGGGTGTTGCTCAAGTCGTGGCCGGCCGTGCCAGGGCGTCCGCGACATGTGGCAGCACGAGCAGGAGACCAGCGACGAGTGTCACCCACGTGGTGCTCATTGTCTAATGGCTGTTAGGTACTGTAGCTCGCATTCAGATGACTTGAACCGCTTGACAGCGCAACTTCAACGTGTTAATACGGCTAAACCGTTGATCCATTGCAAAAAAACCGTGTACATGAAAATTGTAGGCCTACCTTCCATCTCCAACTTCTATTCAAGGATCATCGTCTAATTCTCCATGGATCAGAACTTACATCAAGCCAAAGTTGGCTTGATCCAACTAAAACTGGATTTATGACTTAGCAAATTTTCTAAGTGTGAATTCAGCATGGAAATATGACTTGTGGGCCTTGTTTGAACATGTTCTAGCCATTTTCATGAGATGGTCATATTGAGACTTTTGTTCCTTGATAAATTGGCTAGAACTTTGGTAAAGGGTGCACAGCCATGCAAGGTCTCTAGGTTGGTCTTTTGAATTAGTCAAACAGTGGCACTTTAAAGGTCATTCTAAGTCAAACCACCACTAGAGGGCAATTTAGTCATTTTGGTCCACATGAACAATGTCCCATCAATTACCCTAAGTGTATTTAAGGTGTATTAGACCATAATCAACCACTTTACACAAATGCTATACCAACTTCTAATGATCACATGTGATGAAGCAACAAAACAATCAATTTCACTCTAATGTTGCAATTCCATGTTTCACATGTTTCATGCCTTTGTTGCAATTTTAACTTGCCACATTCCTACCATGTTGCCATGTTTCAAGGTATGAGAAACTCATGTTGCATTCACATGTTGCACTACTACCATTCACAAGCAAATCAAGTATGAAACAAACAGAATTGCGAATGTTGCATATCTATGTTTCAGTGACAATGGCATGATGAGATAGATGATGCATATGTTTATGAAATGAAATGCACTTTTGTGGAAGCCAAACACCTAGGGTGTTACATATACAATGGGGTAACCTTGTTTTAAACAAAGTTTAATAATGTCGCATTCCATACCATACAATGGGCCCATACATACCATGAAGTTGTAGGCGTCAGCCCACTTGCTTGTGTAGTTGCATGAAAAAAGTCTATTTGACCTCCCTCAACTATTGTACAAGTTTGATTTACCTCCCTCAATACAAAAACTAGTTTTTGTAGACAACTCTAGCTATTGAAACTCAAGATGGCAACGGGAATTTTCTCATCGGGTTTCGCCTACCCATCCCCATCCCCGTCCCCACGGGGTCCAGATTTTCCCATCTTCGTCCCCGTGAAGACTCACGGGGGACATTTTCTCCCCATTTCCGTCCCCGTGGGGAATTCATACCCGATAGGGATCCCCGTCCCCGCAATGAGATCAGAAAACAATCTACTAAATCAACAATCCAAAACTAAAAAATACTAGGAAAAACTCATCTTGCAATCAAACGAGATCGTAAAATACTTTACAAATTACAAGTCCCTTTAACATATCCCACCTCACAACTCCCTAGATCTCACAAATGACAAATCAATAATGTTTCAACTTCAACACATTGACGCTACTTTCCTGCAGAGCGAGCAGAGAGAACTTGAGTATTCAGACCCAGGAGAGAAAGCAGAGAATGATTGGGCAGCGTTCCTAGGCAGAGACTGAGTGCATGCAGTCATGCCGACCGGTGGCGCATGTCCTCGTCTGCTCTTTGTGGCATGCATGGTGATGGCGACTACGACTTAGGGGGTGAGGCTGGATGCGGGATGGATGAGGTGAGCCTGCACAAGCTAGGCATCGCGTCTTAGTAGTACCACAGGAGGCGCTGCAGCACCACGGCACTAGGCACAATGGTCGCATGAGTCGCGCCCAGCAGCTGGCGGCGACTGGCGGTGAGGATTCATGTCCGTGCCTGGCGTGGATGCGTGAATACGGCTGTTGTGGGAGGGGTGGCCGAGTGGGGATACTAGGAACTAGGGTTAGGAATTTGGTTATATACTCCATGTGTTTGATGGGCTTGGGCCGATTTGGGCTAAACTTTACAGCTCGCATACGGAGTATACTCCTTAACGGGGCGGGGATGCGGGGATCGGGTACGGGGGATGGAGAACCATCCCTGTACCCGCCAGACCCGACGGGGATAGATTTTCTCCCATTTTCTTCCCCATGGAGAATAAAATCTCCCCATCCCCGTCCCCTAATAGGTGAATTTCCCACGGGAAATCAGGGATCGGGTCCCTGTTGCCATCTTTAATTGAAACCGTCCAATTTACCTCCTAAATGGTTTGGGAGTGGTTTTGGTTAACGTAGTGCCACGTCCTACGTGGCGCCAGGTCAGACACAAGGAAGATAAATCTAGCTTTTAGGATAGTTTAGGGAAGTCAATTAGACTTTATAAAAAAATGTCGAAATAATTTTTTAAAAATATCAAAATATTTTTATAGAATAAATATGCATTTAAAATACTAAAATCTAACTTAATATTAGAAAAGTTCTTTTAACTCATTGTATAAATAAGTTTCCAAAAATTATCCAAATAGTTTTCTTGTGTGTAAAATATTAAAATTGGTTTAATATTAGAAAATCATAGAAAATGTATTTCAACTTAGAAAAATATGAACTAGTTTCATTTTTTTCTAAAATCATGCTCTCTATATTTTTTTACTATAGAAGTCGCATGTTGATTACTGCTGATGGCCCAATGAGCCTACAAAGTTAGACCACATGATACATTTTGCTAATATCCAATCAGAGCTTGAATTATATGTTTTATTTGGATTTTTTCATGCATGTCTTGATGGTTAAGAAAGACATTATCAAGGAATTTTTTGTAGTTTACGTGGCGGGTTGCACGACGTTACATGATGTGGTCTGCAATAACTTATCTTGGTCTGTATCCTCCGTTTCATATTTGGCCTAGAATTTTAGGAGACCATATAAGATTCAAATAATTCTAAGAAAGGAACAAAAGGTAGAGCATGATTTTATGAAAAGTTTCATATTTTCTAAGTCAAAATAAATTTATAATAATAAATAAAATTTAAGTAGTGTTTAAATACATATTTATTCCAAAAAATGTTTGAATACTTTTTAGAAAAATATATTTATAAGCTTTTTATAAAGCTTAATTGATCTCCCTAGCAAAGTCTGTCGATGTTTTACCACCGATAGCCTGCCACGGGGGTCCCTGGGGCAGTATTGTTCGGGCTTCAGCGTATGCAGAACTCGATGGTGAACGCAAGAGACAAACGATTTATCCTGGTTTAGGCCCTCGATCATGGATCGAGTAATAACCCTACGTCCAGTCGGCGTTAGCCTTTGCGTTGGATTGATTGTAAAGTGTTGTGTTATACAATTGTCGTCCTATTCTTTGTCGTCCTCTTCCCTAGGAGCCCTGCCCTCCTTTATATAGTCAGGAGGCTAGAGTCCTAGTCAGTTTACAATGAGAGTTTCTAGTAGGATTACTGAATAGTACTACTACTAAGATTACATGGGAAGAATCCTAGTTGGACTAGATCTTCTCTCTCCCTTGCGGGGTATCCTGTGGGTCCCGCATCGACAAGCCCCCGAGCACTTCATGGTTGAGCTCTAAAAGTCTCGTTTTGCTCCTTCAAGTTTTGTTGAGTAGGAACAAATGTCATCCGAGTGCTTTCTTGAGTGAAACCTTGTAGCGCTTCTTGGGACCTTCGAGTGGTGAGTGCTTTTTGAAGAAAAAGTACATCCATCTGGTTGTAGCCCCTGAGCCTCTTGCTATTTGGAACAAGGAGCTAGAGGATCTTGTCTTAAAGTTGCTCTGATTGTTCGTTGAAGTTTTATCAAAAAGAACTCGAATATGGCTCGTTCTGGGTTCTTTTTGTCGTAATGTCTTGAAGTGGTCTGCGTTGAGGAAGTCTTTTGGTGACGTGTGCTTTTTCGAAGAAAAAGTGCACTCACTGAGTGTAGCCCCCGAGCCTCTTGCTATTTGGAACAAAAAGTTGGAGGGTCTTGAATCTTTATGTTGTTTGAAAATTTGTGTTCTGAAGTAGTCCCCGAGACTTGGATTATGTCATCATCTGAGTAGTTTTGCGGCATCTTTCCGAAGCAGCCCTTTAGTCTTGGATTAAATCACCATCCGAGTAGTTTCGCAGCATGTAGCCTCCGAGCGTATATCCGTGTTGTTTTGTTTAGGAAGAACTCGGATGCGAGGTCTTGGCGTATTCTTTGATAGTCTGCTGTTGTCAGATGTAGTTGTATGGTGGTGGTTGAGTGTAAATGCCTTTTGTTCACGGGTTGTACTGTGCTGGTATATTCTTCCGAATATGCTTGTCTTCGAGTACTGTTCCTTCTCGCCTGAGTCTTCCATTATTGAGTCCTGTCTTTTCACTGCGTCCTTTGTTAGGCTTATTTCGTTGGTACTCCTAGTCTATGTGCGCCGCTCCTTTGATCTATAAATACTGTCCCAGAGTGCTTGTTTTCATCCATTGGACATTCTGTTGAAACCTTCGTGGTCATGAACATGGTAGTTTGTGAAGCAGAGCAGCCCCCGGGCATATTTTGTAGTTCCTGTGTGTCTTGTCGTAGCTGGAGGAAGTCTTGTGATAGGGATTAGAGGTAGGCAAATCACGCGACAGCATTGTACCAGGATGTACGTGGCGGTAGTTGGAGGAAGTCTTGTGATGTGGGCTTCGTTCCTTCATCTGGCAGTTCTGGGTTGATCCTCGTCGCCTGTCCTGAGACTATCCGGTGCAGATCAACACCATATCCAGCATCACATCGGTCTTGGGTAGACAGATGCCCGCTGGCCTTCTCTACTCCATGTTGTCTTGCCGTGCTGCCGATTTCCGCCTTGGATGCACTGCGTCCGTCCTTTGAAGAAAATAGTGTAGCTGATGGCGGTTTGTCCTTCTGAGTAGCAATTTGGGACACGTAGTCGTTCCAGAGCCTAGCCGTGTCTGTGTTCCTCTTTGCTACTTTGCTTTTTGTGGTACCGAGTTTGTTGGGTCTTGTAAGATTTGTAATCTTCTTATTTTTGAAGTCGCTTGTAATGGAATGAATCTTGTCTTCTGAGTTGTCCTTTACTTTTCTGATGTGATCCCTATCATTCATGAGATTACCGAGTTCTTTCTTAAATAACTGGGTTCTTTTGTTCCTTGCGAGGTAGCCCTTTGTTTCTTCTTGGTTGACGGGTTGTTCTTGTAGTGATCTGATAACCCTGCCGTGGTGCTGGACGGATAAGTCTGAAATCTGCCCATTGGATTGTACAGTTGTGTGGATTTGTGCCCTCCGTCGTTTTAGCTACGTCGGTAAATGGACCGTTGCATTCTCACACGGTGTTTTAACAGGCCTGGTGGGCCGTTTCTAACGCTGTAAAATTTATTTATAGACCCTTCGTCCTCTTTTTCTTTACTGCCTTTCTTTTGCCTTCAAACCCTAGCTCTTAATCATCTGTCGTCGCCATTGCCACCGCCGTCCTTAGCGCCGCCATCTAGCTTCATCTTCCCCAGTACCTTTTTGCTTCTGCTAGTTCATGGGTAAGAAGAAAACCGCGAGCAAGTCCTAGGCGACCTTCGTGGACGAGGAGTCATCCCTTTCTTTGATCGAGAACCAAGAGTTCGTGGCCATGAGGGCTGCTCAGAAGGTTTGGCTGGCTCCAACAACAAGCGAAGATCAGCTGCGTGAGCTTGTCAGCGACGGCTTGATCCAAAGCAAAGTCATCGCTGAATGGAGAGTTCCGGGCAAGCATCGGGTTCCTACTCTGGGTCCTTGTGAGATTGTCCTCTTTGTTTCCTTTGTCCGCGCCAGACTTTGCCTTCCTGCTTCCTCCTTCCTTCATCAGTTTCTTGGTTATTTTGGGGTTATTCTGAACCATCTAACCCCTAATGCCGTTCTCCATCTTTCCATTTTCGTTCATCTCTGTGAAGCTTTCCTCAGAATCCCTCCTTCTCTATCTCTTTTTCGCTACTTCTTTCGTTTGAAACCTCAACCCCACCATGAAGAAACCAGCATTCTTGGCGGTTGCGGGATTCAGTTTTGCCAGGGTCTTAAGATTAAGTTTTTTGACTATGACCTGGTTGATTCTATAAAAGATTGGCGTGCTGACTGGTTTTATGCTGCCAATTTGATCCCTTCCCTTGTCGTCCACTTTGGATCTGGTCCTGTGGTGAATGACCGATGGGACAAGAAACTTGATTCACCTGCTGAGATTCAAGTGATCCAGCCACTCCTTGATAGGATTAGCATGCTGAAACAGTAGGGTTTAACCGGTTTCGGTATTGTTTCGAGTTTTCTTCGTCGCCGAGTTCAGCCTTTGAAAGAGCGGGAGCACCTTGGCTTTGAGTATTCTAGGGCCGAGGATCCTTCACGCATGGTCCCAGCTCTTGAGCTGACCGATGAGGAGGTACTCGAGCGTCTCTAGAAGATGCTAAAAGGAGTGAGCGTTATTCCTCCTGCTGTCTCTGAGTTCTCTGCCAACAACCCGCCCCCAGCTGTGAGTTGTTTATCTCTTTGTTTGGATACTTTATGTACTCTTGCTGCATCCATTTTTGCTTACTTTTCTTTGTCTTGCTATTTTATCCTTTTTTGTAGGAGCTTGGGCGGAACTTTGTTGACCCGATCCCTCTTAATGTTCTCCCTGCCGTGGCGGAGACTGGAGATAAACTTGCTGGAACTTCTACAACTAGTAAGTCCCCATCCTCCACAGTGCTTCCTAGAGTTTCTTCCAGATTTGTTGATGTATATGAAGAATATGTTCCTCATCTAGTCCCTCGCAGTCCTCGTAGTGTCCCGAAGAGGGGGCGAACGGATGGGTCTTCATCTGGCCTGCCTATCTCCAAGAAGCCTCACAAACCAAGTGCTCTCTCAGGTACTCCAGTTGTTGCTAGCATGCTCTTAGGTGAGCACATTTAATACTCTTTGTTCCTTTGTTTTCTTGTTTCTCTCTTGAACCGAGTACTTTTTATTCTTTTTTCAGCAGGTGCTCTGGTTTCCTTGGCTGAGGGAGAGGAGGATGATGAAGTACCCCTTATCATGCGGCGGTGAGTTGTTTTCATATTCCTGTTGCATTGAATTTCTCTTCTTTGTCTTGACTTTTAGTCTTGAACTTTTTGAAGTAACCGGACATCGGGTATGAGTTCTTCTGAGGCTCCTGCGCCGACTTCTTCTGAAGCTCTGGTGTCGAGTTCTTTGGTAGCCTCGGTACCGAGCTCTACCGCTCCTCTAGTGCAGAGTTCTTCCATGGCCCTAGCCCCAGCTTCTTCCATGGCTCTGTTATCTGCTATCCCACTCCCGTCGTCGGGTGGCGGGGACGTTTTTGCCGTCATGGTCCCCCCTACGAGGCCTTCTTTTGGCTTCGTGAAGAAGAAAGTGGTTGGGTGAGTAGATTCTGGCTTCATCCTTTTGCTTCTGTCTTCCTCCTTCTGGTTCTCATCGGTGCTTTCTTTCATCAATTTTCAGTCTTTCGTCTTCTCTTGTTTCTTCATCGACTTATTCTCAGCCTTCCGCCGTGCCATTGAGTTCCAAGCCTTAGGACTTGCAACATACTATTGGTGAAGTTGCTGCGGGGGCATCGGAGCTACCTGGCAAAGTTGCGGACTTGGCCGCCCCGGAGGTGATTGTGGCCGTCGCGTCGGGTCCCTCTGAGGGATTGGCTTCGGCTTCCCTGGAGGTTGCTTTGGTCATTCCTTCTTCGCCCCAGCCGGCCTCTCCTTCCCCTTCTCTTGCTTCCGGCGGTCCCTCTTTTACCGGTGACATGGTGCAACAGTTCGATGCTACCCATCGGCTATCGGAGCTGACCGCAGCCTGGGGGAGCTTGGCGTCCTCTGCGACTTCTTTCGAGGAGAAGCTTCACGTAAGTTTTTCTGAGATTCTTTCTTAGGCCATTTGTTTTGCCTTCGTCCTTACGCCTTATTTTTCTCTTTCTTTAATTGTTTAGACTTTCTCTCGTGACCATACCGGCTTCTTCTTTTCGTCTAAAACTGAGAAGAAGTTGTCCTCCGAGGTAAGTTCTCTGAAGACTAACCTTGACCTCCTCTGGGCCGAGTTGGAGACTGAGCGTAAGTTGCATCAAAAAGAGGAAAAGGCTCTCCATGCTCGGGTGGTAGAGGTAGAGAAACAGAGAGACACTGTTGCCCAAGAGTTGGAGAAACAGAAAGATGCTGCTATTCGGGAGGCTTCAAAGAACTCAGAGGCCATGAAGAGCTTCGAAGCCGTGAAGAAAGAATGTAAAGGTATTCTGGGTTCTCTCTGTTTCTTTCAGTATTCAAACCTTTCCCTCCTGCTGACTTGTTGTTTGGTGTCTTGTCCAGCTCTCCAGGTTGAAGGAAAAAAGCTCTCAGAGGGCATTGATGAAATGAAGACTCTTGTTCATACAAGTCATAACAAGGCTGAGGAGGTAACTACTCGTGCTGAAGAAGAACTTGCACTTGCTAAGTTGATCAGGCGTGGAGCTGATAAAGATCTTGTGCAGGCCCAAAAAACTATTGAAGACTTGTTTGGGAAGCTGGCGACGGCTACTGAAAATTGGAACGTTTTGTGGAAATCCTTTCGTTCAGTAGCTGATGTTCTCCGGACTCCAGCGGATGACGGGCAATCTTAGGCTCAGTTCATTCCTTGGATTCCGACTCGTTTCCAAGAGTTCGCGAAGAAGTGCGCTCAAGTATGTACCAAGAATGTGCTGGCCTAGGTCCGGGTCCTCGCTCCAGAGGCGCCTCTGTCCAAGATAGCAGAGGAAGCTGATAGTCAAGAATACCTTGATGCCATTGAGAGGATGGAGCCTGAGGTCGAAGATTTAGCCAGTAGGGTTGTAGACAGCCTTAATATTGATATTTCCCTTCCTGATGACAATGCCTGATCCAATTGACCAGCCTCTTGTAATATTACACTCCTCTTCAAAATGAAGATTCTTTATTTTTGTTGATGTATTCTTTGCCCGGGTGTGGTCGGAGTTACTTGACTTGCTGAGTACTTTGTCCCGTTTTCGTCTCTGCTCCGTGAACAACTCTGTGCGTTATCCTGACGAAATCCCTCGATTTGTCGAGTACTTTTCTTTTCCTCCTCTTTTGTGATCCGTCGAGTGCTTTGTCCGCGCTATGACTTGTTAGATGTAGATCTTTGTGTTGACAACCTTTCGTCTACGCTATGTAGAACGACTCGGCATAGGATGTTGCCTTGACAAACTTCGGCATCCGAGTGCTTTCTTGAGTGGCGCTTGTGCTTTTCTGAGGAAAAAGTATTCCTATCTGGATGTAGCCCCCGAGCCTCTTGCTTTTCGGAACAAAGAGCTGGAGGGTCTTTTGAAGCTTAATTTTGGTCGACTAGTTTTAGGTGTTAGCTTTTAGCTACCCTCATCGGCGGGCTCAAGCGTCTTTTCAGCTATTTTGCTCTCGGCCGGGATGCTCAGGCATGTTTTCCGCCATTTTGCTTTTTGTTTCGGGTGTTAGCTTTTAGCTACCCTCATCGGCGGGCTCAAGCGTCTTTTCAGCTATTTTGCTCTCGGCCAGGATGCTCAGGCATGTTTTCAGCCATTTTGCTTTTTGTTTCGGGTGTTAGCTTTTAGCTACCCTCATCGGCGGGCTCAAGCATCTTTTTAGCTATTTTGCTCTCGGCCAGGATGCTCAGGCATGTTTTCAGCCATTTTGCTTTTTGTTTTGGGTGTTAGCTTTTAGCTACCCTCATCGGTGGGCTCAAGCGTCTTTTTAGCTATTTTGCTCTCGGCCGGGATGCTCAGGCATGTTTTCAGCCATTTTGCTTTTTATTTCGAGTGTTAGCTTTTAGCTACCCTCATCGGCGGGCTCAAGCGTCTTTTCAGCTATTTTGCTCTCGGCCGGGATGCTCAGGCATGTTTTCAACCATTTTGCTTTTTGTTTCATGAAAACAACTCGTTGAAAGTCATGACAAGACATGCTGTGGATGAATATCATCTTTATTGATCATGAATATAAACTAATACATATGTTGTCGAGGAATATTGTCCTTTGTCGATTGTGAACGTTGGTCCCTTATGGCTTGCATATCTGTTTTTTCTTGAGTTGTTTTTACGCATAGAATCTTCTTAGCTGGCTGATGTGCCATGTATTGCTGACTTCTCTTCCATCTTCAGTTATTAACTTGTATGTGCCTGGTCTGGTGACTTTTGTGACAATGAACAGACCTTCCCATGGACTGAGTAGCTTATGTCGTCTGTCAGTCTTTTGTATCCTTCTTAGCACTAAGTCTCCGACTTGTAATGATCGAGGATGGGTACTCTTGTTGTAGTGTCGTCTTAAACCTTGTAGGTATCTGGCTGATTGGAGGGTAGCGTTTACTCTGACTTCTTCTGAGCTGTCGAGTTCTAATCTTCTTATGTGTTCTGCTTCTCCTTCATCGTATTATTCTATCTTTGGTGATGTCCAGATCAAGTCGGCAGGTAGTACGGCCTCTGACCCATAAACTAGGAAGAAGGGTGAGTAGCCTGTTGCTCTGCTTATTTGAGTTCGTAGCCCCCATACTACTTTAGGTAATTCTTCAATCCATTTGGACCCATAGTCCACTAGTTCTTCGTATAACCTTGGTTTTAATCCGGCTAGTATGAGTCCATTAGTCCTTTCTACTTGTCTGTTGGCTTCTGGATGTGCAACAGACGCATAGTCTATACTGAAACCATAGTCTTGTGCCCAGCTTTTGAATTCTATAGCTGTGAAGGGGGAGCCTAGATCTATGATGATGCGATTGGGCATGCCGAAGCGGTGCATAATGTCTTGGATGAACTCGACTGCTTTGGTTGCGCTGTATTTCGCGAGTGGTTTGTATTCAATCCACTTGGTGAACTTGTCGATTGCTACAAAGATATACTCGAAGTCGCCTTTTGCTTTCTTCAGGGGTCCTACTTGATCCAGCCCCCCGCAGGAAAAAGGCCAAGCGGGTGGGATGCAGATAAGATTGTGAGCTGGTACATGAGCTTGTCTTGCAAACATTTGGCAACCTTTGCATTTTTTGATAAGCTCTTCTACGTCTTTCAAAGCGGTTGGCCAGTAGAATCCGGTGCGAAATGCTTTGCCAACCAGTGTTCTTGAAGCGGCATGATTTCCACAGCAACTTGAGTGTATTTCGTCTAAGATTTCTTTGCCTTCTTCAAATGAGACATATTTTAGGAGTACTCCTGATGATGCTGCTCTTCTATAAAGTCTTTCTCCTACTAGAACGTAGTTTTTGCTTCTGCGAACAACTTGGGTGGCTTCTGCTTTATCTGCTGGCAATTTATTTTCTTTGATATAGTCGATGAAAACTTGGCTCCATGAAGTGTTGATTACCAAGATCTGAACGCATTTAGCCTGAATTTCAGGGGTTGTCTCACCGGGTTGTTTGATAGAGGGAACTGATAGCTCTTCTATGAATACGCCGGGTGGAACCTTCGCTCTGTCTGATCCGAGCTTGGCGAGGACATCTGCTACAATGTTGGAATCGCGCAGGACGTGTAGAATTTCTAATCCTTGGAAATGTTTTTCAAGTTTCCGTATTTCAGCACAGTAAGCACCCATGTTTTCTTTGGTGCAATCCCAATCTTTGTTGACTTGGTTGATGACTACTGCTGAATCGCCGTATACAAGTAATCTCTTTATTCTGAGGGTAATTGCCACTCGTAGCCCATGGATGAGGGCTTCATATTCTGCTTCGTTATTTGTAGCTTGCCATAATATCTGAAGGACGTACTTGAGTTGTTTTCCTTCTGGAGAAATGAGGAGAACGCCTGCACCGGCTCCGCCTAGTTTGAGTGACCCATCAAAGTATATCTTCCAGTGGTCAAGGATTGTATCTGATAAAGGCTGTTGAATCTCTGTCCACTCAGCCACAAAATCAGCAAGGGCTTGAGATTTGATTGCTTTCCGCATGGTGAAATCGATGTCAAGAGCTCCAAGTTCAACTGCCCACTTTGATATGCATCCCGTCGCATCTCTGTTGTGTAAGATGTCTCTGAGCGAGAAGTCTGTCACCACTGTGATCTGGTGGCTTTCAAAATAGTGGCAAAGCTTGCGTGAAGTGATCAATAGGGCGTAGAGTAGTTTTTGTACATGCGGGTACCGTATTTTTGATTCAGATAATACTTCACTGATGTAGTATATGGGTCGTTGTACTTTATACACGCGTCCTTCTTCTTCTCTTTCTACGACTATTGCCGTGCTGACCACAGCAGTAGTCGCCACAATGTATAGTATCATATCTTCGTCTTTCCTTGGGGGTGTGAGAATTGGTGAGGATGTTAGGTATGCCTTAAGTTTCTTGAAAGCTTCGTCGGCCTCTTTTGTCCACTCAAACTTGTCTGTCTTCTTTAGTAGTTTAAAGAAAGGTAACCCCTTTTCGCTGAGTCTTGATATGAAACGGTTGAGGGCCGCCATGCATCCTGTTAGTTTCTGTACATCTTTGATACTTCTAGGTGGGCCCATTTCTATTAGAGCTCGAATTTGCTTGGTGCTGGCTTCAATCCCGCGCTGACTGACCAAAAATCCGAGTAGTTGTCCTGAGGGAACTCCGAATACACATTTATTTGGGTTCAACTTCCATCTCCATCTCTTCAAGTTTTCGAAGGTTTGCTTTAAATCTTCAATCAGAGTGTCTGGGTTCTTTGTTTTCACCACTATATCATCCACGTATGCTTCCACATTTTTCACCAATTTGATCCCCAAGGCAAGTTTGGATAGCTCTTTGGTATGTGGCGCCAGCGTTCTTTAGTCCAAACGACATGGTCTTGTAACAGTAAGCACCGAACGGAGTAATGAAAGATGTCTTGCTCTGGTCTTGTTCTTTTAATGCGATCTGGTGATATCCTGAATAGCAATCGAGAAAGGATAATAGTGCAGACCCTGCTGTTGAGTCGACTATCTGGTCAATGCGTGGTAGCCCGAACGGATCTTTTGGGCAATGTTTGTTGAGATCTGTGTAGTCGACGCACATGCGCCACTCGTCCGTGTTCTTCTTCTGCACAAGGACTGGGTTTGCTAGCCAGTCTGGATGAAGGATTTCTCTGATGAATCTGGCTGCCATCAGTTTTGTGATTTCATTTTTAATTACTGCCTTTTTGTCGGGTGAGAATCGTCGTAGCCGTTGCTTTACAGGCTTGGAGCTTTCATTAACATCAATTCTGTGCTCAGCCAACTCTCTTGGGACACCTGGCATATCGGTCGGCTTCCAAGCGAAGATATCTTTGTTGTCCCAAAGAAAGTTGGTGAGCGTGAGTTCCTATTTTGCTGAGAGGTGAGCACTGATGGTTGCTGTCTTGGAGGTATCGCTAGTGCCCAAGTCGATTTGCTTGACGTCGACTTCTTTTGGTGGTGTGATGATGCTGGGCTTTTTAGCCGGTATTTCTAATTCTTCTTGGCTCATCTCTGCAGCAATTGTGGCTATTTCTTTTCTTCCATTGTCGGCTTGTGCTTTGGCTGCAATTTGGATTGCCTGAACGTTGCAGTCAAAAGCACGCTTCAAATCACTTCAAAGAGAAAGGATACCGTTGGGTCCTGGCATCTTAAGCAGCAAATACGGGTAATGCGGTATCGCCATGAATTTTGCTAGTGCCGGTCGTCCGAGAATTGCGTGGTATGATGACTCAAAGTCCGCCACCTCAAATTTGATGAATTCTGTACGGTAGTTTGAGGGTGTTCCAAAAGTGACTGGTAGAGTAATTTGTCTAAGCGGCATGGCTGCTTTGCCGAGTACTATTCCATAAAAAGGTGTGCTTGTTGGTGTGATCATCCCGGCGAGTTGTAGTCCCATCTTCCTTAGTGTTTCTGAAAAGATGATGTTGAGTCCAGCTCCCCCATCGATTAGTACTTTGGTGACAGTCATACCGGCAATAGTTGGGTCTAGAACTAGTGGGTAATGGCCTGCGTTCCCCACGCTAGTCCATTGGTCTTCTCTTGAAAATTGGATTGGATATTGTGACCAATTGAGATATCTTGGTGTAGCCGGTTTACCCATCAAAACCAGAAATAAAAGACACCAAGGGTCATGCAAGGCTTATAAGGTGGGCTAGCTGGACACAGTTGCATAAAAGAGCTTATGAATATAGTAACCAATTTAAACTTCACATCAGTTTATCATCATTTACCTGTCCCAGATTTGCACTTGTACTAGAGCACTCACTTATTAGGAGCAAACAATATTAACCATAGCAGGTATAATAAGGCTGTCATCATCATATCATCTTTTCCAAACCATTATGTTATTTAGTGTATCTACTTTGGAGATAAGCCCGTCAAGTTCTCACTAACCGGGAGAGACGGCGACTCGAATCGAATTACAACTCAGCTGAGGGGGTATCCTAACTCTCACCCTGGCATACTTTGCAAGGGTAGCCATGGGTCACCTTTGGGACAACTCAGGAACCAAATTCGCGGGTTGATCAGTGCCAGCACTCTCAGGGATTACCCTTCTGCCAGGACGATCACTTTTAAATCACCTACCCTTGGACTCACGCCTACGGCTCCCTTCTGAGGCGTACTTTATACTTATCGACTCCCGGCCTGAGGTGAGCTACTCGGCTTTGTGGTCGGTCTCCAGACCTAGCCAACTAAGAGAGAGGCATGCGTTCAACATGAATAGGAAAGGCTCCAAGATTCAGTCCTTAAGCGACACAGACGGAGTCACTGCAAACTGGCAAGCCTCCGCCCGGTCTTCAATTCAATTAAGACAGGTTCTTTTCCACGATAGCAAATATAGCCAACCGTGCCATATTATGTCCCTATATCTCGTAGGTGACAGGAAATCACCTGACTTCTACCGTGTTTAAGTAGGGCTAAGCACTACACGAGCCTGAGCTACATAGGATTCAGGGTATCAATATCTAGACAAGGATTGGATAACCATGCAGCAAGTGTTTGCATCCAACACCTAAACTTAATGCAACATATATATATGTAACAATAATACTTTACTGCATTTTAGAAATTAGGAGGCTTAATATGCTCTGGGCTTGCCTTTCACAAAGTTGCACGGACGGTGATCCGGGCACTCAACGGCGACCTCGTCTGGCACTTCTCCCGAGGGCTGCACCTCCTAAACCTCCGGTGTTGGCTGCTGCTGCTCACTCGTTCCTCGAATTCCAGCAGTGTCACACCTTCTGGTACACCTATTGCATGCCGATGCACAAGATAAATATCATGGATGCATAAGGAATGACATGATGCTCATGATGAATGGATCGCAGTAATGTTTAACAAAAACATCACTGGACACTCGTTTACCGATTAAGAATAGCTCTATTCAAATCACTTTAAAGCATGTATCTAACTTAACTTGAAGAACAAGATCAACTTACCTAACTTGCATAACCTAAGATAAAGATGCTCATCTTCAGTTAAAGGCCTAACACCTAGGAACATTACCACAAGCTTAGGAATAGTAAAGGCATACTTAATTCAAGTTAAGGTTTCACATGCAAACGATAGTTTTCTTAATTCAATCCCAACAGAGTTCTATAAATCAAATGACTTGCAAGAGGACATTCTGGAAAGCTTATGAAATTCTCTACAAATAATTTGTAACATCAAAGCATGATTCTTACGTTAACCAAATCGAATTAAGGTAACATAGATCTGTCCAGAAATGACAGGTTTACTAAATTAATTATTTAGTGATGATGCAAAAGCATAATTGGACCAAACCAAGTTACCAACTTGTTGCACATACCAGAGGAACATTAGAAAGTATAGTGCCAACTTCTAAATAAATTATTTAATGCCCTTTTCTAATTTATTTAGTTAATTAGGTGATTAAAGCAATATATAGTAAAACTATTCAGAAAAATCTACAAAAATTACAGTAGCTATCTCATGCTTCACATAGACTACCATAAAAATTTCAAAGCCATTGGGCTAGCAAACTTGTTGTATCCAAAATAACAGGTGGCATGTCTATTTCTAGCATAATTGGAAATCCTAATGAAAAGTGTCAAGCAACAGATTTCACATTTTTCCTAGCATCATTCTAGCATAAGAATAGCACTCACCAAATTTTACCTTTACTAGATCTATAGAAAAATTATGAAAATTCACACAAGATCCATCCATGCAAACAAGAGAATTTCCTATCTCCTACATACAGTGTCTAAAATATATGAAAATTTAACTACAAGCTATTCATGATATGAGCAGTACACCATAAAAATTTCATGCCATTTGGAGCTACATAGAAAAGATATAATTACCCCTTATTTCCTTCATGATTAAAAGAGATAATTAGCAACTCCATTTTTCATAACAGACATGGCATAAATTATATTTTTAATATAAACTAGACATTATCATGAACTCAACAAAATTGGAACCACATCATTTGAATCTACCAACTAGGAGATACATATTTTGAAATGTACACAAATCTGTGAAAAAGAATAAACAAAACAAAAATGAAAACCTAACCCTACTGCTGGGCCGCCCAAAGCACACGGCGGCCCACAACGCATGCGCCAGCAATGCCAGCGTGGCCCAGAAGCGGCGTGGCCCACGCCGATTCCCGCCTAAGTACGACGACTGACGCGCGGGTCCCGTAAGACAGAGAGACAGGTAGGGGAGGAAGAAAGGACGGCGGCGTAGCTCATCGCCGGTGACAGGTCTGGCGAGGCCATCGGCACCAACAGGTTCGCCTCACCTATGCGCACCTAGAGGTGCCATCAATTTCAGCTATTACCGTAGCTAGAGGAAATGGCGACGGCCATGGTGGCGCACGGCCACGAGTTGGCCGGCTCCGGCGAGGCCCGACCCCATAGGGTGTGGCTAAGCTTGGTACGAGCTTCCAGAGTTCACTACCAAGCTAACCAAGCATAGAGGAGGGGATGGAAGGCCGTGGTGGTAGTTGACCGCGTGGAGCGCCAACTCCGGTGAGGTCCCGCCATGGCGGCGGTGGAGGAAATGGCGAATACGCCCTTACCAAGCCCCAAACGACATGGATGAGAGGTGGAAGAGGTGGAGAAGAGCACGGTGAAGCTACGAACGAGCTAGCCGACGCATTTTTGTGGTGGCGCACAAGCACGAGCTCGTCGAAGTCGTGGCGGCTGTTGCTGGCGAAGCTACGGGCGAGCGGAGGAAGCCGAGGGAAATAAATCAGAACTGACGAGCTGGTTGGCAGGCGCGCGGGGTGTTGCTCAAGTCGTGGCCGGCCGTGCCAGGGGCGTCCGCGACATGTGGCAGCACGAGCAGGAGACCAGCGACGAGTGTCACCCACGTGGTGCTCATTGTCTAATGGCTGTTAGGTACTGTAGCTCGCATTCAGATGACTTGAACCGCTTGACAGCGCAACTTCAACGTGTTAATACGGCTAAACCGTTGATCCATTGCAAAAAAACCGTGTACATGAAAATTGTAGGCCTACCTTCCATCTCCAACTTCTATTCAAGGATCATCGTCTAATTCTCCATGGATCAGAACTTACATCAAGCCAAAGTTGGCTTGATCCAACTAAACTGGATTTATGACTTAGCAAATTTTCTAAGTGTGAATTCAGCATGGAAATATGACTTGTGGGCCTTGTTTGAACATGTTCTAGCCATTTTCATGAGATGGTCATATTGAGACTTTTGTTCCTTGATAAATTGGCTAGAACTTTGGTAAAGGGTGCACAGCCATGCAAGGTCTCTAGGTTGGTCTTTGAATTAGTCAACAGTGGCACTTTAAAGGTCATTCTAAGTCAAACCACCACTAGAGGGCAATTTAGTCATTTTGGTCCACATGAACAATGTCCCATCAATTACCCTAAGTGTATTTAAGGTGTATTAGACCATAATCAACCACTTTACACAAATGCTATACCAACTTCTAATGATCACATGTGATGAAGCAACAAAACAATCAATTTCACTCTAATGTTTGCAATTCCATGTTTCACATGTTTCATGCCTTTGTTGCAATTTTAACTTGCCACATTCCTACCATGTTGCCATGTTTCAAGGTATGAGAAACTCATGTTGCATTCACATGTTGCACTACTACCATTCACAAGCAAATCAAGTATGAAACAAACAGAATTGCGAATGTTGCATATCTATGTTTCAGTGACAATGGCATGATGAGATAGATGATTGCATATGTTTATGAAATGAAATGCACTTTTGTGGAAGCCAAACACCTAGGGTGTTACATATACAATGGGGTAACCTTGTTTTAAACAAAGTTTAATAATGTCGCATTCCATACCATACAATGGGCCCATACATACCATGAAGTTGTAGGCGTCAGCCCACTTGCTTGTGTAGTTGCATGAAAAAAGTCTATTTGACCTCCCTCAACTATTGTACAAGTTTGATTTACCTCCCTCAATACAAAACTAGTTTTTGTAGACAACTCTAGCTATTGAAACTCAAGATGGCAACGGGAATTTTCTCATCGGGTTTCGCCTACCCATCCCCATCCCCGTCCCCCACGGGGTCCAGATTTTCCCATCTTCGTCCCCGTGAAGACTCACGGGGGACATTTTCTCCCCATTTCCGTCCCCGTGGGGAATTCATACCCGATAGGGATCCCCGTCCCCGCAATGAGATCAGAAAACAATCTACTAAATCAACAATCCAAAACTAAAAAATACTAGGAAAAAACTCATCTTGCAATCAAACGAGATCGTAAAATACTTTACAAATTACAAGTCCCTTTAACATATCCCACCTCACAACTCCCTAGATCTCACAAATGACAAATCAATAATGTTTCAACTTCAACACATTGACGCTACTTTCCTGCAGAGCGAGCAGAGAGAACTTGAGTATTCAGACCCAGGAGAGAAAGCAGAGAATGATTGGGCAGCGTTCCTAGGCAGAGACTGAGTGCATGCAGTCATGCCGACCGGTGGCGCATGTCCTCGTCTGCTCTTTGTGGCATGCATGGTGATGGCGACTACGACTTAGGGGGTGAGGCTGGATGCGGGATGGATGAGGTGAGCCTGCACAAGCTAGGCATCGCGTCTTAGTAGTACCACAGGAGGCGCTGCAGCACCACGGCACTAGGCACAATGGTCGCATGAGTCGCGCCCAGCAGCTGGCGGCGACTGGCGGTGAGGATTCATGTCCGTGCCTGGCGTGGATGCGTGAATACGGCTGTTGTGGGAGGGGTGGCCGAGTGGGGATACTAGGAACTAGGGTTAGGAATTTGGTTATATACTCCATGTGTTTGATGGGCTTGGGCCGATTTGGGCTAAACTTTACAGCTCGCATACGGAGTATACTCCTTAACGGGGCGGGGATGCGGGGATCGGGTACGGGGGATGGAGAACCATCCCTGTACCCGCCAGACCCGACGGGGATAGATTTTCTCCCATTTTCTTCCCCATGGAGAATAAAATCTCCCCATCCCCGTCCCCTAATAGGTGAATTTCCCACGGGAAATCAGGGATCGGGTCCCTGTTGCCATCTTTAATTGAAACCGTCCAATTTACCTCCTAAATGGTTGGGAGTGGTTTTGGTTAACGTAGTGCCACGTCCTACGTGGCGCCAGGTCAGACACAAGGAAGATAAATCTAGCTTTTAGGATAGTTTAGGGAAGTCAATTAGACTTTATAAAAAAATGTCGAAATAATTTTTTAAAAATATCAAAATATTTTTATAGAATAATATGCATTTAAAATACTAAAATCTAACTTAATATTAGAAAAGTTCTTTTAACTCATTGTATAAATAAGTTTCCAAAATTATCCAAATAGTTTTCTTGTGTGTAAAATATTAAAATTGGTTTAATATTAGAAAATCATAGAAAATGTATTTCAACTTAGAAAAATATGAACTAGTTTCATTTTTTTCTAAAATCATGCTCTCTATATTTTTTTACTATAGAAGTCGCATGTTGATTACTGCTGATGGCCCAATGAGCCTACAAAGTTAGACCACATGATACATTTTGCTAATATCCAATCAGAGCTTGAATTATATGTTTATTTGGATTTTTTCATGCATGTCTTGATGGTTAAGAAAGACATTATCAAGGAATTTTTTGTAGTTTACGTGGCGGGTTGCACGACGTTACATGATGTGGTCTGCAATAACTTATCTTGGTCTGTATCCTCCGTTCATATTTGGCCTAGAATTTTAGGAGACCATATAAGATTCAAATAATTCTAAGAAAGGAACAAAAGGTAGAGCATGATTTTATGAAAAGTTTCATATTTTCTAAGTCAAAATAAATTTATAATAATAAATAAAATTTAAGTAGTGTTTAAATACATATTTATTCCAAAAAATGTTTGAATACTTTTTAGAAAAATATATTTATAAGCTTTTTATAAAGCTTAATTGATCTCCCTAGCAAAGTCTGTCGATGTTTTACCACCGATAGCCTGCCACGGGGGTCCCTGGGGCAGTATTGTTCGGGCTTCAGCGTATGCAGAACTCGATGGTGAACGCAAGAGACAAACGATTTATCCTGGTTTAGGCCCTCGATCATGGATCGAGTAATAACCCTACGTCCAGTCGGCGTTAGCCTTTGCGTTGGATTGATTGTAAAGTGTTGTGTTATACAATTGTCGTCCTATTCTTTGTCGTCCTCTTCCCTAGGAGCCCTGCCCTCCTTTATATAGTCAGGAGGCTAGAGTCCTAGTCAGTTTACAATGAGAGTTTCCTAGTAGGATTACTGAATAGTACTACTACTAAGATTACATGGGAAGAATCCTAGTTGGACTAGATCTTCTCTCTCCCTTGCGGGGTATCCTGTGGGTCCCGCATCGACAAGCCCCCGAGCACTTCATGGTTGAGCTCTGAAAGTCTCGTTTTGCTCCTTCAGGTCTTGTTGAGTAGGAACAAACGTCATCCGAGTGCTTTCTGGAGTGAAACCTTGTAGCGCTTCTTGGGATCCTTCGAGTGGTGAGTGCTTTTTGAAGAAAAAGTACATCCATCTGGTTGTAGCCCCCGAGCCTCTTGCTATTTGGAACAAGGAGCTGGAGGATCTTGTCTTGAAGTTGCTCTGATTGTTCGTTGAAGTTTTATCAAAAAGAACTCGAATATGGCTCGTTCCGGGTTCTTTTTGTCGTAATGTCTTGAAGTGGTCTGCGTTGAGGAAGTCTTTTGGTGACGTGCGCTTTTTCGAAGAAAAAGTGCACTCACTGAGTGTAGCCCCCGAGCCTCTTGCTATTTGGAACAAAAAGTTGGAGGGTCTTGAATCTTTATGTTGTTTGAAAATTTGTGTTCTGAAGTAGTCCCCGAGACTTGGATTATGTCATCATCTGAGTAGTTTTGCGGCATCTTTCCGAAGCAGCCCTTTAGTCTTGGATTAAACCATCATCCGAGTAGTTTCGCAGCATGCAGCCTCCGAGCGTATATCCGTGTTGTTTTGTTCAGGAAGAACTCGGATGCGAGGTCTTGGCGTATTCTTTGATAGTCTGCTGTTGTCAGATGTAGTTGTATGGTGGTGGTTGAGTGTAAATGCCTTTTGTTCACGGGTTGTACTGTGCTGGTATATTCTTCCGAATATGCTCGTCTTCGAGTACTGTTCCTCTCGCCTGAGTCTTCCATTATTGAGTCCTGTCTTTTCACTGTGTCCTTTGTTAGGCTTATTTCGTTGGTACTCCTAGTCCATGTGCGCCGCTCCTTTGATCTATAAATACTGTCCCGGAGTGCTTGTTTTCATCCATTGGACATTCTGTTGAAACCTTCGTGGTCATGAACATGGTAGTTTGTGAAGTAGAGCAGCCCCCGGGCATATTTTGTAGTTCCTGTGTGTCTTGTCGTAGCTGGAGGAAGTCTTGTGATAGGGATTAGAGGTAGGCTAATCCCGCGACAGCATTGTACCAGGATGTACAGTGGCGGTAGTTGGAGGAAGTCTTGTGATGTGGGCTTCGTTCCTTCATCTGGCAGTTCTGGGTTGATCCTCGTCGCCTGTCCTGAGACTGTCCGGTGCAGATCAACACCATATCCAGCATCACATCGGTCTTGGGTAGACAGATGCCCGCCGGCCTTCTCTGCTCCATGTTGTCCTGCCGTGCTGCCGATTTCCGCCTTGGATGCACTGCGTCCGTCCTTTGAAGAAAATAGTGTAGCTGATGGCGGTTTGTCCTTCCGAGTAGCAATTTGGGACACGTAGTCGTTCCAGAGCCTAGCCGTGTCCGTGTTCCTCTTTGCTACTTTGCTTTTCGTGGTACCGAGTTCGTTGGGTCTTGTAAGATTTGTAATCTTCTATTTTTGAAGTCGCTTGTAATGGAACGAATCTTGTCTTCTGAGTTGTCCTTTACTTCTCTGCTGTGATCCCTGTCGTTCATGAGATTACCGAGTTCTTTCTTAAATAACCGGGTTCTTTTGTTCCTTGCGAGGTAGCCCTTTGTTTCTTCTTGGTTGACGGGTTGTTCTTGTAGTGATCTGATAACCCTGCCGTGGTGCTGGACGGATAAGTCTGAAATCTGCCCATTGGATTGTACCGTTGTGTGGATTTGTGCCCTCCGTCGTTTTAGCTGCGTCGGTAAATGGACCGTTGCGTTCTCACACTGGTGTTTTAACGGGCCTGGTGGGCCGTTTCTAACGCTGTAAAATTTATTTATAGACCCTTCGTCCTCTTTTTCTTTACTGCCTTTCTTTTGCCTTCAAACCCTAGCTCTTAATCATCCGCCGTCGCCATTGCCACCGCCGTCCTTAGCGCCGCCATCTAGCTTCATCTTCCCCAGTACCTTTTTGCTTCCGCTAGTTCATGGGTAAGAAGAAAACCGCGAGCAAGTCCCAGGCGACCTTCGTGGACGAGGAGTCATCCCTTTCTTTGATCGAGAACCAAGAGTTCGTGGCCATGAGGGCTGCTCAGAAGGTTTGGCCGGCTCCAACAACAAGCGAAGATCAGCTGCGCGAGCTCGTCAGCGACGGCTTGATCCAAAGCAAAGTCATCGCTGAATGGAGAGTTCCGGGCGAGCATCGGGTTCCTGCTCCGGGTCCTGGTGAGATTGTCCTCTTCGTTTCCTTTGTCCGCGCCGGACTTTGCCTTCCTGCTTCCTCCTTCCTTCATCAGTTTCTTGGTTATTTCGGGGTTAGTCTGAACCATCTAACCCCTAATGCCGTTCTCCATCTTTCCAGTTTTCGTTCATCTCTGTGAAGCTTTCCTCGGAATCCCTCCTTCTCTATCTCTTTTTCGCTACTTCTTTCGTCTGAAACCTCAACCCCGCCGCGAAGAAACCAGCGTTCTTGGCGGTTGCGGGATTCAGTTTCGCCAGGGTCTTAAGATTAAGTTTTTTGACTATGACCTGGTCGATTCTGTAAAAGATTGGCGTGCCGACTGGTTTTATGCTGCCAATTTGATCCCTTCCCTTGTCGTCCACTCTGGATCTGGTCCTGTGGTGAATGACCGATGGGACAAGAAACTTGAGTCACCTGCTGAGATTCAAGTGATCCAGCCACTCCTTGATAGGATTAGCATGCTGAAACAGCTAGGGTTTAACCGGTTTCGGTATTGTTTCGAGTTTTCTTCGTCGCCGAGTTCAGCCTTTGAAAGAGCGGGAGCACCTTGGCTTCGAGTATTCTAGGGCCGAGGATCCTTCACGCATGGTCCCAGCTCTTGAGCTGACCGATGAGGAGGTACTCGAGCGTCTCCAGAAGATGCTGAAAGGAGTGAGCGTTATTCCTCCTGCTGTCTCTGAGTTCTCTGCCAACAACCCGCCCCCAGCTGTGAGTTGTTTATCTCTTTGTTTGGATACTTTATGTACTCTTGCTGCATCCATTTTTGCTTAGCTTTTCCTTGTCTTGCTATTTTATCCTTTTTCGTAGGAGCTTGGGCGGAACTTTGTTGACCCGATCCCTCTTGATGTTCTCCCTGCCGTGGCGGAGACTGGGGATAAACTTGCTGGAACTTCTGCAACTAGTAAGTCCCCATCCTCCACAGCGCTTCCTGGAGTTTCTTCCGGATTTGTTGATGTATATGAAGAATATGTTCCTCGTCTAGTCCCTCGCGGTCCTCGTAGTGTCCCGAAGAGGGGGCGAACGGATGGGTCTTCATCTGGCCTGCCTGTCTCCAAGAAGCCTCGCAAACCAAGTACTCTCTCAGGTACTCCAGTTGTTGCTAGCATGCTCTTAGGTGAGCACATTTAATACTCTTTGTTCCTTTGTTTTCCTGTTTCTCTCTTGAACCGAGTACTTTTTATTCTTTTTTCAGCAGGTGCTCTGGTTTCCTTGGCTGAGGGAGAGGAGGATGACGAAGTACCCCTCATCATGCGGCGGTGAGTTGTTTTCATATTCCTGTTGCATTGAATTTCTCTTCTTTGTCTTGACTTTTAGTCTTGAACTTTTTGAAGTAACCGGACGTCGGGTATGAGTTCTTCTGAGGCTCCCGCGCCGACTTCTTCTGAAGCTCTGGTGTCGAGTTCTTTGGTAGCCTCGGTACCGAGCTCTACCGCTCCTCTAGTGCAGAGTTCTTCCATGGCTCCTAGCCCCGGCTTCTTCCGTGGCTCCGTTATCTGCTATCCCGCTCCCGTCGTCGGGTGGCGGGGACGTTTTCGCCGTCGTGGTCCCCCCTGCGAGGCCTTCTTTTGGCTTCGCGAAGAAGAAAGTGGTTGGGTGAGTAGATTCTGGCTTCATCCTTTTGCTTCTGTCTTCCTTCTTCTGGTTCTCATCGGTGCTTTCTTTTATCAATTTTCAGTCTTTCGTCTTCTCTCGTTTCTTCATCGACTTCTTCTCAGCCTTCCGCCGTGCCATTGAGTTCCGAGCCTTCAGGACTCGCAACATACTATTGGTGAAGTTGCTGCGGGGGCTTCGGAGCTACCTGGCGAAGTTGCGGACTTGGCCGCCCCGGAGGTGACTGTGGCCGTCGCGTCGGGTCCTTCTGAGGGATTGGCTTCGGCTTCCCTGGAGGTTGCTTTGGTCATTCCTTCTTCGCCCCAGCCGGCCTCTCCTTCCCCTTCTCTTGCTTCCGGCGGTCCCTCTTTTACCGGTGACGTGGTGCAACAGTTCGATGCCACCCATCGGCTATCGGAGCTGACCGCAGCCTGGGGGAGCTTGGCGTCCTCTGCGACTTCTTTCGGGGAGAAGCTTCACGTAAGTTTTTCTGAGATTCTTTCTTAGGCCATTTGTTTTGCCTTCGTCCTTACGCCTTATTTTTCTCTTTCTTTAATTGTTTAGACTTTCTCTCGTGACCATACCGGCTTCTTCTTTTCGTCTGAAACCTGAGAAGAAGTTGTCCTCCGAGGTAAGTTCTCTGAAGACTGACCTTGACCTCCTCTGGGCCGAGTTGGAGACTGAGCGTAAGTCGCATCAAAAAGAGGAAAAGGCTCTCCAGTGCCCGGGTGGTAGAGGTAGAGAAACAGAGAGACACTGTTGCCCAGGAGTTGGAGAAACAGAAAGATGCTGCTATCCGGGAGGCTTCAAAGAACTCAGGAGGCCATGAAGAGCTTGGAAGCCGTGAAGAAAGAATGTAAAGGTATTCCGGGTTCTCTTTGTTTCTTTCAGTATTCAAACCTTTCCCTCCTGCTGACTTGTTGTTTGGTGTCTTGTCCAGCTCTCCGAGTTG
This sequence comes from Miscanthus floridulus, assembly GCF_019320115.1. Lineage (NCBI taxonomy): Eukaryota > Viridiplantae > Streptophyta > Magnoliopsida > Poales > Poaceae > Miscanthus > Miscanthus floridulus. The sequence goes on along the minus strand of NC_089580.1, from coordinate 106,607,511 downwards.
AAGGAAAAAAGCTCTCGGAGGGCATTGATGAAATGAAGACTCTTGTTCGTACAAGTCATAACAAGGCTGAGGAGGTAATTACTCATGCTGAAGAAGAACTTGCACTTGCTAAGTTGATCAGGCGTGGAGCTGATAAAGATCTTGTGCAGGCCCAAAAAACTATTGAAGACTTGTCTGGGAAGCTGGCGACGGCTACTGAAAATTGGAACGTTTTGTGGAAATCCTTTCGTTCAGTAGCTGATGTTCTCCGGACTCCAGCGGATGACGGGCAATCTTGGGCTCAGTTCATTCCTCGGATTCCGACTCGTTTCCAAGAGTTCGCGAAGAAGTGCGCTCAAGTATGTACCAAGAATGTGCTGGCCCTAGGTCCGGGTCCTTGCTCCAGAGGCGCCTCTGTCCAAGATAGCAGAGGAAGCTGATAGTCAAGAATACCTTGATGCCGTTGAGAGGATGGAGCCTGAGGTCGAAGATTTAGCCAGTAGGGTTGTAGACAGTCTTAATATTGATATTTCCCTTCCTGATGACAATGCCTGATCCAATTGACCAGCCTCTTGTAATATTACACTCCTCTTCAAATGAAGATTCTTTATTTTCGTTGATGTATTCTTTGCCCGGGTGTGGTCGGAGTTACTTGACTTGCTGAGTACTTTGTCCCGTTTTCGTCTCTGCTCTGTAAACAACTCTGTGCGTTATCCTGACGAAATCCCTCGATTTGTCGAGTACTTTTCTTTTCTTCCTCTTTTGTGATCCGTCGAGTGCTTTGTCCGCGCTATGACTTGTTAGATGTAGATCTTTGTGTTGACAACCTTTCGTCTACGCTATGTAAAACGACTCGGCATAGAATGTTGCCTTGACAAACTTCGGCATCCGAGTGCTTTCTTGAGTGGCGCTTGTGCTTTTCTGAGGAAAAAGTATTCCTATCTGGATGTAGCCCCCGAGCCTCTTGCTTTTCGGAACGAAGAGCTGGAGGGTCTTTTGAAGCTTAATTTCGGTCGACTAGTTTTAGGTGTTAGCTTTTAGCTACCCTCATCGGCGGGCTCAAGCGTCTTTTCAGCTATTTTGCTCTCGGCCGGGATGCTCAGGCATGTTTTCCGCCATTTTGCTTTTTGTTTCGGGTGTTAGCTTTTAGCTACCCTCATCGGCGGGCTCAAGCGTCTTTTCAGCTATTTTGCTCTCGGCCGGGATGCTCAGGCATGTTTTCAGCCATTTTGCTTTTTGTTTCGGGTGTTAGCTTTTAGCTACCCTCATCGGCGGGCTCAAGCGTCTTTTCAGCTATTTTGCTCTCGGCCGGGATGCTCAGGCATGTTTTCAGCCATTTTGCTTTTTGTTTCGGGTGTTAGCTTTTAGCTACCCTCATCGGCGGGCTCAAGCGTCTTTTTAGCTATTTTGCTCTCGGCCGGGATGCTCAGGCATGTTTTCAGCCATTTTGCTTTTTGTTTCGGGTGTTAGCTTTTAGCTACCCTCATCGGCGGGCTCAAGCGTCTTTTCAGCTATTTTGCTCTCGGCCGGGATGCTCAGGCATGTTTTCAGCCATTTTGCTTTTTGTTTCATGAAAACAACTCGTTGAAAGTCATGACAAGACATGCTGTGGATGAATATCATCTTTATTGATCATGAATATAAACTAATACATATGTTGTCGAGGAATATTGTCCTTTGTCGATTGTGAACGTTGGTCCCTTGTGGCTTGCATATCTGTTTTTTCTTGAGTTGTTTTTACGCATAGAATCTTCTTAGCTGGCTGATGTGCCATGTATTGCTGACTTCTCTTCCATCTTCGGTTATTAACTTGTATGTGCCTGGTCCGGTGACTTTTGTGACAATGAACGGACCTTCCCATGGACTGAGTAGCTTATGTCGTCCGTCAGTCTTTTGTATCCTTCTTAGCACTAAGTCTCCGACTTGTAATGATCGAGGATGGGTACTCTTGTTGTAGTGTCGTCTTAAACCTTGTAGGTATCTGGCTGATTGGAGGGTAGCGTTTACTCTGACTTCTTCTGAGCTGTCGAGTTCTAATCTTCTTGTGTGTTCTGCTTCTCCTTCATCGTATTGTTCTATCTTTGGTGATGTCCAGATCAAGTCGGCAGGCAGTACGGCCTCTGACCCATAAACTAGGAAGAAGGGTGAGTAGCCTGTTGCTCTGCTTATTTGAGTTCGTAGCCCCCATACTACTTTAGGTAATTCTTCAATCCATTTGGACCCATAGTCCACTAGTTCTTCGTATAACCTTGGTTTTAATCCGGCTAGTATGAGTCCATTAGCCCTTTCTACTTGTCTGTTGGCTTCTGGATGTGCAACAGACGCATAGTCTATACTGAAACCACAGTCTTGTGCCCAGCTTTTGAATTCTGTAGCTGTGAAGGGGGAGCCTAGATCTGTGATGATTCGATTGGGCATGCCGAAGCGGTGCATAATGTCTTGGATGAACTCGACTGCTTTGGTTGCGCTGTATTTCGCGAGTGGTTTGTATTCAATCCACTTGGTGAACTTGTCGATTGCTACAAAGATGTACTCGAAGCCGCCTTTTGCTTTCTTCAGAGGGTCCTACTTGATCCAGCCCCCAGCAGGAAAAAGGCCAAGCGGGTGGGATGCAGATAAGATTGTGAGCTGGTACATGGGCTTGTCTTGCAAACATTTGGCAACCTTTGCATTTTCTGACAAGTTCTTCTACGTCTTTCAAAGCGGTTGGCCAGTAGAATCCGGTGCGAAATGCTTTGCCAACCAGTGTTCTTGAAGCGGCATGATTTCCACAGCAACCTGAGTGTATTTCGTCTAGGATCTCTTTGCCTTCTTCAAATGAGACACATTTTAGGAGTACTCCTGATGATGCTGCTCTTCTATAAAGTCTTTCTCCTACTAGAACGTAGTTTTTGCTTCTGCGAACAACTTGGGTGGCTTCTGCTTTATCTGCTGGCAATTTATTTTCTTTGATATAGTCGATGAAAACTTGGCTCCATGAAGTGTTGATTACCAAGATCTGAACGCCTTTAGCCTGAATTTCAGGGGTTGTCTCACCGGGTTGTTTGATAGAGGGAACTGATAGCTCTTCTATGAATACGCCGGGTGGAACCTTCGCTCTGTCTGATCCGAGCTTGGCGAGGACATCTGCTGCAATGTTGGAATCGCGCAGGACGTGTAGAATTTCTAATCCTTGGAAATGTTTTTCAAGTTTCCGTATTTCAGCACAGTAAGCACCCATGTTTTCTTTGGTGCAATCCCAATCTTTGTTGACTTGGTTGATGACTACTGCTGAATCGCCGTATACGAGTAATCTCTTTATTCCGAGGGTAATTGCCACTCGTAGCCCAGTGGATGAGGGCTTCATATTCTGCTTCGTTATTTGTAGCTTGCCATAATATCTGAAGGACGTACTTGAGTTGTTTTCCTTCTGGAGAAATGAGGAGAACGCCTGCACCGGCTCCGCCTAGTTTGAGTGACCCATCAAAGTACATCTTCCAGTGGTCAAGGATTGTATCTGATAAAGGCTGTTGAATCTCTGTCCACTCAGCCACAAAATCGGCAAGGGCTTGAGATTTGATTGCTTTCCGCAGGGTGAAATCGATGTTAAGAGCTCCGAGTTCAACTGCCCACTTTGATATGCGTCCCGTCGCATCTCTGTTGTGTAAGATGTCTCTGAGCGAGAAGTCTGTCACCACTGTGATCTGGTGGCTTTCAAAATAGTGGCGAAGCTTGCGTGAAGTGATCAATAGGGCGTAGAGTAGTTTTTGTACATGCGGGTACCGTATTTTTGATTCAGATAATACTTCACTGATGTAGTATACGGGTCGTTGTACTTTATACACGCGTCCTTCTTCTTCTCTTTCTACGACTATTGCCGTGCTGACCACAGCAGTAGTCGCCGCAATGTATAGCATCATATCTTCGTCTTTCCTTGGGGGTGTGAGAATTGGTGAGGATGTGAGGTATGCCTTAAGTTTCTTGAAAGCTTCGTCGGCCTCTTTTGTCCACTCAAACTTGTCTGTCTTCTTTAGTAGTTTAAAGAAAGGTAACCCCTTTTCGCCGAGTCTTGATATGAAACGGTTGAGGGCCGCCATGCATCCTGTTAGCTTTCTGCACATCTTTGATACTTTCTAGGTGGGCCCATTTCTGTTATAGCTCGAATTTGCTTGGTGCTGGCTTCAATCCCGCGCTGACTGACCAAAAATCCGAGTAGTTGTCCTGAGGGAACTCCGAATACACATTTATTTGGGTTCAACTTCCATCTCCATCTCTTCAAGTTTTCGAAGGTTTGCTTTAAATCTTCAATCAGAGTGTCTGGGTTCTTTGTTTTCACCACTACATCATCCACGTATGCCTCCACATTTTCACCAATTTGATCCCCAAGGCAAGTTTGGATAGCTCTTTGGTATGTGGCGCCAGCGTTCTTTAGTCCAAACGACATGGTCTTGTAACAGTAAGCACCGAACGGAGTAATGAAAGACGTCTTGCTCTGGTCTTGTTCTTTTAATGCGATCTGGTGATACCCTGAATAGCAATCGAGAAAGGATAATAGTGCAGACCCTGCTGTTGAGTCGACTATCTGGTCAATGCGTGGTAGCCCGAACGGATCTTTTGGGCAATGTTTGTTGAGATCTGTGTAGTCGACGCACATGCGCCACTCGTCCGTGTTCTTCTTCTGCACAAGGACCGGGTTTGCTAGCCAGTCTGGATGAAGGATTTCTCTGATGAATCTGGCTGCCATCAGTTTTGTGATTTCCTTTTTAATTCGCTGCCTTTTTGTCGGGTGAGAATCGTCGTAGCCGTTGCTTTACAGGCTTGGAGCTTTCATTAACATCAATTCTGTGCTCAGCCAACTCTCTTGGGACACCTGGCATGTCGGCCGGCTTCCAAGCGAAGATATCTTTGTTGTCCCGAAGAAAGTTGGTGAGCGCTGAGTTCCTATTTTGCCGAGAGGTGAGCACTGATGGTTGCTGTCTTGGAGGTATCGCTAGTGCCCAAGTCGATTTGCTTGACGTCGGACTTCTTTTGGTGGTGTGATGATGCTGGGCTTTTTAGCCGGTATTTCTAATTCTTCTTGGCTCATCTCTGCAGCAATTGTGGCTATTTCTTTTCTTCCATTGTCGGCTTGTGCTTTGGCTGCAATTTGGATTGCCTGAACGTCGCAGTCAAAAGCACGCTTCAAATCACTTCGAAGAGAAAGGATACCGTTGGGTCCTGGCATCTTAAGCAGCAAATACGGGTAATGCGGTATCGCCATGAATTTTGCTAGTGCCGGTCGTCCGAGAATTGCGTGGTATGATGACTCAAAGTCCGCCACCTCAAATTTGATGAATTCTGTACGGTAGTTTGAGGGTGTTCCAAAAGTGACTGGTAGAGTAATTTGTCCGAGCGGCATGGCTGCTTTGCCGAGTACTATTCCATAAAAAGGTGTGCTTGTTGGTGTGATCATCCCGGCGAGTTGTAGTCCCATCTTCCTTAGTGTTTCTGAAAAGATGATGTTGAGTCCAGCTCCCCCGTCGATTAGTACTTTGGTGACAGTCATACCGGCAATAGTTGGGTCTAGAACTAGTGGGTAATGGCCTGCGTTCCCCACGCTAGTCCATTGGTCTTCTCTTGAAAATTGGATTGGATATTGTGACCAATTGAGATATCTTGGTGTAGCCGGTTCTGCTGTCATGATAGTCCATAGTGCTAGTTTTTCTTGATGTTTGCTTCTGCAATCTGGAGCCCCTGAGAAGATCACTGCTACCGTTCCCCTGGGTTTTTGGAATCCTTTGTCCTCGTGGTTGTCTTCATCTTTTTTCTGTTTGTCCTCTTTGGTGTTCTCCTTACTATCCTTTCTTGTGTATCGATCATTGAAAGTGTAGCAATTTCCGATGGTGTGTCTCCCATTGGGGTGCAATGGGCAACGTATGTTTTCAATGTCATCATATCTTCTGGGTTTGGAAAACTTCTTTGATTTGTCGGCCATTGCCACGGTATTGTCTGGTCTACGTTTTCTTTCTTGATGTCTGCTATTTCGATGATTTTGCTTGTCCGGGTTGTCCTGGTTGCTTCTATCCGGGAACCTCTCTCGTGTTTTTTCTTCTGCAGTAATCATCTTTTCTACTGTTCGTCTGAATTCTTCATTGTTTCTCAGATTTTCTTTGCAGAAGTCTTGAAATTGCCACCTAGCCATGATTCCGTGAGAGAAAGCTTCAATTACTTCTCGTTCGGTGATGTCATGCACTTGAGCTCGTAGTTCGCCGAATCGTCGATAGTAATTTCTGAGACTTTCGCCTCCCTTTTGCTTGAGTCCTTTTAGTTCTGCATGAGTGATTAGGGTGTGTAATGATTCCTGCGAAATTCTCACAAAAAGCTCTTTGCAAGTCCTCCCAATTTCTGATAGATCCTGGACTTAATTTATCGAACCATTGGAGGGGCATAGTTTCTAGTGCCATGGGAAAGAACAGGGTTTTGATATTGTCGTCTCCTCCGGCTAGTTCAATTGATTGTGAATATATTCTGAGCCATTGCCTTGGTTCAGTTTTACCATCATACTTGGAGTGGTTAGATGGTTTGAACTTGTGAGGTAATCGTACTGATGCAAGCCTATTCGCGAAACAGGGGAATCTGTCAGTGCGTTTCGGCTTCTTTGAATTCGGATTCGGCACCTCCTTCTGGCCAACTGTTGTTTTGATGGGAATAGTTCTACGAGGCTGTCTGGGTAGGCACCCTACTCCTGGTCTTTCTTGGTTGTTCAAATTGGTGGCCTTGATTATGTTCCTTCCTACTTTCTCCGTTATGGCTTCCACCTGGCCTAAGTCTTTTGAAAGCAGACTTCCTTTGATTTTGATCTTCTTGCCTGTGGGTTGTTGATCTGGCGGGTAGTCTTGATTGGGCTCTCTCTTCATGCGTTCTCGGGATCAGTCGACCGGAGCAAGTCTTGGAGCTGTTCATACTTCTCACCGGGATATGAAGTTGCCCTGAGTTCTTCTAATGCTTCTCGAATCTTATCGTAAGGCGTATTTGCCGTGCGTCTTCCTTCGACTTCTCGTTGTGATTTTCTTCTGTCGTATTCAGCCAAATCTGACTCGTATCTGATCCAGGCTTCCCTGCGCTGCCTAGCATGGTGTTGGCGCCCTTGCTTCAACTTGTTCTTCCTTTCTCTAGCTTGTTTCTGACTCTCGGTTTCTCCATCGTAGCCCTGGGCAAAGGGTGATATGTTGGATTCTGATTCATCTGATGACCTAACATCGGGTGCTTCTGGGGGATTTAATGGTGACCGAGGACGTCGAACCATGAGCACTTCCCGTGCGTGAGCCGTTCTGTTATTGGTGTTAGTTTTCATACTGTCGGAGTTGCTGATGACTTCAGTAGATGCCTCGATGTCGCAGATCGAGTCTCCTTCTTGGTAAGGTAGAATAGCTGTTGTTGTTGTGCCGACTAGTTGGGTTCTGCTATCTTCAGGAACGGAACCTGGCCAGTGGATGATACAGTCTTGCGATGTTATCGTTAGCACGAGACCCTCCTAGGCTCCTATCAGTGGTATCCCAAGCATTGGATTGAAAGGATCTTTCGAACTGTCCCTGATAAGATGTTCGCCATGTTTAGGAGTCCAAGTGGAGGAAGAATCCGACTTCTTGAAGGGATTCTGCGCGTACTCCGAGTTGTATTCTTGATAGGTCAAGGCCGCGTTCTTAAGTCCCATCGGAAAAGAACTCGGTTTCCCGAAAGGACTCGAATAAGACTCCAACTCGAATGCGGAGCTCGAATTCGAGTCGGATGCGCAAAGCTGCGGAACCTGAGTTGAATCAGACACTATGAGCTGCGCGAATCCTCCGGAGATTTGATCTGTCATGGTCGTCGGAATAGAATCGTCTTCATGGTGTTTTGAATCTTCGAGGAGACGACTTTGGAGCTTGCCATTGTTGTCCGCCTCGCAGATCCATGAACCGAAGATGAAAGTGGATCCCGTTGAGAAGATCATGTTGTTGAGGTCCATCGAGCTCTCGGATGCAAATTCGCCGAAAGCCCCTACCTGGCGCGCCAGCTGTCGATGTTTTACCACCGATAGCCAACCACGGGGGTCCCTGGGGCAGTATTGTTCGGGCTTCAGCGTATGCAGAACTCGATGGTGAACGCAAGAGACAAATGATTTATCCTGGTTCAGGCCCTCGATCATGGATCGAGTAATAACCCTACGTCCAGTCAGCGTTAGCCTTTGCGTTGGATTGATTGTAAAGTGTTGTGTTGTACAATTGTCGTCCTGTTCTTTGTCGTCCTCTTCCCCAGGAGCCCTACCCTCCTTTATATAGTCAGGAGGCCAGAGTCCTAGTTGGTTTACAATGAGAGTTTCTGGTAGGATTACTGAATAGTACTGCTACTAAGATTACATGGGAAGAATCCTAGTTGGACTAGATCTTCTCTCTCCCTTGCGGGGTATCCTGTGGGTCCCGCATCGATAAAGTCCAATCGGACTATTTCAATAGTTAGAGGAGTCTAAAAAACATGTTTTCTAACTGAGGGAGGTAAATCAAACTTATGCACAGATGTCAAATGGACTTCTTTCTAGTTGCGCTCGTCTACATGTTACATGTACTTGGCATCTTGGGGCCCACGTGCTTCTCGGCCCAAACGGTAGGGAAAAGCTGCCGAGAGCGGTGGTTATTCGTAAATCTGCACACTCAGGTGATTGGAGCGCTCCACCTCTCCGACAGCACCCTCGTTAGACTCTGCCGAGTGTGTTGTTTGTGCAGAAATGGGCCAATTATAACTTCTTTTGTCCAAATCCAAAGAGAAAAGCAGATTTGTTACCTTCCACGAGAAAAACAATCCCAGTGGGAGGTGCTTCGAAGCCCGAGAAACTAAGCCCATTTGGAATAGATAGGGACTGAGAAAAAAAAAAACTGAAGCCTGAAAACAGGCTAATGGGCCTTGACCGCTTTCTTCTGTCCACCATGGTCAAGAAAATATATATAATAATATCCCCTCAAAAAAAAATATAATAATATATAAATAAATGTTGTGATCAAGGACTTCCAATCACTCGTCCAGCTGGTCACCGTCCATCCATTTCGTCATCATCCCCAGTCCGTGGAAATCCGAATGCTCACGCAACACTTGCTGCCTCACTAGAACAGGGAAATAAATTTTTTATTTGATCCACCTGACATCATGTTAGGTGTAGTATTTCATTCATTTGCTTCCTTATTATTAATTAATTGTATGTCTTATTAGGTCAGCCTCAGTGGAGAGTTTCTTGACGGTGTTTTCAAAACTGTCATGTCATATAATGAAATGATACTTGGATGAAACACTCACCGTCAATAGAGGGTTTCATTCTATGATTTCATATGCATTTAATTTCAAGACTCATAGAGACTTGGCAATCGTACCACAAGGGTTTCATCAAACTTATTTTTTCTCTCTCTTCTTAAATACACTGTTATATCATAAAAATATCTATACGACAATCTATTTAATGCAAATAAAACTTACATGAAACCTCCACTGGCCTTATGTACCGCCTTCAAGTTCGGTGAGGGGGTGCCGTGCTTGGTGCACGAGCCCGGCCGTACCAAATTATCAAGCTCTGCATTGCAAACAATTTTTTTATGTGAATTGCTACCGTGTTTTATTCTATTATGGCTAGTGTTGGGATTATTTGTATCTACCTCGTCGCTGTGGAGTTTATCAGAGTCTGCTCTCAGGGGCAGCCTCGCTCAACCTCAAGTATATGCTTTTTGACATGCAAACTGTGCTTTCTACATCATTGCTCATCCTTGAATATATAGCGGTGTGAAGGAGCACAGGTAACATAAAACCAAGTAATATGAGTTTACTTTCCAACCGCGCATGTTCTTAGTTTTTTATCACTTACATACACAATAAAAATCCATTTGGATCTTTCATTTTGGCCGAATTGGAATCTAATTTATAGACCATGATATTTAGCTTTGAATTTGACATAAGAACTTTTACAAGTTTAGATACTGGTCTGTGTTAAATTCAGAGAGTGAGTGGCAGAAATAGATTCCTTCGATACCCAGTCCTCACACTCTGTTTCTTCCCAACAACTACATACCTTTTGTACCATGCTTTATTTCGCCTCACTCAACAATAATTTATATTTTTCTAATCCATCATTTTGGAGTGTTTTTACCGTGTATAATAGTTGAATATCCAACGGGCCAAGTGAGTTCATACTAGTGGTGCCTCCCACCACTTGAACTAGTAGTATTTTGGAGTGGTGTGAGGGTAATATATGTGTGCTCATGGAAGGTGATGCCACCACTGAAGCTGTTAACGTTGGGTCAAAACCAGTTTGTGAGGTGTGGTTTCTATTTTGGGTTGACCTAGTTTGGTGAGAAATGGGCTTAAGAAATATAGTGGTCTGTTGGGTTTTGGGTTAGCGTGTATTATGGATTGGTGTAATGTGGATCAGTTTGCACTTCTCTTCTTTTTGTGTTGCATGCAATTTAATTATGATAATAGATAAGCAATTTGTTGATGTGGCACATATTTAAAGAAGAGAGAGAGGAGAAAATGGAGAAACCGTTTCTTCTTTAGAAACGAGGTCTTCACGCCCATCTGGGCCCAAAGAAACCGCACCTAGCGTGTTGGGGAAGCAAGCTTCGTTTCTATCATCTCCTTCCAGATCATGTGCTCCTAGCTTCTAGGATCCCCTGTCCGTCCCATGCGATGGCAGATGCTCAGCGGCGGGCACGGCGAGTCTGGCGGCGGTGGACGCTCGATGGGGTCGACCTTGTGCGGGAGCGTGTCACAGACGGCGACCTCGATCTCTAGGCTATTGCTGCCTAGGTGGAAGGTCTCCTAGATGATGCGGATAGTGGACCGGTGGCCACGCTTGCCGCGTCACCTCACCTCCACTCGCACTCCAGGCAGCCATACCGTCGCTGCCGCCTTGACGCGAAGCCTGCGAGGAGCTCGTCGCGGCCAACTGCTCCAACCTTGCGGTCATCGTCGCCACCGGCAAGAGCTGGCTCTCCCTATGCTGGTCCTCCATCACCCTGGAGGGAGGTGTCCTGAGGAGACCTTGATGGGAGGTGTCCGAGGAGACCTTGATGGGTTATGTTAGACGTAACTACAACAAAGGCCTAAAAGAGGATTTTAGGCCTTCAAAGTAAAAGAGGCAAAAATTTATGATTCATCATCAAGGGTTATGTTAGGTTATTGGTCTTGTGATTGACTCTTGTCATAATAAGATAAGAAAGGCATGATGCTTCAAGAGAACCACTTCTTTCACACAATATGTAAGCAACCAATTGTAGGGTTAGGGCCTATTTGGCACAGCTTCACCAACAGCTTCATGAGTTGTTGTGAGCTTTTTTTTTTTTTGCAAACACCCTTTTTCAAAACAACTTATAGGGTGAACTCCTTTTTTATGCTCTCAAAGTAAAGCTGAACCCGGGTTCGAGTCGTGGTCTACTCGCATTGCACAGGTGAGGATAAGACTTGCCACTCACACCCTTCCCCAGATCCCATACAGAGCGGGAGCTCTCTGCACTGGGTACGCCATTTTAAGGTAAAGCTGAAAAATTAGCTTTTCATAACGCTCTCCCTCATTTCTCTCCTCAACCATGCATGAACTATTGGTGAAGCCGTTTTGCCAAATAATTTTTTTTCCAAAACGGTTCAGTTTCACTGAGAAAGCTACTCATAAAGCTATTTTCCACACACACAAAAGCAGCTTCACTATTGAAGCTAAGCTATGCCAAACGGAGCCATGTACAGAGGGTTGTCCTATTTTAGTGTTAGTTGCGAGCATTCCTTGGATTTCCTTCCACGTGCGTGTGTGGAACCTATAGGGAAGTGCAACATGTGATATGTCGAAGGTTGAGCACTTGAAAACACATGTTGTGAGGCACTTAGCATCAGAACAGTATTGCCCAGTTATATACTTGAATGATGAAGCATACAAACATTCGTTCTCTTATAGCACGTTTGGTTTACAGAATGCACCGATGCGGAATGATCCGATCTCAGATACGAAGCTAACCACAGCGTTTGGTTTCTGTCATGGGTTCAACCCGTCCGTCATCGAGTAAGGCTAGTTTTAGTGCGCAAGTCCGTCACCTACTCATTCCGTGAAAAACTACCGGACCACCTCGTTCCTGCAATCGACTACATTCCGGATATCATCACTCCATAAACCAAACAGGCTATTATAGTCTTATTATTATCCTCACATTGCAACACTGCCACGCCAAGTTTAAACCGTAAACCACAGGCAACCGTGCTTCTCTGCCTTGCCAAACTCTCGCACCAACCAAACAGCTGTCACTGACATGTGAGACAACGCTGAGCATCAGAGGACTGGCCGCTCATCGGTGGTCGTTAGCTCCTCTTGGCTCTTGGTTAGGAAGAGCGCCGACAGAACAGCCCCACTTGTCTGTGGGCGAGCTTTGTCTTGGCCTTTTTATACGGACGAGGAAAGGAAATGAGGGAGTCTCGTGCTCGCGTAAGGTTCACTGACAACTTGGCCCATGAGGTTTGTTTCTTTGCGGGCCCAGCACCTCGGTGACGTATGGAAACGTCCGTCTTTGAGCGCTTTCTGCTGCGTGGCTACGTCGGTGGGGTGGGCAGGAGGTGTAAATTTGCACAAACAGCCCTTTTTGTATTCATCACTTTGTTAGGTTAATTATCTTTACCAATGGGAGGCGGTCACTGTATTAAAATTTCTTGGATCATACTTATACTAATTATCCTCCTTTTACGAATATAAAAACACAACATTTGAAACAAGTTAGCTATTGCTTAGTTTAGACTAATTAGTTTGTTGTAAACGTTATATGTTTGAAAACAAACTGACAAAGTACGTACAAAGATGATCGAACTTATGTGTATATCATCTTAGGATACTTTTGTACCGTTTATTAATCGAAGAAGCACCTGTAGAATTTTCATCGTCCTATCCAAACAACACCTCCTTTTTCCGGGTACTATTGTTTTTCTGTTAATTAACGAAAATCTTGGACAGCTTCGAACGAACACACAAGACGCCATAGGGTGCCACGTCCACGAGTCTGTGCGCATCGTTCAATGGATTTATGCAACCTACCTGTTTGGTTGTCTGTATATGGACTGGCTAGGCTCTTTGGATGCAGCATCACCACGTTTGGCTGCGGATGCTAATCTAGATCAGGCCTCCGGAGATGCAAAAGCAGTTGGCGAGCTTGGCTCTCCTGAGAAACGAGAATGAAATATGTTTCTTCGTTGCCAGGCTCGTGGGATGCGAGATATTAGCATGTTAAAAGTAAATTATGGTTTAATATGATAAAATAAGTGATATACTTCCTCTGTTTCCTAAATAAATCAATTCCCTAGAATCCGTATCAGTCATTAAGTTTGACTAACTTTTTAGAAAAAGAGTAATAGCATCTATGATATAAAATGAGCACATTATGAAAATATATTTTATGGTATATCTAATAATACTAATTTGATACCATAAATCTTGACGTTTTTTTTTTCTAGAAATCGGGTTAAAGTTTAAAAAAATTGACTTAAAACAACTTAAAAATCTATTTATTCGGGGAGAGAGAGAGGGAGTACAACTGATTCAAGCAAAATAAATATTATATAAAAAATGGCGTACCCGGTGCGAAGAGCTCCCGCGTTGTGCGGGGTCTAGGGGGGGTGTTAGTGGCAAGTTTTATCCTTGACTATGCAATACGAGAAGACCACGACTCGAACCCGGGATCTTCCGGTCACATGCGGTAAGACTCTACCGATACTTATTTTTTTCATCTCGATTCAAAGTAACATATCTCAATATAGGTATCCAAACGACTGCTCAATCGGCTTCCTAGACTCAGTTAACCAAACAAAGACACCTGGTATCCCTGCACCCTGTCCAAAGTCCGGTTTCGAGATGTGAGCCAGGCTCCTCTCACTAGGCAACCAAGTGGCCCAAAAGGTTTGGTCTCTCTTCGATGTTTCCATTCGCACATGTCCGGTCTGGTCTCCTTCGATTGGGTGGTTTTCAATCTATTGACAACACACAAGGGGTCTCTTCCTTCACTCGGCGTTGCATCGAGTGTCAGCGTGTGTTGCAGCAGGTCAGCGCGAGGAGTACAATCGATGATGCTTGGTGTAGTACAGGGTTCAGTCACCTGAGTTAGGCTTTATGCAGTTAATCAGCTATGCCTAACGTACAGAGCGCCAACCAGAGTACCAGACAAGCAATTTCTCCTCTAATTGATCCATTTTTTTAGACTTCCTAAGGCCTCATTCGGTTATCTTAGGTTGAAGACAGGCCGGTTTCTCTTCCTAGGTCGAATCAAAGTGGATCCTGGTGTTTCACTCAAACCTGCTCCGTCTTCGTTCCGGTCCGTTTCCATTCCGGGTCTAGAAGGGAAAAGAAAGGCATGAATAGGCTACTTTTCATTCCAAGCCATATATAACCGAACGACTATTTCTGATACGATCCTGATTTTGAATCGGGCCAAATCGATCCGGGCGGAACAGGTCGTGTTCCCGGCCATTCCAGCCAAAACAAACGAGGCCTAAATTGATTACCGGAGCTCGAGTAAATTTGATCACTGGATGCATGTCTCGTGTGCGCGTACAGCAATTGATCATAGTGTTTAATTGTTCTGAGTTGCAAGCCATGTTTTTCTTTAAATCGGGCTAGGAAAATATAAACATTATAGCACATACTGTTAAGACTTTATTTTGGTGATTAAGTTCGGGCCAATTTGGTAGGATCAACTACAAGTAAGATCAAATAACTTTCGGTGCTGATTTCATAGTGTTCTGGTTTAAAATGAATTACCATTATTTTTTTAAAAAATATATTGATTTTTAGTATTTTCAGAAAATATAAAATCACCATGTAAGCTTTTCTAATCGATTTCTCTTCTTGGGTTATATTTTAAAAAAGGAAAATTTTGATTTGTATTCCTGTCCTTGAGCTAAAAAGGTTTAAAATAAAAAACAATTTTATCTCCTCGAGTTGTGTTCTTGTCCGGTATTGATAGTTACATGGTTAACACTAAACTCAGGCAATAGTTGAATAATCAAAGGTAGACTTCTCCTTAATTTCTCTCCCAATGATGATGAAAAAAGACCCCGCTAAAAGTCAAATCTAACTCCTTTTTTTCCACACCAATCATCGCGACTATGGCCCCATCCCCTATGTTAGAGCATCTCCATCACTCTACCAATAATCCGTCCCAAAATTATTTTTATAGATATTAAAAGAGTTTCTACAACAGTACCCCATATATATCTCTTGCAATACTCTTATGAAAGGTTGGGTGGGCTCTATGCTATTGGGAGAGATATAACTCCCTCTTTGTTTTGAGGAGAGATGAGAAAAATATTAGTGGCTAGCAAAGAGAGAGAGAGAGCACTTCATTTCGCAAGGTTGATACTCCTCCCATTATTTGTCGTGTAGACTTTCCTGCTACTTTATATCCTTGTTGTGTATTATTGTTTACTAGGGTAAGTTTGTACATATTATAGGAAAGAATTCCGAAGAAACTCTAGCAGTATGAGTTTTAATATAGTCAATCTCAGCGAGTTTTTTCTAAAATGCGGATGCTCACGGACACGCACACACATTCATCTTCTGAGCGTCTCCAAAATACTGAGCTACTAGTGTGAAAGCCCAAGTTTGGTTCTGGATAATTTATGAAACCTATGGAACTAATCCTTGAGCTAAGTGTCTAGACTAGTTAGGGTGGTCCAATCCAAGTGGTGGAGCAAGATGAAGTCCATGGAGATGAAGATGGACATGAAATGATGGTGATCAAGCTCCAACTTGAAAAATAAGAAAGAGAAAAACAAAAACCAAGGAGATCAAGACAAATGTATCAAATAGGTTTTTGTTTTGGTACTCAAAACACCATAAAGGGTGTAAGTGTATTTAGGATCGATAGTCCGTACTATAAAGAGGAAAATATTTGGCTAAGCGGTTATCGAGTGCCGCTAGGTAACATAATTCTTGCAAACGCATTAGGGACCTAGTGTGCTAACAATTGACCCTTGAAAAAAACTTCAAAAAATGCTAACACACGAGCACACAAGTTCTACACTTTGTGGTTAGCAACTTAGAAGCAAGGGTGAAGTGTTTGAGGAGATAGAAAAAGAAAAGAAGGTGAAGGTACCTGACAAGACTCTGGCTCCGAGGTGACCGGACTCACCCTTGGAGTGTTTGGTCAGTTGACTGCTGCTCTCGGTCTACCTCGGTGGCATGACCGAACGCTGGGGGTCAAACACAGGCTAGCGTTCGGTCACGTGTTCTAGAGAAGGTGGCACGTGGGATCGCGAGCGGACACAGGCGAAGGGCACGCGACCGGACGCGCAGGGGCTGCTCAAGGTCGCGGTTGACGTATGCTGACGTTGGCCGTCTACAAGAGTGCAGTGAGGATCAGACTCAAGGGCGCATCCGATCACTTGTGACCTGACGCGTCCGGTCAAAGAAAAACGGCTCTGGATGCTTACTAGACTTCAATCGGACGCCAGTGTTTGTGAGTTTCGGTCGTCTTGAAGAGTCGCATATGGTCTCTCTTTAACTACGCGAGCGAAAAGTTTTGACCGTTGAGATCCGACACTGCGAGGTTTGAAGTAGGGCCACTGTGGACAGGCATCCATGGACTGGACGCAGTCGACCAGGACACTGAAGGTGTGTCCAGTCAGGTGAGTTCGATCGGGCCCCCGGTAGCGCAACGGCTCTATTTACTTAGGGGAGCCTATTTAAAGGGTTTGGCGGGCTTAGGGCTCACTCTCTTGGCACTTTGATATTCTTGACATCCTTATGAGCCTAAGCAAACACCTCCCACTCATCTCCATCATTGATTTATCATCATAGTGAGATTGAGAGTGATTCCTAGTGCATTTGCTTGAGTGATTGTATCTAGTGGCACTTGGGAATCGTTGTGGCTGCAGATTTCTTATTACTCTAGGTGTTTGCCGACACGTAGACTGATATAGACAAGGCCTTGATCTTTCGAAAGGTATGATAGCATCGATTGGTGGAGACTCGACATTCATGATCTAGGCTTCGAACCAAGACTGATTCGGATCCCTGCAACCGTTACACCACTGCTCCGTTGGTCATCAACCATGCTGAACATGATTGACCTCGCCGAGAAGGACTTTCCTACAAGCGAATCAAGAACACAAGCAAGAATAGGATGAACATAATCTGAAATTGCAAATAAATATGAGTCTTATGATAACGAGAAGGAGTTCAAGTCTTTATTCAAAAGGACTAATCGCCATAGGGCGAACAAGATCAAGAACTAGGGTCCCTGGTGCACAGCAAGCAGCCTTGGACAGCATAGTTGCAGTAAAACGATATCTATTTCACGAGGAAATCAAGAACTTAAATAAAACATAAACCCTAAGGAGAGCAACGGCTAGCTATTTATAGAGTCTTGGGTGTCACCCCCCGGACGCACCCTCTAATGGGCCTAAACACTGATACACGGTCCAACAGACCAAAAGACGGTGTCGTAGCACCCTGGTAGATTCTGGATGCTGACTTAGTTTCGATGATTCCTATTGATTCCGAAGAGATTTTGATGTGAGACCACTTGGATTGGCTTCCTTATCAAATTAGCTTTCCATCCATATGTGGATCGTCGAAAACGGAGTCCGGATGCATCTTGGGTGACCAGTTTAAGGCAGACTGGTCCTGGAGGCCGAGACAGACTCGAACTTGAGTTGCTTGTAGGCCTTCACCTCGGGGACTCAAACCGAATTAGCCTTGGACCTCCTTCTTGACTTGGACACCCTTGCTGGCCTCCTACCCCTCCATACCATGTGCCAAACATAGGTCATATATATAGGTGTCTTGTCCTCATCATCCTCCCCTTCTTGACTGAAAAACCAGTCATCAAGCGTCGATTGTGCTTGAAACTGATCCTGCACAACACAATGGAGAACGGGGTTGCGAAGACAAAGAGAACTGAAATAATTGTTAGAAAGAACATGACCATGTTTCTAAGTTTCTAGCTTGTCATCTCGCATACAAATTTCAGCAAGCATGTAGACTCCATGATCTGAATGCACTGCGATGTATGTCAACACTATCCTATAAAAGATTAGAATTAACCAAAGACAACGCAGGAATATATGGTCTAGTAGACATAGGTAGTAACCAACAATGCTCCCTCTTCTTGAAAGTGAACTTGTTTCTATGAGGAACATGAGAAAATGTTTGTATTATTATGGCTACCCTCTAAACGATCATAGTCTTGTACAACTAAAAGGAAAATTCATATTACTACGAATGTATACTCGATGTATCATATATTGTCCCTTGTTATTATATTTGTCAATAACATGATATGTGTATTTAGAAAACCAAGGCAAATCAGCATATTTAAAAAGGCTCTCCTCCAAACAATCTAGGTTACACAAAACATCAAATTCAATGTAACCCAAAGTATGTAAAGAAGACAACAGTTTGAACTCATCAGTTTTAGTAGCAATATGAATAACATGTTTATTTTCAGCATAAGTGACTGATTCCAAAACATGTAAGACTGAAGCATCATCAACCAATTCATCTTTATCACAAGGAACATCAAGCAAATTATCATGGGATAAAGATAAATCAAGAGAGGGTTCCACTAACAATTGCTCTATAATAACATGGTTTATGGAAGAATTTAGTATATTAAAACAGTTCTCACCTTCCGTGAGTATAGCACCATGGGCATTACCTATGTTCTCAGTAGGAGTAATAGGTGCATTGTGAAGTGATGGTTCTGAATTTACATATGAGGTTGTGAGCTCCTCATTTTCTTCCATGTCATCCTCTCGCTTATGTACATTATCCTATAGAAGGTTAGTCATAGCAAGAGGAATAACAACAGACTCTTCATTTAAATGGTGCACCTTAGCATATGAAGTTAAAATAGGAGGTGGATTAACAAAGGTTTCTCGCATAAGGAGTTTCATATCATTCTAAGTTTAAGGTTTATCAGAAGGATCTAAAGACTTCCCACCAAGATAAAGCAGAATAGTCGCAAAACACTAGCTGTATTTGTTACCTTCCTCCTTGGATACATAAAGCGAGTAGCAAATATGTTATTTATGGCAATTTCCCACTCCATGTACTCATCAGCACGTATACCATCGTAAGTTGGTGGATACGAACAACCTGTCATTGTTAGAAGACAACAAAAGGCAACACAAAAGTATTATCCCTATCAACTACTTAGGTTGTGGACAAGGAAAAATAAGGCACTCAACTCTCAAACGTCTTACCACGGTCTTACAAGTGTTCTTACCAAAGCAATAGGCGGTGCAATCGGTCGGTGACTATGATACAGTTGTAGCTTGAGTGTAACAGTTGCAAAGCGAACCTGTACTTGGTTAGAAGAAAGTGGAGCTTGGACAGACACAATATAGTAGCAAGAAATAGCAAAATTCGCAACTGAATAGCAAAGCTGAATAAGTATTCTAAATACTTGTCTTAGTTGCTGGCCTACTCACATTCCAAGTACCGATGTATCAAGTGATGTGAACAGTAGGAATATGATTAAGAACAAGACAGAAATCAACACACGCAAACACAGCTCAAATAGCGCTCTCTATGTGTTGCTCTAGATATTGTTACACTTTTGCCCCTCTCTTTTTTCTTTATTTTTGGAATGTCGTTATTTTTTGGGATTTTTTTGACCTTTTCTTTTCTTTCTTTTGATATTTTTTCTTCACTTAGGAGCACAAAATAAGTAACCATAGAAAATATGAGCTTAAACAAGTGAAAGACGTGGCTTGTGGAAATTTCAGAAGATGTGCTCAAAATCGATAAAAAGCTTGTGACCACGAAAAGATGATCTTGTGATCAGTTTATGGCCAAAATAAAAAATTCTAAACCTGGCAAAGCAGGGGACGGACGGATCCAAAACAAATTTCTGATCGATTTTGATATATGGAACGTCGAAATCCGAGTTCGTATGCGAAAACTAGACCAGTTTTACGAACTGACTCCAAATTAGAGAACAAAACAGAAACAATGCGCGTAAAATTGGTCACTTGATGTAGACAAAGCCCGATCTTCCGAAAGGCATGATAGCGTCGATTGGTGGAGACTTGACGTTCACGATCTAGGCTTCGAACCAAAACTGATTCGAACCCTCGCAACCAGTTACACCACTGCTCCATTGGTTATCAACCACGCGAACGTGATTGACCTCGCCGAGAAGGTTTTCCTGCAAGCGAATCGAGAAAACAAGTAAGAACAAGATGAGCGTAATCTGAAATTGCAAATAAATATGTGGCTTATGATAATAAGAAGGAGTTCAAGTCTTTATTCGAAAGGACTAATCGCCATAGGCAAACAAGATCAAGAACTGGGGCCCTAGTTCACAGCAAGCAGCCTTGGCGGCACAGTTACAGTAAAACGATGTCAGTTTTATGAGGAAATCAAGAACTAAACAAAATCCCAGACCCTAAGGAGAGCGACAGGCTGCTATTTATAGAGTCTTATGCGTCACCCCCTGAACGCACCCTCTAATGGACCCAAACACGATACACGGTCCAACGGACCAAAAGACATCGTCGCAGCACCTTGACAGATTCTAGATGCTGACTTGTTTTGATGATTCCCGTTGATTTCGAAGAGCTTTTGATGTGAAACCACTTAAATTGGCTTTCTTATCAAATTAGCTTTCCATCTATATGTGGATCGTCGAAAACGGAGTCCAGATGCATCCTGGGTGACCAGTTTATGGCAGACTGGGCCTGGAGGCCAAGGCAGACTCGAACTTGAGTTGCTTTGGGCCTCCACCTTGGGGACTCGAACCGAATTAGCCTCGGACCTCCTTTTTGACTTGGACACCCTTGCTGGCCCCTACCTCTCCATACTATGCGCCAAACATGGTTATATGTATGGGTGTCATGTCCTTATCATAGACGGCTTAGAGCAGCGAAGGAGCATTGACACGAGTTGGTGATTGTTTGTGGCCATCTCCCGGTGATTGTGAGGGGTCTTGTACCTTTTCCAGCGGAGCGCTGAAAGATAACTCTAGTGGATTGCTCGTGTCATTGAGTTACCTTACTTGTGGGTAGGTTCTTTTTGTGTCCATTTGTTGAACTAGGTTTGTGAAACACCTGTTAGCCGCTGAACCACCGAGTGTTGGTCGACACAACGGGGACTAGTGTGTTGACAGGCACGTGAACCTCGGAAGAAAAATCGTGTGTCATTTTGTGATTGGATTTCTCCGGGTGATTGATTGGGATTCATATTGATTGGTTCATCACACTTGCCACGACGGTATAATCACCATATTCTCTCTTGTATTACTTTCTTTACATTCTTGACTAGTGTCAAGCTCTTTAGTGTAGCTAGTTGTGAGAGCTTGTTAGTTTGGTTAGTGAGGCTCTTTAGTTAGGCCTGGTTTAGTTCCCAAAAATTTTCACCCCAATAATCACATCGAATCTTGCGGCACATGCATAGAGTATTAAATATAGACGAAAAAAACTAATTACACAGTTTGGTTGGAAATCGCGAGACGAATGTTTTAAGACTAATTAGTCCATGATTAGCCAGTAAGTGCTACAGTAACTAACATGCGCTAATAATGGATTAATTAGGCTTAATAAATTCGTCTCACTAGTTTCCAGGCGAGCTAT
This sequence comes from Miscanthus floridulus, assembly GCF_019320115.1. Classification (NCBI taxonomy): domain Eukaryota; kingdom Viridiplantae; phylum Streptophyta; class Magnoliopsida; order Poales; family Poaceae; genus Miscanthus; species Miscanthus floridulus. Next base: position 106,585,953 of record NC_089580.1, on the reverse strand, counting down.
GTAATTAGTTTTTTATTAGTATCCGAAAACCCCTTCCTGACATCCCCAAAACATCCGATGTGACATCCAAAAATTTTCATTTCGCGAACTAAACACACCCTTAGTCTTTGAGAGCTCACTAGCTTATTAGCAAGTAGCAACCTAGGCTTGTGTGTGAATTAGTGATCATAGCAACTAGAATTTGTTGGGTAGGTGGCTTGCAACCCTTATAGAGCTAGAGCAAAATTGTATTTCACCGTTTAGTGTACTAACAAATTTCTCTAGTGATTTTATAGAGTTTTTATAGGCTATTCACTCCATCTAGCCATATTAGGACATTTCATAGTGGTTCATTATCAATGAACATGTCACTTGGCACTAAAATTTGAAATATATAAATTTAGTCTAATACAAATACCTATACTAAGTCTGAGAACTTGAACCAAGTGGTTAAGTTTCACCATGAGAGACCCATGTTCAGTTCACTGCCGTTGAATTAGAATTCTCTTTAGACGGTCATTTATACAAAGTGAGTCGTTTAGAATAGTGAAAAAAATTCTTCCTAAAAACCAAACGAAGGAGGAAAGTATAGCAATGAACAAACAGTTTTGCTCTAATAGACCTCATAAAATGTTTGCACAAATCTCAAAGCAGCTTAAGAAGTAATTAAATCCTTCCCTAATTAATTTCCTGTGGGTTCTATTTGGGGCTGGGCCTGCTCGAGACCATCTTGGGCCTGACCCGTGCCCAACCAGTCTCTGTTTTCCGATCAGATTTCAACGGGCGGCGAGCAGACACTGTAGCCTACATGATTAATGATTTCTGCACTCATCTTTGATTACATGGTTTATGCTATAGCCTCTGTTTCTTAAAATCATGTATAGATGGAGGAACAAGCTGACTATATTCTCTCTTTTTATTTGTTATAAAAGGGTTTGGCAAGACACATGAACAAAATCGGCTTTCTTGTGCAGTTAAAAAAACTAACAGTCCTCCAATTACAGCAAATACCGACACTACAAGTTGATATTTCATTTATGAGAGCACTCCCAGAATACAAGTCGATGCCATACTGGGAAACATTTGAAATGAAAACCAGCTTGGTAAAATCTAAAAAGATCAATCAGTCAATCTGAAGAGGCAAGTAACAAAGCTAAATTATTCCCGATGCATGTGAAGAAAAGCTAAATTCCATTCAGTCAAATTCCAAGATAAAAACATCGCTTCACAACTTGTTTAGTTGGCCTTGGACTTGGAACCACACCCATATCCTACTTGAGGTTAGCAGGTCCGAGAACTTTGTGTAGTCATCCAATTCGATTTCACTACACGAAAATAAACATATGAGCAGACAAGTAGGTTCGTAGTGAATTTTTTTTACTGACCATTTGTTTGAGACTTTTAGCAAAATCTCAGCCCCGTTCAGTCAAGTTCTACTACTTCCTCTAATATAATGCATTAATGTATTTGCTATGCAGTTTATAAATATACAATGAGTAAAACAAGCACGGTAAAATTGCCTTCTTGATTTTTCATCGGTATGTTATCGATACAAAATTTGAACAATAGCACTGTAAGTTATGATTAGCCTCCCAGTCCCAGGAGACACTATCTGATTGGGTAATGCATCTGCTGCCAATGCACAGACACCAGAGGATTTTGTTAGAGAGGAGCGTGGTTCGGGTGCCAGTGTCATCAGCGGCGTTGTTTGGCCGGGCCTCGGCGAGGGATTGCTGCTGCTCGTGCTCTCCCCGGCGAGCCGCCACTGCATCTTGGCAGCGCACCTCAATGCATCTGGTAGAGAGGGACGCCACCTCTTCTTTCGGTTCATCGTCACGCCACACGAATGCCGTGCGCTCGTTGCCGATAAAATCCGATCAGCGGAAAGATAAAAGATCGATCGGCACGGGCTAGGGTTTAGTCTGGGCTCAGAAAGGGCCAGACCCACACGAAACCCATGGGAAAAAGAATTAATAAATAATATATAATTATCCTTATAAGAAGTTTGAAGATTTGCGCAAATTTTTTGGAAGGTCCACTGAAGCATAACTCACAACGCCTGAACGTCCGGACGGACATCCTCGTTCAGACGCCTGCGTTGCACTCCATTTCCACGCATGCCGCACTCCACACCCGTGCTCACGCCAGCACGCCTCCGCCGCGCGCGTCCACGCAAGGCCCACGCCTGCCCAGACGTTGACCGTGCCGCTAGACTACACGCGAGGACCCCTCGCACCCCTCTCACTTTCCACGCGCATCTCATTTGCAACACTTGATCTACTTTTGAAACATCTAGATGCAGCACTTGCAATATATGTTTGAAGACAGATGAAACACTTAAAACATGCTTCTGAAACACTTGCAAAAACACCTGAAAAACACATGAAAACCATTGCAAACATACGCAACATTCAAATAAAACACTTGCATCATATGTGTGAAAACATATTCAACATCTAGATACACACGCTTGCAACGTACGCGTACAACCATTACAACATATGAAACATCCACCTGAAAATACTTGCAACATACCTCTGGAACATCTCGAAATACTTGAAACGTACGCTTGCAACATGCGTTTTTCAACCTTCTTTTTCCATACGACGCAGAGCAGAGCGGGGAACGACCTGCACCTGGCCTAGGCCTGGCCAACGACAACCCCCTCTCCTAGTCTCCTGGCCACATGCAGGGGTTGCTGCTGGGTTGACCCAGCCAGCCAGCGGCACCTGCGAGCGGCTAGACCCCAAGCGGTGGCGTGTTGGCTTGCTGGCTCGTTGGAGGTGGCCGCGGCAAGCAGGTAGCATGGTGGAGGTGACCGCGGCGAGCAGGCAGCGCGGGTGTGACGGTGGAGAACTGCAACGAAGTGGAGTTGGGAAGTCGTTGAAGTGTCCAATTTTTTAGAAGCCGTAGAAGTCCTCCAGCAGACTAGTTGGGCCTGTCCACAGGCCCAGGAAGCAAGTGTCCGGAAGGACGGACGCCGTGACTGCAGCATTACCAAAACATATAACACAATTTGACACTTAGCATGGAAGAATAGTTTGAACATTCGCGCACCGCCGTGGGGCGTGCGAAGCCTGTCTTTTGTTTCACTTTGGTTTTTTATGGGAGACCGAGAGGGTTCACGCCAAAGTCGATTTAGTGCTCGTGTGACATTTTAGGGCCTGCAAGAGGGTTGTTTCCACTTCCACCTTCACCCATGCGTCTAGCAAGTCGGTAACGTTTGTTGATGCAGAACCATGGTACTGTGGTACTTGAACGTTATGATTGTGAGGCGTCCGCCTCTGTTTCCCATGTGCGTGTTTTTATTTCTTCCTAGTAATTTGCTCATTTTCTAGCTTGTACTTACTCGGGTGCTCAAGCAAGGTGGGAGAGTGGGCAGGCAGAGAAGAGGGAAGATAGACCGTCGTACTAGAAGTGCGCAGAATTACACAAATACCGATCAGAATCATGGACGAAAACCAGTCACTACCTCGATCTGATTCTTCCTAACATTTTTCTACGTGTTAGTTGTTACACAAATACCTTCCTACAAGTTTGATGGTACAAATTCTATGGCAACAAAAAAAAGAAGAGTGAACAAGGACAAGGAGAAAAGCATTGGACAACCTTTGCCACCATAATTGCCTTGGGTGATTATTAAACAGCATAAGAGAAAAGGGCGGGTAGAAAATGATGGGTGAAGTACACAACCATACAAAGATGGCGGTGCAACGTTTAGATTGGTAAGTGAGGTTCTTGTTTTTTTGCATTTGGCTTTGCTTTGTTGTGATGAGTGGTGCCATGCTACAAGCACACACCATTTTTTCTCTTAGAATTAAGATTTGGTCGCGTCCTTTGTCCAACTGACATGTGGTCCTGAGGCCCCTTTAAGCCACATGAATGTAGTTAAATCCTATTTTAAAACTATTTATATTTAATAATCCTAGCGTTTTAGTTAGTGGGGGTAAAAAGATATCAACCTATAAGAAGTCAATATTCTTACAAGACAATCTTATAGGAGTAGGAATCATAACCAAATAGCCCTCTGACAAACCGACAATCGAAAAAGTGTCAAATTATCTCCTCTTTATGATAAAACAACAAGTTTTGCTACCTTACCAGTTTCGCTTGGGTAAATTATCTTTTATAAGAATGACACCTCGGCTGCAAGTATCATAAATTTTTTTTAATCTTCAAAGGTTCTCTTAGTTTCCAAATTCATTTATTTATGTTAGGTGTGTCTATATGAATTAAAGTTTGATAGTGTGATTTTAATGAGAATTGTCCAGTTTGAAGCCGACCATTTTTACAATGATACAGAAATTTGTCTTTATCTTTTGTCAGCATTTTAGGCTATTTGCCAACAGAAAGGCCCCTTTATTGGGAAAGTTTTTACTATTATACACCTGAGTTTAGAGGGTGTTTGGATCCAGGATTAAAGTTTAGGAGGTGTCACATCTGTGTTCGGATACTAATCATAAAACTAATTACAGAAGCTGTGAATAATTCGCCAGACGAATCTATTAAGACTAATTAATCCATCATTAGCGCATGTTTACTGTAGCACCACATTGTCAAATAATGGACTAATTATGCTTAATAGATTTGTCTCGTAAATTAGTCTCAAACTATGTAATTAGTTTTATAATTAATCTATGTTTAATACTCTAAATTAGTGTCAAACATCCCATGTATTAGGAATTAAACTTTAGGAGGGGGAAAACAAAAACCCCCTTAGTACAACATATCACAATTCAGGGTATATACAGCCCATTTATGTTTGGTAGAAGAATACAATGCCGTCACCAATAATCAGCGCAACGAATTGAATAGTGTACCTTAAATAGCCATAGCCGTCGCGCTAGACCGGCCGCGGATACATCCCCATCCATTCCACGAGCCATTCATTAATTGGAGATTGGAGACGCTTCCTCAAACTACGACCCAGCCTGAAAGCAAAGCGAGAAAGAAAAAGAAGGCAGGGGCAGGGATAATTAATTAATTAATTTTTTGGGGGAGAGATGATTAATTATGTTATATCCTATTATGCCGGGAAAAAGGGCACATACTCTTACCTACAGCCCTTTTCGCAGCCGCACTGATTATCCTTCCATGTTTTCTCTCCTCAAAAAAAAAATCAGATTTTTTTTTTATTTCTTGGGTGGATTGCTGTTCAGTTGACGCGTGAGTGTGAATGAGTGTGCTGTTTAGTTCGCGGAATTTTATGAATTTGGCTACCTGTAGTACTTTTCGTTTTTATTTGGTAATTAGTATTCAATCATGGACTAATTAGGCTCAAAACGTTCGTCTCGTAATTTTCAACCAAACTGTACAATTAGTTTTTTCGTTTACATTTAATACTCCATACACGTATCGTAAAATTTAATGTGACGAATACTATAACATTTTTTGAGAATTAAACCATCACCGAAAACAGAAAACAAGGAAGGGAACTGGAAATGAATTCCAACGTGGTGCGACCGCACCGAGATGCGGACACCCAGTCGCCCACGCGCCCCCCCGGTTCGCACCGCCCCACGCCTACGCGCGCACGGGGGAATCGCCCCGGCCCTGACAGACAGCTAGTTCCCACCGGACTCTGGCCCCGTGCGACAGCGACCTAACCCGTCGTGGGTGGGATTCGTTTGGTGCGCGTAGCGCCAGGGCTGTAGCCACGCGCTGGAGCGCTATAAATAGAACCCCACCCCTGGTATCCTCCGCTCACACCCACCCTTCCTCCTCTCCTCCCCCCCTCTCTCTCTCCCCAAGTCGTTCGTCACGCAGGGGACCGGGCGCTCGTGAGAGGCGAGGCGAGCAGCCGCAAGGAAGAAGCCTAACCTCTCTTCCAAAACCAAACCGAAAAGGAAAAAAAAAGTATTGGAAGAGAAAGAAAAAAAAAAGGAACACAAGCAGCCCACACCGGCGGGCGCATCACAGGGGAAGCCAAGGAACTGCTGCTGGGGGAGGAGGGCAAACAGGGGAACGAACCCTAGTCAACAGACGCCGCCGCCCTCGCCCGGCTAGATCTGGCCGCCGCCGCTGACGCGCCGCCCGACGATCGCCTGGTACGGAGATCCTACTCCCCCCAATCAGGACCATGCCATCATACCCTAGGACTGCTGTGTCACGGAACGGACGGATTGGAACGGAACGGGATCCTAGCGCGTCGCGTGCCCGCGGGGGGTGGGTGAGACGCGGCGCGGTTAGTTAAGAGGACGGGACTGATTTCCAATTTCATTTCATTTCTCGGGACTGGTTGGGGATGCCTGAATTCGCGCTTTAGTGCAACCGAGGAAACCTTTTTATTTTTTCCGGGGTGATTCTGCCGAGTCTGGAAGCCGGAATGGGGATCAAGGCTCTGGTCGGTTTGCCAAATCTGGCTACTGTTAGGCGCGATCCTTACTCTGGGAAGAATTTGGCGAGATTTATTGATTTATATAAGGCGGGGTTATAAAAATACGGCATCCCGGTAGATCGAAAGCAGAGGAGGACGTTAGTGGGCCTTGGTGTTATCTACAAGGGAGTAGAAGTTAAAGCCCCCTTTCTTCTGGAGTGATGAAATGTGCTGTGGGGGATGGTCCATGCGTTGTTGCTCTGCAGTTCAGTTATAACTTTCCTGCCGAGATTAACTTAAACCTAGTTTCTTCTAATGCTTTGACCTAGGGTTAACTGCTCTACAATGTTCCTATCACTATTAGCTAGCAATTAATTCAAAGCACGAGCGGATTGTCGCAGATTGAAGATCCATCTTGTCATTTATTTATACACACATGCAGGAAGGGATACATTGTGTCCTGTTTTAGTTTTAGGTCCTAAGTTAGATCAGCATTAAACTCTTGATGCATGTGTTTTAGATTAGGAACAGGGGTTGTCCATGGAATTTGAATATTTCCTTAAAAAATTAACCCTCTTAGTCATCATGTTAGGTTGCTACAGCTGGCAAGTAGAAGGCCCATAGATTCATTGTTCTGCTTGTTCTTAGGCGTCCTGTTTTTTTTAGTTACATTCACAGTTGCGATGTAGTTGAAACTGTGCTAGAATTGGACTGATTCTAGGTACATTTGTCAAACGTGTATAGCATACATCCTGACTGATTCTAGGTACATTTGTCAAACTTGTATAGCGTACATCCTGTATTGTTGGTTTCTCATTCGGAGCGCATGTGCAATATTGTAGGTTGAGATGTTATTTGTTGGCCATACATGTAGGGTACAACATCTTCTGTTTTAGTCCGGCTCTGTCTGGATGGCTCTGGATCATCTATGTTCTGGTTGAGTCAACACAAGGAGATTATCAGTTATTTGTATTAGTTAACTCTCATTTAGCTTTGAGTGGTTGTACAGTTTGGTCAGGTTTTGCATTTAGAGATGCTGGAGTTCAGCTTATTCACTTTCTTCGCTTTTAGTTTGGAGTATTAGCTACGTGTTTGTTCTGATAATTTTAAGAGATGTTTTATGTCGTTTATTGGTAGCATATAGACTTGAATACCATGTAATACATCATCTTTTGGACCGTGTGCTTCGGGTGACAAGCTAAGCAAGTAGTTGATGTCTTTTTAATGTGTTAATACTTAATACTGTAGGATTTGGTGGAGTTGTGTTCCTTTTTTTTTGAACTTTAAATACAGCAGGGGAGACCCCCACTGTAAGGATTTTATTATTAGAAAAAACAAAACACAAAGAACAACACCATTACACCACTATAAGTAGTTGTCTTCCTTTCCTTTTTATCTTTCTTTCCATAGCTTCTGTTTGTTTGGAAAAATCATTTTATTTAGAATGGATGTAGCCAGCTCTGATCCTGACATGTAATCTATTTTTGTGCTGTTGCCTTTGTATAGCTTATTAACTTCCTAAAACTCAACACATGCTTATCGCATTTGCTTTTGTCTGTTAGTCTGTATGGTGTTGCTTTGTGGTTTCCCTTGGAGAAATGATACCGCGTCTAGACTAGCTTATGCTCTTGCGTAGCCATCATAACTTTTACATATATGCAATATGCACAATCTTTTCTTCTTAGCCTACCCCAACTTGTTTGGGACTTAAAGGCTTTGTTGTTGTTGTTGTTGTTGTGCACAATCTTTTCTTCTATTCCTGGCATGTATATGTACTTATTTACTTTGTATGTAAAAGGGTCGGCCTGGATGCTGAGATCCTGTATCACTAGAATCCAAATTCTTGAGATGGGTAGGAAGTGGACAACAAGAGGAGGAAATGGCCTGGGTCAGAACATGAAAAGAATCCAGCGGAGAATGATATTCAGGTTGCACCACCTGATTGAAATTGTTCTTCCCTGCAGTACCAAGAAATGATCACTCTGCTGTATCTGTTCACTTCCTAGTTCATCCCTTGTTGGCTGGCCACCTCACTAGCGGACCGAAGCATCCAAGCAACCTTTGAAATTTCCTACTCTTGCTGTATTACTGACATATTATGCATGTTTGTGTTGCAGATGCTTGTTCCAACAGAAAGGCAATAGTAACTTCCCTCCATTGGGTGCTCTTATATTCCAGGAAATCGCTACTGGTTCCACTAGTTGAAAGTTTCAAGCTATATGCATCTACACATGACATGGGTTCTCGAGGAAGGATGTTATTTGACCTTAACGAGCTCCCAGCAGAAGTTGAAGAAGTTGCTTCTGTCGTACCAAAAGAATCTGCTGCTGTCGTACCACAAGAAGCCACTGTTATCGCATCACAAGAAGCTGCTGTTGTCGTGTCACAACCTCAGAAATCCCTTCCTGCTCCGACTACGTATGGCCCAACATTGTTTCAGCCAGGGGAAGGATCACAGTCGCAAGGGATATTGAACAATAATGCCTTTAAGCATGCATCCATTGGTTCTGGCTTTCAGCCTTTTGTGAGGAACAACAAAGATTCAAACTATACAAAGGAGCCGATGAAGGTGGAAGATAATCAGAACTCTAGTATAGCATCACCGTCCATGGTGAACAATCAAATCACTGATAGTGCTTATCCGAAGGCTGAGACTTGCAATCAGGTGTCACAAGCCGTTGAAAGAGAAGAAGGAGAATGGTCTGATGCAGATGGCATTTCTGAAAATGCAGGGAGTAGCAACAAAGATGAGTTCACTGGTACTGCAAGCACTCATTTGAAGAAAGAATCCCAAGAGAGCGAGTCCCATCTTATTAAATCTGGTGATGTGACTAAAGATGATACTGCTGCTGAATGTAGTGATGCTGAAATGGTTGATGTATCTAAAGATCTGGTTCATGGTTCCACAGGATCAGAGAACATGCAAAATTCTGAATGTAAAGGAAATCAGCCTGGTGATGATCTAGATCCTTGCAACAGTTCAAAGGATGTTAAAGGAGTGGAAGCCAATTATGCTTTGAGGTTTGCGAGCAACCCTGCAAAGAGACCTAAGTTAAATGAACACAAAGAGGCCATGCTAGGAAAAAAACGAACTAGGCAAACTGTCTTCATCAATGTGGAGGATGCAAAACAAGCTGGTACAATGAAGACATCAACACCCAGGAGGCAGTCATCCTTTCCAGCACCGATTGTTACACGTACTGTGAAGGAAGCTTCTCGTGGTGCTGGTGAAAAGGCTGCAGAAAAACAAAATCAGCAAGCAATCAGGGATCAGAGACAACCTGAAATGATGGGATCAGAACGAAGCAATTCTGCAGATCCTAGTGACCAACACACTGAATCCAATGGTGATGCTGAGTTGGGTACCCAGGGCCGGTCAAAGAAAATGAATACAGACGAGCCAGCCTCAGATGCGTATCAGCAGCCTGTCCAAAGACAAGCTTCATTGAAGCAATCCATGGACTTGAAGCAACAAAAGAGCCGATCATTCTCTTCCCAAAGAACAGTTCTAACAGGACAAAACAATGCTGATCAGAAGCCAGCCAGCAAAAGGTCTATTATTTCCAAAAAGCAAACTTTTGTAAACAATGTACAGTATCAGGACTCTTCTGTTGAGCGACTTATAAGGGAGGTGACAAATGACAAGTTCTGGCACAATCCAGGTTGCTTCTTTGTTGTCAATGTTTGATTTGGTTATATATATATGATGTCACCTTCTGGAAAATTTAGAACTTTTCTTTGTGAAATATACATTTTATTTCATGCATGCAAGATTTGTGGAATTTGCTTTGGTCCTGCCTTTTTACAATTACTGCCCCATGTTTTAGTGTCCCTCATTAACAGTTCAACACAAATAGGACCATGACTTGACACAGGGAAATATACTCCTGTAAATCCATTTTAAAATGATATATTGAAAATGTGGCAGCTCCATGTTACTGTTTGCCACTAGCTCTGTACTGAAGATTGTTTACATTTGGTCAAAGTAGAGTTGCATGTGTTTCATTGTTCATGTTATGATGTGGCCATTGCCTATCGGAATGTCCAGTGATATTTTGGTCAATGTGTTCCTCACTAATGATCGCACTTTTGATGTTATCTTGTTCCATTCCAGAAATTGTAAAATCACTCTTGTGTTTGCATGTGTACCTTTGTTGTTGTAATTTGGCATTTAACATATATTTCTTATGTAAACAGAGGAGGCCGAACTTGAGTGTGTTCCTGGAAGCTTTGAATCTGCTGAGGAGTACATTAGAGTTTTTGAGCCTTTGCTTTTTGAGGAATGCAGAGCTCAGCTTTATAGTTCGTATGAGGAGAGTCTTGAGGCTGTGGGAAGGGATGCACATGTAGCAGTGCGAGTAAAAACTGTGGAAAGACGTGAAAGAGGTATGTGGGATTGGTTTGTTGCGCTTTTAGAACACGTATTTGAATATCCAATCACTGCAGTCACCTGACTGTTAATGCATCCAGGATGGTATGATGTTGTCGTTCTACCGATGCATGAATATAAATGGAATTTCAAAGAAGGTGATGTCGCCATTCTGTCATTTCCACGGCCTGGTTCAGGTATATTTTACTGAATTTTCTTTGTTTTTTGTTTGCAAAAATTATTGTGTTAGTATGTAGCTCTCTAGAACGTTTTTCTTATTTAGCTGTTGGTATTTTCAGCTGCTCAATCAGGCCGATCTAGTAGGAGGGCTATGGGTTCAAATGAGGATGCTGAATCGGAATGTGGACGGCTTGTCGGTACTGTTAGGCGCCATATGCCTATTGATACACGTGATCCTATTGGAGCTATTATCCATTTTTATCTTGGTGATTCATTTGATTCTAACAGGTATGCCAAATTTTGTAATATATGATTGTTCTTGTAGTTGTCATCTCTTCCAAGTTCCATTTTCGCAACCACGTTTATCATGGCCTCTACATTCCCAAAGCATCTGAACCTATGTTTGTTTAGCATATTGTTTATCTTCGGAAAGATCTTATGACTGGTTTGTTGTGTCACTGAAGTTGTTTTATGCGAGATTTATAAATCATAAAATGTGTTTTGGGTACTTGTACATTGAATTGTCCACAAAACAATACTCTTTAAGTTGGATTTCTCTCTAGCTCAGCTTATAATAGGTAAGCTTATTTTGTTTAACTATGCCTAGGGAAGTAGGGATATCTGTTATTTAGACTTTCCTGTAGAATGCACTAGAAAACATGTAGGGTTATACTTGTTAGAAACTGTAGTTTTGTGTCTCTGAGTAAATAAAATAAGTAACTCTTCTCTAACATACAAGCTTTGTACTGTGTGTTTTTGTTCATATTCTTGGTACACACAGTTCTGTTGAATGGTTGAGATTGAAACCGCTGTTCTGCATTTTACTGCAGTTTTCCTAACTCTAGTTTCTTGAGCACAATAGGTCAAGGCTTGTTTATATATGTGTAGTCAGGGCCATGAAGCAGCAGCACAGCGAAGCGGGTAGCCACATAGAGTACTGATGTTTTCTTGTGTAGTTTTATTGTAAGATATGGTTAGAGCATCTCCAACAGATTACTTATATCTATCCTCAATACTAAAAAAATGCAATATAAGGTATTGTGTTGCTCCAACAGATTACTCATCCTATCCCTAATACCTAAAAGTTAAGTAGTTACTTAAAATTCACCCCCTCTCCCTCAAACGTAGGAGATCCACCCCTCTCCATTATCCACTTTAAAGGTATTGGTAATCTGTTGGGAGAGAAGAAGAAAAAGGTACACTACTGATAATAGGAGATCACCTATATAGACTTTTAGGAGATGTGGGATACGTAATCTGTTGGAGATGCTCTTAGTATCATAATTAAGCAAGCCATTGGCTTATCTGCATTGCTGGGTTGCTGCTGCTCTTAATATGCCTTTTGGGGCTTTCATACCATCTATTGTTTTCTCATTGCCACAGAAGTAATGGTGCTTCTCAGGTATTGAGTTTGAATGCTTGTGCTCTTAATGTCATGTCCAATGTTTTGCTTCTCTGCTTATTGATCTCATGGCCACAGTTTTGAAGACAGAATAATTCTGTCATTAAAAGTCAGAAAAACGAAAGGCGCATGGCATACTTTGACGCTCATTTGTCCACTGGTGTTCAAGATAATTTGTGAACGATTGCTATAATCAAAGTTTCATAAGAGAATTTGATAAGGAAACTACAGTAGGTGTGTAATGTGTGATTTAAAAGTTTGCAATGTGCTGTAGATGTAAAATGTTTGTAGTGTATCAAAGTTCAAATGTTAATCTTCTTAGTCGATGGTCCTTTGTTGACTACAAACAGGATATTATAGGGCCCAAATTCTACTTGAGAACAGGGCCTCCAATGAGGCCGTACCACCCTGTAGGCTGCGCCTCACTTGACCATTGCAGCCTATTTGGATGAATTGAGCTAAAACTGATTTATGAACTGACAAGTCTGTTATAGCTCTTTGGGCAGTGCTTCCCCACTTAATCCTAGCAGCATGTTAGGTGATTAATAAACCCCTTTAGGCCTTGTTTTGATGCACATGTATCCACCTCAATCCATGTGTGTTGGAGTGAGGTGGATATATGTGCATCCAAACAAGCCCTTATGAAGTTCTATCTTCTATGTGCTTGATTGCTAACTATGAAACAACTTCAAATTGCTTTGCTATAGTTGTTTCATTTTGGAACAATATTCATAACTTGTTCTCCATCACTTGCATATTTGTTTGCTAAGTTGTCTCGCTATTCTTGTGTTGTATCCATAGCAGTGAGGCTAATGTTCTGAGGAAACTCCAACCTCGGAGTACATGGTATCTAACTGGACTCGGTTCTCTTGCAACAACACAAAGAGAATATGTTGCTTTGCACGCGTTCCGCCGTCTTAGTGGGCAGGTAATGCTATATTACACCTAACCATTATCTTCCTTTATTACAAACTTATATATCAGTCGATTTTGACAAAAAAATTTCCGTCAGATGCAAAATGCAATACTTAAACCAAGTCCAGAGCATTTCCCGAAGTATCAAGAGCAACCACCTGCCATGCCAGACTGTTTCACCCCAAATTTTGCTGATCATCTCCATCGTAGTTTCAATGGTCCTCAATTGTCGGCAATTCATTGGGCTGCAACACATACAGCTGCTGGCACAAGCAATGGTGTCGTAAAGAAACAAGAACCATGGCCTTTCACGTTGGTACAAGGTCCTCCTGGGACAGGGAAAACTCATACTGTGTGGGGGATGCTAAATGTTATCCATCTTGTTCAGTATCAACATTACTATGCCGCTTTGCTCAAGAAGCTTGCTCCTGAAAGTTACAAGCAAGTTAGTGGTAGTACCAGTACCAGCTCGGAGACTGTTGCGGCAGGGTCAATTGATGAACTATTGCAGAGCATGGATCGGAATCTATTTCGCACTCTTCCCAAGCTTTGCCCTAAGCCTCGGATGCTTGTATGTGCCCCATCAAATGCTGCAACAGATGAGCTTCTTGCTCGTGTTCTTGACCGTGGTTTTATAGATGGTGAAATGAAGGTATACCGCCCTGATGTTGCCCGTGTTGGAGTTGATTCACAGTCTCGTGCTGCACAAGCTGTTTCAGTTGAAAGGAGGACAGATCAGCTTTTAATGAAGGGCCGTGATGAAGTAATTGGGTGGCTACATCAGCTAAAAGGCCGTGAGCAGCAGCTATCACAGGAGATTGCCTATTTTCAAAGGGAACTCAATATGGTTGCAGCGGCTGGTAGATCCCAGGGTTCAGTAGGGGTAGATCCTGATGTTCTTGCACAAAGGGATCGTAACCGTGATATTCTGCTACAGAAACTTGCTGCGTCAGTTGAAAGCAGGGATAAAGTATTGGTGGAGATGTCACGGCTGCTGATATTAGAAAGCAGGTTCCGTCCTGGCAGCAACTTCAATATGGAAGATGCTAGGGCAAGTCTGGAAGCCAGTTTTGCCAATGAAGCTGAGATTGTTTTTACAACTGTGTCAAGTAGCGGGCGTAAGTTATTTTCTCGCCTGACTCATGGCTTTGATATGGTTGTTATTGATGAGGCTGCTCAGGCTAGTGAAGTAGGAGTCCTCCCTCCACTGGCTCTTGGTGCAGCTAGATGTGTCCTGGTTGGTGATCCACAGCAGCTCCCTGCTACTGTTATTAGCAAAGCAGCTGGAACTTTGCTTTATAGTAGGAGTCTTTTCGAGAGGTTTCAGCAAGCTGGTTGTCCTACCATTTTGTTGTCAGTGCAATACAGGATGCATCCCCAGATCCGTGAATTTCCATCAAAATACTTCTATCAAGGTCGCCTTACAGATAGTGAGAGTGTTGTTAAATTACCTGATGAAGCCTATTACAGAGATGCACTTATGGCACCTTATATCTTTTACGACATATCACATGGTCGTGAGTCTCATAGGGGTGGGTCATCTTCATATCAGAATATTCATGAAGCGCAGTTTGCATTGCGTTTGTATGAGCACCTTCAGAAGTTCCTGAAAGCTAATGGTGCCAAGAAGGTTTCTGTTGGTATAATCACACCATATAAGTTGCAGTTGAAATGCCTTCAGCGGGAATTCAAGGATGCTATGAATACCGAGGAAGGGAAGGATATCTACATAAATACAGTTGATGCTTTTCAAGGCCAGGAGCGTGACGTTATTATTATGTCATGTGTCCGTGCTTCAAACCATGGTGTGGGTTTTGTTGCTGATATACGCCGTATGAATGTAGCTCTAACTCGAGCTAGGAGAGCTCTATGGGTATGTCTCTGCCTCTCTACAATATGCATTAAGTGCGTTCTACTGTTGTTCTTCAATGATCTTTTTGATGTATCCCATGTTACTTATAGTCTTTATTGCTTTTCAGGTTGTTGGTAATGCTAATGCTCTCATGCAGTCTGAGGACTGGGCATCACTAATAGCGGATGCGAAGGCCAGGAAATGTTTTATGGACCTGGATAGCATTCCCAAGGACTTCTTACCCATGAAGGTTCCATCTAATACTCCAGGTAGGAATTCTTCCAACAACATCCGAAACATGAGAACTGGTGGTGGACCTAGACCAAGACACTTAGACATGTTCTCAGAACCGAGGGCTGGTATGAACATGAGGCCTGATGAAGATGAGCATCTGAATTCTGTTACAAGAGATGGTAGTTACAGGAATTTGGATGATTTTGGCCGACCTGGTGATCGCCCCAGGGATAATCTGCAGTTTGGAGTTCCCAGGAGGCCAAATTCTTCTAATGGAAGGAGAGAAGTGTAAGGAGTGTGTTGCTATCTACAAACTTTGGTACAGCATGGAACAATGATGAAGAGCTCTGGGACAGTCCAGATTCAGCAAGGTGCAGATGCATGTTCAGAAGATCAGTTGCTTGTGCATTAGATTCCTTGCACCATGTGATGGGGTGGTCACAAGAAAGCATTGATATCAGCAGAGGATGTGTGAATCTACCATGATGTGACCTCCAGTCAGTGGATCGAGATGCTTTCATGGTGGGTGATTAAAGGCTCATGATGTCAGGTTGAAGAAAGTCTGCTGTAGCCTTCAGTGTTATGGAGTTCTCAGGAATTTCTTTCTTAGAACAAGGCTGTCTGCTGTGTTTTGACATTGTGATCCTTGCTTTAGCCAGCTCCATCTTTCCGTAGATATATACATGCATGGGCATTTCCATTTTGAAACATGCCAGGAGAAATCTCACTGGCTCTAGAGCAGGGTAGGTCTCAAGCATTGTTGCCTGATTGCTGCTGCGATCGTTGCATGCTTGATATGTCTGGTAGGATCAGTATGCTAACATAGGCAGGGCTTCTGTACCATATGACATAAGTTCCTTCTGTATACAGGGTCGAGATCTAGAGAGAAGAAAAAGTTCATTATTTCATTCAGCTCATGTTGTTCCCCTTTGTTCTTGTTAACATGTTCTGTGCATATATTGAAAGATGTTACCATGTTTGTAGTAGTGATTTTCCTGATTATCAGTGGCATGATTGTCTGCTTGTATGTTGATCTATGGATTAGTTTTGGCACTTTGCAGCGATAACAATGTTGTCCTGCTGATGCCTTTGTCAGTCATGTATTTAGTTGACCTGTCAGTGTTTCTGCAAATCATTTACTTTTTGTGATACTAGCATGTCAAAGCTAACAGAAATACTTTAGGTTAGTGATACAGTTATTCTAATTAAGCATATTTTCTGGGATGCATATATATTAGAGAACTGAACGGGAGGAGGTGGTGTTTCAGGATTACAGGCACCCTGAAATCTGAAGTGCCCCTTTGATCATCTCTACTTTGGTGCTGGTGGGTTTCTGGCTGTCCTCTCAGTGTCACTCCCAGAGTCCCAGGTAGCTGCGTTTGTTTGGCCTATGAATGTGCACATATTTTTGTTTCTTCAGTATCAGATTCATTTAGTGGTTTCTTGATGTTCTTTTAAAGTGGTGACTTAATTCTGAATTTCTTGTGTACATGCTGTGATAAGTAGCATGTAGACTGCAATATTGGCTGTTAGAGAAGCAGTTTACTGTCGTATTGAAAATAATGTTTTTGGGATATCTTTTATTTTGTAAGTTAAATTTAGGGTGGTCATTATGTCTGATGCTACAGGCTAGTTGAAGTCCTGAAATTTGAGTGTCCTTAGTCTTGTGCTTGGATTCTGGTGGCACTCTCCACTCTGGTTATCTTTCCTGAAATGTGAGTGTCCTTAGTCTTGTGCTTGGATTCTGGTGGCACTCTCTACTCTGGTTATCTTTTGAGAAGAGATCCCAGGTAGCAGCACTTTGCCTTTTGTTTCTGTTTTCGTCCTTTATTGTCTTGCCAATCTTTGATAAACTCTGGTGTTGTGCTTGATTGTATGTGCAGGGCCCGCGATGTCATAGTGGTAATGGATGCAGTTTTGGCAGCTGTGTGAGTTCTGATCTCCAGGAATGCATAGTTGCCTGCATGGTAGAACTCTATGGGACTAAAACAGGGGAGGAAAGAATCTCGGAGTACAGATAGATGATATGGCGGTTATATGTTGCATTTACACGTTCTGCCGTATGTATATGAATTATTTTGGGAGCTAATGGATTTGTATGTTACGGCTGGTTACCAGCTACACTTCCTATCTGCTTTGTTTGGAGAAGCATAGATTGCATCTTGACACGACTTGCTTTTTGTACCGGTGGCAAGCAGCAACAGGGTTGTATATGTCCAACAGTACCACTGGATGGGTCTGCAGTCCGCCGCTGAAAGAGGGGCTTTGGAGTTGGACCAATTGCGCTGGAGATCCGAAGGAAGGAAATCCACCCCAGGTGCTCCTGAACCTGAAATATGCTGGTCTCGTTCTGCCGCTTTGGTTGCTCAGAGCTGATATACTAACACTAGATGTTTTGTTGGGCTAATGGTTTTTGTGTCTGATAAGCCGGCTGATGATGTTTTATTGTGAGAGTAAAATATTGTACCATGGTTCATAAGCAGCGCTGATAAGTTTAATGCTCTGATCTTCCAAACGGGGACAAACTAGGGGTGGTGCCAACTCGTGGTCCAGCTACTAGTTGAAGGTAGTACTTGGGATGCTCTGTTGTTAGCTTGTTACTTGTCCGTTTCTGCGCTTGGGATGATATCTGCACATCCATTGGACGGCAAACGTTTTTGACTCGGCCTGATTGTTCATCAATCTATTTTTGAGTCTCTTTTAATGCTCTGATCAGATGATGAAGAGTCTGAGCTATTGGGCCTGTTCGCTTGCCTGAATTCTTGAGGAATTTGGATGGTTTGGAGGAATGCTGGATGAATTTGTGAGAGGAAAACGCTGTTCCGGATAAAAAATAAGCGGATTAAGGGCACGGGAACGGTTACATTGTTCCTCTGCCGTCCGAACATGTCCACGATTCTTTCCTCTCCCGTCCGAACATGTCCACGACAAGAAACAGCTTGTCCCCATTCGATGGACCCAAGCACAAGGAGACGCACCACAACGCTCCAAAGGCCAAACCAGAGTTTTTCTCCGGTTTATTTACACATCCTCCTTGCCTTGGACTTGTCTTCCACTTGAACCCGCTTTGGATCCGTCACCGGGACACGGCCTTTAACGATCCACCCGTTTGTCAACCACCGTACCATATATGCCATCACGCGGCGGTGGCGGCAGCACGCAGCCGGCTGTGGTGGTGGTAGCCGTCGCGCCGCCGGCGAGGTGGATGAGACGCCGACGCGCCATAATGCCTGTGAAGAGCAGCGCCAGCTTCCGCATGACCGCGCTGCCTATGGTGCTGACGGCGCAAGCTGCTGGCGGCTGCCGTGCTCGCGCTCACGCTCGTCCGGGTGCTGCACTTTCGTGGAGGCGTCTCATGGAAGCCGACATCCAAATCTCTCTTCGTCTATACGGTATCAAGTGTCAAGCAATACTGTATGTGTTGTCAGAATACTATTGTTGAATAGCTAGTCACGAGAAAATGAATGTCAGTACTTACTGATGGCATGTTTGATCTATCCAGCTAAAAGTTTAGCTAGCTACAATTTCGAAGCTAAACTTTAGCCAGCTAAAAGTTCTCCTGGTTAAACGTTAGTTGATGTGTTTGGATCCTTCAGCTAATAGACTCAGCTAAATTTTATAGGTGTTTAACTAGATTGAAGTAGCTAAACTTTATCTGGTCTTTTAGCTGGACCGTTTCGATCCCTAGCAGCTAAATTTAGCCAGCTAAAGTTTAGTTGGTGGATCCAAACATGCCCTTACTAGTATTTGGATTTGCTGTGTATGTGCATACTTTTTTCCATCCATAATTGATACTGTATAATACAGTACAGCTCTGTAATGCATTGCACCATATATTCCTAAACAGGATTATTATTATTATTATATAATATAATATGCGCACCCTTTTGTCAGGCACACCCTCTGTTCATGGTGATCGGCTTGATCATCTGCACCGGAGAAGGTAAACCAACAAACGCACGTCTTTACTGCCTGCAAAATGGAGCAATAACGTTGAGTTTGTGACCGATGCTCTCATGTATTATTGGTGTGGTGTCACGCGCGCGCGCGTAGCGGTGATGGCGTACAGGATCGTGCTGGGCCCGAGGGCGGCCAAGAAGGCGGTGCACCTGCTGCTACATCTCGTAGCCCTCGCCTTTGCCGCCGTCGGCCTGTACGCCGCCTTCAAGTTCCACCATGACAACGGCCTCCCTGATATCCACTCCCTGCATTCTTGGCTCGGGATTGCCACCATAGCGCTCTATGCTCTTCAGGTCAGTCAAGTATAACCAAGGACTTTTTTTTTTTGAGAAACAAGTATGGCTCTACTTTACTATTTCTTTGCTGTGAGCCCAATTTGTAGCCCACGTATAGGCTGCAATCACAAGTTACTCATTCTGGCCCCACCATGGCCCATGACCCTGTTATGCATTGGCCTCATCCCACCCACCCCTGTCCCTCTTTTCTTCTCTCGAAAGAAGGAAAAGTCCTCTACATTATGCACGAGATCCGATTTTCTTCCATTTATAAAACCATCTATTTGCCTTCTTTTAACTTTTTAAAAACCATTTGTTTTCGATTTCAATGATGTTTTAATCTATTGGATGCCATGTCAGCCACGAGAGAGGTAAATTAAGCTATAGGGATAGCTCAATAAGGTCAAATAGACTTTACCAAAAAATTTATATTAAATATATTTTTAAAAATATATCCAAATATTTTTCTTGGAAGAGCTAGGTAGATAAAACCTAAAATTTTGTTTACAATCTTATAAAATTCATAGAAAATTTATTTATCTCAAAAAAATATGAAACCGGTTTTGAAATTTTCTAAAATCATGCTTTGTATTCTAGTTCCTATGCCCAAGTTATTTGAATCTTTCTAATGCCCTTGTGGTGTTTATTTGCTAGTAGATGTGTTGTTATCTATTATAATTAGTTGACATTGATGACCGAGACTATGTAGAAGTACAAGTGACTTCGATGACAACACAAGGGTCATATAATGACCACATATTTGATTATATTTAGTATGAACACAAGTGTCACTGGATAAGAGCTAGGCACAGTGAGTAGTGACCAAAATACCATTTTCTTTTCAAATGGCCCATTCACTACTACAGAAATTGACGCTAGGCACAGTGCTCTTTTCAAAATACAATCTTATTATATTGTGTTGACTCTAACGCCAACTCAACTCCTATTTCGGCAGTTAGAAACAATTTTGCAGATAGATAAGATTAGTGTAGTAGATATATAGCACAACACATTTTCTGTGCACCGCTATCACTCCATGTTGTCTATGCTAACATAGTACATGGTTATAGATAGGATCAAGTGATACTTGTGTTCATACTAAATAGGATCAAATATGAGATGGTTATATGACGCTTGTGCTGTCGTCGAAGTGATTCGAACAATTATGGTAGATAACAAAATAAATACTAAAAAAGAACCATATAAGATTAATGTAACTCCAAGGTACGCACTTGAACATAGACCATGATTTTAGGAAAAATCTGAAAATGGTTTCATATTTCCCCGAGCTAAAACAATTTTCTATGAATTTTGTAAGTTTAAATGAGATAGGATGTTTTAATTGTATAGCTTTTCCAAAAAAAAGGATAAGTGTAGAAAATATTTGTATAACTTTCTTTTTTTTGAAGGGAAGGGTGAATTATATTAAAACTCGACATAGTATATCCCTAAATCTTCATATGAAAAAATTTGAATAACGATAAAGTATTTTACCGGATTCTTTCATCGTCTTCTTCCATAGTGTTTTTTCTCGATGCGGCTAATGCTCTAGATGAAGAAAACCTTGTTGAAGACCAAAGCCAGAGTGGAGTCCTTATACCGAATCCAGCTATCAACCCCGAAACATTGGACATGCATACAAGATCCAATATTCTGGAACTAGTCCAAAACACATCTAAATCGGTAGAGGAATATCGAAGGTATACTCATAGGATGTTGATTCATCACGTCTAGTCCTTGATTTCCTTTCCACGACCATCGACGATAGTAATTGTCCTTGTTGGAAGTGCCCAGGAGAACCCCCATGTAGATAATGGCCACAGTTGACTGTCTGTCAATGAAATCGACGCTGGCAATGGCGACCTCGGCATAGTATCACTGAAGTCATCGTATGTAACAAGATCTTGACTGAAAACCATCCGATTTCACCGGTAGATTTATTTGGACTAAACCCTAAGCAAACTAAATTTTAAAACTGCATAAAAGAGAGATGGGTCCCTTCTCCTTGCCACTAGCAGAGTCGCCGGAGAAGAAGAAGGAGAGAGGCTCTAGGCGATAGTGGTGGTGAGGAGCAAGGATGTTTTTTTTCTTCTGTTGGGTTAGTAGCAGCATGAAGCCTTGCGCAATGTATAACTTTCTTGGTAAAGTCTATGCGAACCATGAACTGTCAACTTAGTTCATTTTACCTACCTCGCGGGCTAAAACCGTTGTTGGAACTAGCCATGGTGTAAAAACAAACAATTTCAAAATTACATTTTAGAGAGGACAAAATATTTGGCTTTATAGATGAAGAAAGAAAATTGGACTTCACAGAGTCGGGGAGTTAAAAAAGGAATTCTTCCCTCAAAGAAAAGCTATCACAGCCTACAAAGCTGTAAAGAAAAACAATCAACTTTTTCTCGGTAATATAAAGGAAGATAATCAATTTGAATCGCTTTGGCATACCGTTGGTGGAATATTGAGGGTAGAGCTTGCGCGCCATGGTTTCTTTTCTTTTTAAAAAATATATAAGATGGCCCCCTTGAGAGTTTCTGTGGGCCAATTTTGGGAGTTTCTGTAGGCCAATTTTTGGCTGCGTATCTGGGCTGATCATGCGTATGGCCGACTTTAGGCGCAGCCCAGCAAACATGTGGAGTTCATTTGGATACTTTTGGTCTCCAAAATTTCATGAAAACTCTGTACTTCCTATGCATTTGCAAATTGTTTTGATTCGACGAGTGCACACCAGTGCATTACAGCCAACAAAACAGGACACACGAAGCAATGCAACACTACCACAAACAGTAGCTTTGCCGTGTAACTCGACAAAGCACGCGACATCTACAGTGCCGGCAAACATCTCTTTGCCGAGTGTTTTTTTATCGGACACTCGGCAAATACTTTGCCGAGAGCTAAAACCGATGCTCGTAAAAAAAAAGTAACGTGATGGCACAGAGACGGTCACGGTGCGTTTGCCGAGTGTCCAGGATTTGACACTCGGCAAAGCAGCCATGTTTGCCGAGTGCCCAAGACCTGACACTCAGCAAATATGGCTGATTTGCCGAGTGTCAAATCCCGGACACTCGGCAAACATGGTTGCTTTGCCGAGTGTCAAATTTCGGACACTCAGCAAAGACTGGCCCATAATGTACATATTTTGGCCACGTGTTCTCTTTGCCGAGTGTTTTTATCTTGGCACTCGGCAAAAGGCCTCTTTGCCGAGTGTAACACTCGGCAAAGCGATCATATATTTCCAGTTTTTATGGTTTGGTCACGTATAACGTACCCCACTCAAATAAACATTACAGACATCACACATAGTTTATAATAAGCATTACAGGCAGTTCATATAGATATATCGACAACACATAAATGCAAATAAACTTCATAATCACAAGTAGGTTCATTCACAACCACAAATGCAAATAAAATTCACTGAGTGCAATGGTGTCCACTGAGTAGTCACAAGTAATCCATAAATGCAAATGCAAATAAAATCACAAGTAGTCACTAAGGAGGCCACGGTGTCCATTGTGACCACGCTAGGTCATAAGGCTCATTCGATGCCGCTGATTGATTCTGCACAAAGAAAAAGAGATAAATCATTCTAGTTTCTAGTTTATTTCTAGTTTATAAACTATAAATCATTCTAGTTTCTAGTTTCTAATTTATTTCTAGTTTCTAGTTTATTTCTAGTTTCTAGTTTCTAGTGTCTGGGCATCTTTGTAAGATTGATTCTGCATAAATTATAAATTGTGATTATAAGGTTGTGAAGTGACTCACAGTGCCTGAAACAGTATTTGGAGCAGGTTGAGGAGGAGGGACTGACATCGGTGGCGGAGGTTGACCGATTGCAGCGTAAACACCCCTCATATATTCAAACATCTGCAGCCGCTCTGCCTCCATCCTCTGCCGCTCTGCCTCCATCTTCGCCTCTAGCTCCTCCCGACGCCTCGTTTCTTGTTCTAGCTGAGCCTACAATATTTTATTCCAATGTTACAATGCAATGCAAAAGTATGTAAAAATCAATGAATGATGAATAAAATAGATATAATCTAGAGTGCGTTCATCTAGAACCGTCTAGAGTCTGGCCGTGGGCGTATCGCCGGGCTGGCAGGGAGATTGTGTATCTAGAGAACAACAGGGAGATGCTACCGAAACTCTGTCTCGAATCAGAGTAGAGCATAGAAACTAACCCCATCTACATATTCTCGTGCTGTCCAAAAAACGTGAACAATTCGAAACAGATACGGTTATAGATATGCAAAGATCTGTATATTTTCAACAGTGTCTCTTTTGAACGGGAGACGCCAAGCTAGGTTACGTGATATACGAACATCATATGGAAAGATGGGTGTATGATGCCTCACCTTGCTATCCAGCAAAGTGACGAGTCGAGGACGGTGGAGAATGATCTTTGCAATAGTCTCTCCTGCAACAAACGAACATAATAGTGTCAATTGTAAATTTCAGCAGCACCTCCCCTACACGGTGAGGTAACCAAAATCTGCAACAAACCAATGGCATGATGGCCGACAACCACATACACAGCAATATAACACTCATCAGACCATCAGATCGAACTAAGAATAAAATCTAATCGAACCTCTAGCAATAGCAGGTACTATCTAGATTTAGATATGAAAGTACACAAGAGTTTATTTTGCTTCCAATCCCAGTAGACAAAATCATGTTAGCATTTGCTATGTAGCTTTATCCTCATTTGACAAATCATATGCTCCAAAACATGTAACTTTTTCACGTGAAAACACATGGAGCTGTGCTAAATAAATGATGCTCATACAATGATACCAAATTCCAGTGCATTCAATTAGCTGCAAAGTGCGAAAGTAGTGCCTTAAGAGCAATAACATCTTTATGTTTCCATCAACTATTATGGGGTACTAACATTGCCACATTGCTATGTTAGTGTTACCAGATAAGGTAATGTTGCTAAACAGGATACTTACAAAATAATGTTGCAATGATTAATCATTCTAGAATCCTAGGGTGCTTACCTGATCGAGGCGCAGGGGGTGGTGGGGCCGGGGCCGGGGGTCAACAGCCGCGACGAGGCGGCGGCGAGCGTGGCATAGGGGCTGGCGGCCACGGGGCAGGGCGTCGGGGGGGAGGGCGCACGCGGCGGCGAGGGGGGGCGACGCAGGGGGGGCGGCCCACGGGGCGGCGTAGGGGGGCGGCGCACGGGGCGACGACAGGGCGGCGGTAAGGGGGCGGCCGGGGCATGGGAGGTGCTGACGACGTAGGGGTACGGTGCGGCTGAGGGAGCTGCATGTGTGGCTGAGGTAGTGCGTGTGTGTGGGGGTGCGTGTGAGTGCCGGCGCTTGTTACCAAATTAAGACGCTTTGTCGAGTGCCCGTGATCTGGCACTCGACAAAGCTGGTGTTTGCCGAGTGCCAGACGTGGGACACTCGGCAAACCCCCTGACCTGGCCCCACACACGCACAATAGTTTAGGGTTTGAAAATGAAAAAAACAAAATGTGTTTGCTGAGTGCC
This sequence comes from Miscanthus floridulus, assembly GCF_019320115.1. Classification (NCBI taxonomy): domain Eukaryota; kingdom Viridiplantae; phylum Streptophyta; class Magnoliopsida; order Poales; family Poaceae; genus Miscanthus; species Miscanthus floridulus. The sequence goes on along the minus strand of NC_089580.1, from coordinate 106,560,977 downwards.
CGTGATCTAGCACTCGGCAGAGCCTAGACTACTGTGCGTGTATGGGCCAGGAGAGGGGGGTTTGCCGAGTGTCCCACGTTTGGCACTCGGCAAACACCAGATTTGTCGAGTGCTAGATAATGGGCACTCGGTAAACCTATATTTTTATTTTTCTTCTTTTCTGGGACGTGTTTTTCTCAATTTGTTCCGATGTACTTTAAAAATACCTTCTCAAATAGACTCAACAATATATATTTGATTTTTCTAGGAATATTATTCCATTATTTTATGCAGTTATAACTCAAATTTAATTTATATCAATTAAAATTCTATAATTGCACTTAATAAATGAAAATTATCAAACGGATCCAAAAAATTACCAAAATTTCACATGAAATACTCTATGTTCTCTATTGCCGATACAAAAAGTTTTGAAACCAAATCCCAATTCAACCGTCACTTTGAGTCTAAATCTTACCGAATCCTTCTCAACGCTACGATTTTCTTCTTTTGAGATGCTTCAGTTTGTAAACATCGTACGTGACAAATTGTACGAAATCTTCTCAATTTTTTACCACAGCCTCCACGTATGATATCATCACATCATGACAAATCTCATGATTTTCAGACTTCGTTTTTTTTAGAATTTAAAAAACCATTCGACCATACGTTCATGGTCGTGTTTCCTGAACAAGATGTTTGAAATTTCTTTTATTTTTCGAGTAAGGCCTCACAATGGACTTAATAACATGAATATCATTTTTCTACTCATTTTATTCTATTATTTGAATCACTTGCGGTTCAAATTTGACTTATACCAAAAAATTCCTTAAAATACAATAAATTAATTAAATATAGCAAACAGATCTAAAAATATACCAAATCTTAACTTGGAGTACCACATGTTGTATTTGGAGAACAGAAAAAGTTTCAAGGTCAGAAAAGAAAAAAAACTTATTTCTTTACCGAGTGCCAAATAAATACACTCGGCAAACATATTGCTTTGCCGAGTGCCAAATAATTACACTCGACAAACATATTTCTTTGTCGAGTGTTTTCACTAACGGACACTCGGCAAACGTACTAACGGACTGCACACGGACTAACGGTTATCCACGTGGCGGTTCTTTGCCGAGTGCCTAACTTTTGCCGAGTGTTTTTTTTTGGCTTGCCGAGTGCCAAACTTTGCCGAGTGTTTTTTTTTGCCTTTTTTGCCGAATGCAATTAGTTTGCCAAGTGTTTTTTTAAAGCACTCGGCAAAGATCTTCTTTGCCGAGTGCCCGATATAATGCACTAGGCAAACATTCTTGTACTCAGCAAACACCCCAGTTTCCGATAGTGCAAGCACACAACAACAAACCAGTCATAACTTTCCTGTAGCTTCATTTTATTGTTGATTTCGCAGTGGCTGGTGGCATTCGTGTACTTTGTCTTCCCCGTGGCCGTGATGACGATGAGGGCGGACTAGGCTCCATGGCACATTTTCTTCGGCCTCGCGATCTTCCTCATGGCCATTTGCACTGCCGAGACCGGCCTGGCCAAGTTCGTCTCCGCCTCCATCGCTTACCCGAGCTAAGTGTTTGTCATCAACTTCACCGGGATCGCCATCCTCATGTTTGGCGTCGTTGTCTTCTTGGCTGTCATCCTTCCGTCAAGATACTAGCAAGTGACTAACTATTAAGTCCATCCGATCCATGCTTTCTTCTCAAGTCATATTGTTTGATTTGGATTGCGTGCGTGTTGACATGATTTTATTATATTGTTTCATTTACAAAGCTGCTAGCTGCTGCTGGCCGTCCAAGTTTGATATGATACTAGTAATGCCATCTAATTGTCGTTTTACCTTTTAGGCCCCTATGCAAAGGGGATCCTTCTTCATGTCCTGCACAAATTGATCAATTTTTGCTTTGTGAAACTAGGCAAATGCTTGTGCATTGTTATATGAAAAAGCGAGTCAATTGTTTTTCTGTGCCACTAAAAAGTACATGGTTGTTTCCTTGTGTTTTTTACAAAGGATTTTATTAATTCATAACCATTACATCCAGTTGATTACAATAAAAGTGAATTTACTTCCGGCTTCTGCCTAAACACAAAGCATAAGAGAAAGAAACCTAACACTTTAATGACAATTAATTCTAAGACTGGATCACCACCCATGTGCCCGAAAGAAAAACGCCGTAACCGCTTGCATCAATTGTTGCAATGGCTTCAGCACCAAAGCCTGTGCATAGGACTTTTGGAGAATAACCCATGTACGTAGCTAACGTATTACCAAATAAACCACCTGTAAATAAATAGCCGCCGCACCCAACAATATATATTAGAGGTTTGAGATCCTTTTGAAACTCTCGAAGCCAACTTCCAAAAAATGAGCCAATAAATATCTTATTTTTGCTTATTTACTACTGCTTCAAATTTTATTTGGAAAAAAGATGGAGATTCAGGAACAACTAATGAATAGCTTTCTTTTAGATAAACTAATGAATAGCTAGGTTGTCTTCCTGTTATTGGAGGCACCAGTTGCGTAGCTAGCTGGTTATGGATGGGCAATCCTATCTACAGGTGGGGGTACCGGGGTACCTTTGGATATTGTTTTATTTAGTAGAGACGGTGATTCGAATTATTGTAACCAGCTGCGTAAAAATCCACATCACACGTCTATGCGAACCTAATCAATAGTTCACCGAGGATAGCCACTCGCTCTATTCGGCGGGGAGTCCGAACTGAGCCACAAGGCCCGGGAAGCCGCCGACCTCCGTAACACCCAGTGGCGGAGCGACAAATGTCAGGGGCCATAGTAGGCTGCGGCCTGCGGCCCCCCTTGCCACTGAGATTTTTCTGAAGACTGCAGCAGTTCACCACAAGCAAGTAAGTCCACGAGGGAATCAGTGACAAGCTAGCGATGGGAACAAAGCATGGTCAACGTCTCAGCTCAGCCGCTCAGTCACACTACACGCAGCGGCGGTGATGCCTGGAGCCCTCAGCGTTCAAGGTTGACTGGTAATCTCTCCATCAACAACGGTCAGGGTTGTGGCCCCCATGCTCTCCGGCATCCACGCTTCCACGGGTCTGCACTAACCGTGCTATCTGACTTCCGTGGCTCCACGCTCTCCGGCTGTCAGGCCATTGCCTCTGTATATAGGTGACTGGTTATGTAACCATGGACAAAAATAGGGGAGCTGGTGTTCTGCTAGCTGTTTGGTGGATTGGATAGAGAAGCACGGCGTGTAGATAGCTTGCTACCGTTTGCTTGAGGAGGAGAAGAATAGATAGGAGGGGGATTGAGCTGCTGCGTCTTTAGAAGAGAAGCAAACATTATGTAGAGAGAGAGAGAGAGAGAGAGAGAGAGAGAGGGAGAGGGAGAGAGAGAGAGAGGCTGCTGTTGGTGGATCTAATGCTTGCTAACATGAAGAAGAGTTGCTGCTAATGGGACTGCAAATTGGGGAATCGGGAGGTGCTGCTTTGTGTACATGTTGATTCAGATTTTACAAATTGCCCCCTGTATTTTACTTCATGCTCCGCCATTGATAACACCCCAAGCCTGGCTTTAGCTAGTGACCACGTTTCCACTTGGACACATGATATCTTTTAACCCTTGTAAGGTGCAAGAAATTCCCATTTGTTAAGATATAACTAAGTCGACGAGATAATATTTTCCTACATTAACAAAGAGCTAGTGTAATAGATAATTTATACATATGTACAAAAGTCTTTTATGCATGCAACTAAGCATACCTTCCAAGGCATGTGGAAATTTCTCCTTATATGTTAATATCGTATCCATTAATCCGCGGGTGTCATGTACTGATCCACACCAACCAGTGACAACAAATGTAAACCTCATATGAAATCACAAACTGTCATGACATATCCATGTTAACAACGAACTCAAATTTCTAAATTGGAATGTGAGGGGGCTCAACTGTGCTGCAAGAAGAGTGGCAGTCAAGCTACTAATCCAGCAAGCAAGGCCACACATTGTCTGCATCCAGGAGAGTAAATTAAGCAACATAAACTCTTTTTTGCAAGCTGAATTCCTGGGACAGCATGGATGGGGTTTGGAATACATCGAGGCTGATGAAACAAGGGGGGGTATTGTTGTTGCTTGGAATGATGACTTCATTGTGGCGACCCAGCCGGTCAAGAAACCTCAGAGCCTGACTTTGAGATTGACTATGAAATTAACCAACACCTCTTTCATATTGACAACTGTATATGGTCCGACTGAACACGACGCAAAGAATGGCTTCCTATCAGAACTGATTAGCTGTCAGCCTGCGCAAAGTACTCCATGGATCTGCCTTGGGGATTTCAATTTGATCTGTGATGCTAAAGACAAGAATAATGGCAATATAAATCGTACACACATGAGAAAGTTCAGGAGGGCGCTAGACGCAAGCGAGTTGTTTGAGCTTAGATTGTTGAATCGACGATACACCTGGAGTAATGGGAGAGCCTCACCAGCGCTGGTTCACCTAGACCGAGTATTTTGCAACCATGACTGGTCCAACCTTTTCTCGGAGATTGGCCTACAAGCTCTCTCGAGTTCCCTCTCCGATCACTGTCCGCTATTCTTATGTAGCCAAAAACAACAACCGAGGAAAGCTACTTTTAGATTTGAACATTTCTGGATAAGGATCCAAGATTTTAATGAAGTGGTCTCGCAAGCCTGGGCCAAACCTGTTGCTGGCATCAATCCAATGATGAGACTACACAATCGCCTGAGGATAACCGCTTCTGATCTGAAAGCTTGGAGCAAATCTCTTTTCAGCAATGCACGATTGCAACTCAACTTGGCAAACGAAGCAATTCTTCGGCTGGAAACCACTCAGGAAACCAGACAGCTCTCAGAGACCGAACTGAATCTTTTGAAGGACCTAAAACACCAAGTGCTGGGGTGGGCGGCGATTGAAAGGTCAAGACGACGACAGTGTTCGCGACTGACCCAAATAAGAGAGGGAGATGCGTGCACAAAATTTTTCCATCAACGTGCTAACGGAAGGCGAAAGCGAAACCTGATTGCTTACCTCAAAAACCAGGAAGATGTAATCGCCTGGAGCCATGAGGAAAAGGAAGAGATCTTGTACCGTTTCTACAATGACCTTTTGGGTACTACGGTTCAGCGCACACAAAGCATAGATTGGAACAACCTACAGCTATGCAGGATTGAGGACAATGATTTAGATATGCCTTTCACTGAGGAAGAAGTGGAACATACCATCAAGATGCTCCCTGCAGAAAAGGCTCCGGGACCCGATGGTTTCACTGGAATTTTTTACAAAAAATGCTGGCTGACGATCAAGGATGACATAATGACAGCAATGAGCTCCTTTTACAATCTACGGGCAGGACCTCTGGAACATCTCAATGGAGCCAATATTGTCCTAATCCCTAAAACTGAAACACCTGAGTATGCGAAGGACTTTAGGCCCATTAGCCTAGTGCACTCCTTTGGAAAGCTGATAACAAAGACTCTGGCCATCAGGCTATCAAGACATATGGACCATTTGATCTCATCTTCACAGAGTGCTTTCATCAAAGGACGCTGCATACATGATAACTACATGTACGTGAGGAACCTGGCGCGAGCATATCACCGAACTAAGACGCCGGCGTTGCTTTTCAAGCTAGACATCTCAAAAGCCTTCGACACGGTCTCTTGGGATTATTTGATAGAGATGATGGAACATCGTGGTTTCAGCCCGAGATGGAGGGATTGGATATCTTTGCTGTTGTGCTCTTCACGCTCGTCCATCCTGGTTAATGGCACTAAAGGGGAAGGAATTAAACATGCTAGGGGTTTGAGGCAGGGTGATCCCCTATCCCCATACCTGTTCATCCTAGCAATTGATGCGCTTCAAAAGGTCCTGGAGCTAGTGACAAATGATGGTGTCCTCTCCCCCCTGCGTGGAAGATGTGCTAAAATTAGACTTTCTCTATATGCGGATGACGCAGTCATCTTCCTGAACCCAAACAGAGAAGAAGTCGCATCCTTACTGAATATCCTCAGTCATTTTGGGGCGACGACTGGGCTGAGATTAAACTGGACAAAATGCTCAGTAGCTCCCATAAGATGCGCCGGTATCAATCTGGATCAAGTTTTAGAACCATTTGCAGGCCTGAAGGTGCATTTTCCAATCACTTACCTGGGACTACCATTGACCTTGGGGAGACTGAAGATTGTTCATCTCCAAGGAATTTTAGACAAGGCAAGAAAGAAGCTAGCTGGCTGGCAAGGACGCTTACTGAATCCGGCAGGGAGAAGAGAGCTTGTGCGCTCAGTCCTTAGTGCGATTCCAATTTATATGCTAACCTCTCTCAACGCACCAAAACAACTACTGGAAGGTCTCGACAAGCTAAGAAGACGATTCCTGTGGGCTGGAGATGGAGAAATCACAGGTGCAAAATGCAAGGTGGCTTGGCCTTTGGTTGCAAGACCTATCTGCCATGGAGGCCTCGGAATCTTAGATATGGAGAGGTTCAGTAGAGCATTAAGACTACGCTGGTTATGGCTAACGTGGAGCAGTACAGATAGACCGTGGGCTAGGATGCAGCTACCTGTGGATGAGAAGGACATCGCCCTTTTTTCGGCGGCAACCAATGTAATCATAGGCAATGGCAGGCGAGCGCCGTTCTGGACCTCGTGCTGGATCAGGGGGCGGTCACCGGCCTCCCTTTTCCCGAGCCTGTACACGCATGTAAAGCGGAAGAAAAGGACAGTGCGCGAGGCCGTTTTTGACGGTTAGCTTATTCAGGACATTGCACACAATCTGAATGCAGAGATATTGAGAGACTTTGTCGAGCTGTGGAAACTTATACACACCTTGCGTCTGGACCAATCATGTGAGCAAGAGGACACTATTGTTTGGACTCTTGAGAGCTCAGGCAAGTACAGTGCCAAGTCGGCCTATGAAATCCAGTTCTGCGGTCAGACTTTCTCCAATTTTCCAAAACTGATCTGGAAGGCATGGGCGACACCCCGCATCAAATTTTTCTTATGGTTGCTCCTACAAGATCGAGTCTGGACAGCAGCCAGGCTGTAGTTGAGGGGATGGGAAAACAACTATTTTTGTGCTCTGTGTGAAAGGAATTTGGAGACTGCCGTCCATCTATTCACGGAATGCCCGTTTGCGAGAGAAGTCTGGACGATGGTAGCAACATGGAGCAGTTGCCTTAACCTTCAGCCGGAGGGTTGGAACGACTACAGCGACATGGAAGAGTGGTTCTTTGCAATCACAAGTATCGGAACGAAAGCGGCACACTCACTAGCAATGCTGACTATCTGGCATATTTGGAAGGAAAGAAATGCTATTGTTTTCCAACAAAACCATAGCACCGTACAGGCATTGTTCGCCAAGATCAAGGATGAGTACTCCAATTGGGCGTCAACAGGGGGGAGGAACTTCCACTTCCTCAGGATTGAGATGAATCCAATGAGTAATTAGCATAGAACCTTTAACCTCCCAGGTGGCGGTCTGCCACTTGGGAGGGCGCTGCTCGCGCATGTATGTTGAACTCTATCTTCTACTTATTAATACAAGCCGGTAAAACCGGATCTTTCAAAAAAAAAAAGGTTGTTCCATCAATGCTACTGTCGGGTTCATAAGCCCGGGGCTCCTCATGGACCTGCTTTCCAGCAAAAGCTCGGCCCAGTAGACGACGCTGCGAACGATGCGCAACTCCTAGGCCAGCCCAAAAAACCTAACGACAGGCCAGAAGGGCGATCCTGGCCAAGTAGACTCCGACCCGCCTCTCCAACCGGAAGGCCTGGCCAAGGAGGAATGACGCTCGCTTCCGACTCCGGCCCGCCTCTCCGACCGAAAGGCCTGGCCAAAGAGGAACGGCGCTCGCTTCTGACTCCGGCCCACCTCTCTGACCGGAAGGCCTGGCAAAGGAGAGGACGACGCTCGCTTCTAACTCCGGCCCGTCTCTCTGACCAGAAGGCCTGGCCAAAGAGGAATGGCGCTCGCTTCCGTCTCCGACCGGAAGGCCTGGCAAAGGAGAGGACGACGCTCGCTTCCGACTCCGACCCGCTTCTCCGACCGGAAATACACCGAACCTCTGCTTATAGCTCTTCTCCAACCGGGAGGCCGGAGCCGACTGGGGAACGACCGATCGGGGACGCCCGCTCGGTGAAGACCCAGAAAACGGACATAGCAAGTAAGATGGGGCGCTCCAATCAACCGCAATACCAAGGACTGTACCCTGCACGCCTACAGGATAGTACTGTCAAGTCATGTCAGAAGTGTACTTTATAACCTTCCAGACATGTCAGAACACCAACAGTGTTGTGGGTGCCGACATTTGACCTGCAGTATGGTAGGCGCCGATATTTGCCATACCAGAAGAACACAGTGGAACCAACCACATGCATCCAGCCATCAACAGTATTGTGGGCACCGACAAACCGCCTTGTACCCGACGACGTGGGCAACAAGACTAACACACACACTCCCTTCCTCTCACACTCTCTCTCTTGTAGAGCCGTCCTCTTCATCTATAAAAGGGGATGCGCTATCTCCAAAAGGACGATCGATTCACATCCGAACGACATAGACGATTCCAACGGACAACAGACGGATCATTCCAACTCGCTCTCTGCTAGCTTTGGACATTCCAAAGCCACACAGAGCACACACTCGAATACTTAGCGCACGTAGGAGCTCCCATAACTCTCGGCCCTTCGGTTCAGAGTCTGACCGGACCTCTTACACCCCTCATCTTACTCCCTCTTGTTTGTAACCCCACGACAAACATCGAGCACCTGGGGTCAGGAATAAAGTCACCGACCGACTCAAACTGGACGTAGAGCATATTGCCTGAACCAGTATAAACCTTGTGTGATTGAGTGCTAGGCCATATCCGATCACAATGTACGGCAAAACTACAAATATTTACGTGTTGGTCACTTTTCGCACCGATAGCTACTATAATAGGTGTGTGTGATCCACTAATTGTGAAAGTGCATCTTGGCCCTAAGTGGGTTTTGGTGAATTGAATGACAACATGATTAAGGGAATAATGAATTCATGAATCACAGGTATTTACTCCCATGTATGATTTATTATAATTGAGGTCAAATGAAGCAAATGACATGTAGATGAGAAATGAGTCCGGGGTTAATTGATGAAATGCATAAATGACAAGCATGTGATGAAAATAACAGAAGGGATATGGTTTGATGGAAATAATTTGGTCTCTTATATGAAGCTTAATTATATTGTGCAATATTGATATTGGGTTTCATAATGGATGGATTGTCAACATGTGTATCAAGTAAGGATGAGACATAAGTGATTGCATATATCTGGGATGATCTCACCCATGAAGCTTGCTAGATCAAATTCAAGCAAAATACAACAATGCAAATGAAGATGGTTTTCAATGTATGCTCAATGTTGATTCAAGACAAGAATTGACTTGATGGATTGATAGAGTAAAAATGACAAGGAAAGGGCTTCGAGGTACTAAACAAAAGTGAAGGCTTAGAGATCGAGTGATGGAATAGGGGGTGAAGAAGAGATTACTTGCATTGAGTCGATGTACTAGTGAAGCTATGCAAAGTCACGTTGTTTTGGATGATCAAATAGTTGTTGAATTGTTTGGAAGAAAAAGTGACTTTGTGATGGAAAGTATAGTCTTAATCAAATGGTCTGAGAAATGCAAAGTCATAGGTCAATGTGGTTCAGCTCAAGGCAATGAAGGTGTTGAAAGCCCTCAAGTGATGAAAATTGAGAAGACACCAATATTTGAAAGATGAAAGGCTCAAGTGGTATAAATTGTGAATCTTTAATTCTTGAGTATAAGTATTCTATACTGTCAAGAGGTATGCAACATTAAGTACTAGATGAGGTCTAGAAGTGCTCAAAATACCCAAGTGAGAATTCCGAGTGACTAACATCGAAAATAAGGTTAATTGGGAAGTGGGCTAGAAAAATTGGCCTAGGCCAGTTTTGATAGGGTGACATGGTAACAACTAGTTTCTGTGTAAACCGGTCTAGTCTCATTTAGAAAACTAGCTCATGCTGGTTTTGACTAAAAAATGCCCAAATGGCTAGTTTTTGTGGGAGGGTTCACTACGTGAAATAGTATTTGTAGGAGCGGCTCTAGAGGATTTGTAGGGGCTATTTGCTCAGCCGCCCCTACCCAAACGCCTCTACAAATCATGCATTTGTAGGGCGGTTCCCAGACCGCCCCTACAAATCGATTTATAGGGGCGGCTATATATTGAGCCACCCCTACAAATCAATTTTTAGAAATCACGAAAAAATAGGTAAAAAACTAGCCATTTTTTTTAATCCGAGGAGGTCCCCACCCGACAGCCACACACCCACTCTATGGTTGCAGCATTTTTTCATGATTTTTGCACACTTTACATCAGCTAGGATTCGAACCCACAACCTCTCCCTCATGCACAAACTCCTCTACCACTACACCTCATGATTACTTTTGTCTTCAATCCATTTTGGTTCCCCAGATATTATATAAAACTGAGCATAAATTGAATGTTTGAGGCCCTAAACTAATTCAAATGAAAAAATTGTCAACTACAAAGTTTTATAACTTTTCGAGATCTACAACTTTTATTTTGGTAGTTTCTCCACCCGAGGTCACTTATAAAATTTGAATTTCAAATTTGAGAAATTTGAACGTAGTTTTCCATGACAAGATGATTTCAAATGAGAAAGTTATCAACTACAAAGTTTCATAACTTTTTAAGATTTACAACTTTCATTTTTACTGTTTGTCCATCCGAGGTCGTTTAAAAATTAAAATTTCACATTTTTGAAAATTCAAACGTAGTTTTCCTTGACAAGATGATTTCAAATCAAAAAGTTGTCAACTACAAAGTTTCATAACTTTTCGAGATCTACAACTTTCATTTTGGTTGTTTCTCCATCCATGATCATTTACAAAATTTAAATTTTAGTGCTTAATTTTTAATACTCGGTGTTTATTTGTAGGGGCTGTTCAATATTGAGCTGTCCCTACAAATCAGATTTGTAGGGGCAGCTGTATATAGAACCGCCCCTACAAATCAGGCCATTTGTAGGGGCAGCTGATAACACCGGCCGCCCCTACAAATCTATTTGTAGGGGCGGCTCATTTGGCAACCATTTGTAGGGGCGTCTCAATATAGAGCCGTCCCTACAAAGAAAGGGAGACGTTGCCACAAATCGTTTTTGTAGTAGTGGTTGTTTATACTCTTCCCATGGCCCTTGGAGGGTTGCTGATGCTTTAAAGAAAGAGTTGCGAAACTTCAAAATAGCCTTGTGAGAACTCCCAATCATCCTTTGTAGGATTTAAGTGAAATTTGAGATACCATTGAATTGGAGAGCAAGATAGAGCCTTTGTGAGCTTCTGTGGGCATTAGAGAGTTGAGCAAAGACTTGAGCACTTCGTGACAATGTCAAGTTCGTGGTTGTGCATTTGTTATACTATTGGAGGAATTATCTAAAGTTTAGTTTAAAACAACAAGATAACTCAAGAAGGGAAGTTATACTCAACCCAAACTTATTTTAGGTTCATCCCTTAACTCCTTGCATAAGTTCACCATACTCATTTCATAGGGTCACTTTTACTTATGTGTGGCTAGCATGCACCTTTGCATATATATATATATGTGGGCATTGCATCTTATGTTTTTTATTATTGCATTTCATGTATAATTATTAGAGTAGCTCAAGTATCAGGAGGAATCAGAAATAGCATACATGAAAAAGGTGTTTGCTGAAAAGATTCCTGAAGCTTAGAAGGTGAACATCAGAAGTAAAAAAAAGCTAACATTTGCCATATGGTAAAAATTACCCGTACACACAAGCTGGGTTGCTACTTAAACAAAGACCACACCAATCTTGTTACAGTAATAGATGAGCAATAGCACAACAGATATATAATGGCCAAATTTTCAATGATCACAGGCTATGGATAAAGCTCAATCACCGATCGAGCCCCCAAGATGGGCCTAATCCTGTAGCGAGTAAAACCTGAATCCATGAAAATCTTATTCCATGTTTGCTCCCCTCGTTCTTTGCCTGTACACAGCACCATCATGCACATATCCATCAAAAGTAGAGCTTCAAATGCCTCTTTGGTCAATGGGGACTGTCCCACCACCATTTCTATAATCACAACCTTCCCTGCCGGACCAGTAGCATAGATAGCCTCTCTGCATCGCTGCATGATTCTCACACAGTCCTCGTTGCTCCAATCATGCAACACATTCTGCAATATTTAGTGAAACTTTAGTTTATGTTATATCAACTCTTTGTTGCATATTTTTTGACATCACCAATCTATATTTCCATTTTCAACTTTTGAAGTTATAGTTATTGGTGACCTATGTGTTAAGTTGAAACTCTAGTACTCGTTGTATCCTTTATTAAAAAAATCCTTTGATATTTTAAATTTTAGGCACTAGGTATAATATTCAATTAATTCCCACTATTATGGCATTGGTACACGGTTTGTTAAGAGACCCTTTTGTTGACAATGGATAAACTATTTAAATAAATATTTATCCTAATATATGCATGTTTACTTGCTCTAATAGTGACACATAGCATTTATAGTGACTCCATGTTTGAGTGGTAGACGTGTGAAACATAGAAACATATGGAACATATATACTCTACTATTATTGTATTATTTCCTTTAATAGCTTATATTGGTATTTAGATATGGATTTGGCATTTAATTAGTTACTCCCTCTGTCCTGAAAAACCTGATGTTCTAGGATTTTTAAGACATATTAGTGCTCAACAAACATTACCCATGTAAGATTTCGTGCACCTATTTTTGAGGCGGATCAAATTACTAACCACCTCTAGAAAAGTTATATATTCAAAATATAAATCATAATTGATTATTAGGATTCTTGCTGTTTAGTTTTGTTTTTAGTATACGATTTAGAATTTTGGAAAGTTAACCCTTATTGTTTTGCAAGTGAAAGTATATATACATATATCTATATCATGTGTAATACCTAGAAACGTACAATTAAGGTCCTGTTTGGTTCTCTAGTCCATGGACTAAAAGTTTTAGTCCACTTTTGTCCATGAACTAAAATTAAACTAAAGTGTTGTTTGGTTCCTTGAACTAAAATAGAATAAAGTGGAGAGAGAGGATAATAAATGAGAGGCATGGATGTCCCCAATACCTTGTAGTCCATTTTAGTCCAGTTTTGCGGACTAAAGGACTAAAGGATTTTAGTCAACTTTTAGTCCTAAGTGTTTGGCTGTTTAGTTCAATTAAAATGCAGATTTTAGTCTAAAATGCTTTAGTCCATGGGAACCAAACACCCCCTTAATTATATATAGTTTTTATTATGATATGTGATGTTCAGTTCGGCCTAGGGCCTCCGATCCAAAGCATAGCACCGGCGCCAGCCGGGCAGCGTGGACAGCTGGTGGGATGAAATCCACCATATCACCGGCGACGAACTGAAAGGTGTCGTCTTTAGTGCCTGGGACGTTTTCGAGAACGTGGGGAAGCTCGAGCACCGAGCACTTGACGTGCGGGAACGCTGTGGCGATGGCCCTCGCCGTCGTGCCGTTCCCTCCGCCGACGTCGACCAGAGACCTGATCCCTTGGAACACGTCGCTGCACTCCCGCACGACTACGCCAGCCACCAGCCGGCTGTCGGACGCCATGAGCTGGTCGAAACGCGCGCTCCGCTCCGCGTCGCAGCCGTTGGCGGCCCAGAAGCTCTGGCCGTACGCCATCATGAACGGCGTCTCAGCCGAAGATGAGTCGCCTCCGTCGCTCTTGAACCACTCGTCTAGCCGCAGGTACGCCGTGAGGTTGGACGACAGCGGGGTCACCGAGGTCACAAACTGCGATAGGCACGCGCCGCCGTTGGCTTCCGCATCGTGCACGACGAGGCGAGACACTGGCGTGAGGCGGTAGACGCCAGCTTCGCCGCCGCCATTGACCTGGACATCGTCTTCCGTGAAGAAGACCCCTAGCTCCGTCAGCAATGGCATGAGGCGGGATAAGTGTGTCCGCTTTGTCTCGGTAAGTGGGATGGCAGCGAGCAGTTCGGTTAGCGTGGTGGCGCCGCCCGAGCGATGGATAGCGTCCGGGATCCAGAGCTTGACGGCGCAACGGAGGGCCATGGATTTTATGTAGCTGTAGGAGAGGCGCCAAATCTCTGCCTGGGCTTGCATAAGCTCCTCGCTAGGGATCGCCGTCCTGCAGGGCACAAATGGCTTCTGCTCCATTTCTAGTTATTTGCTAGCTCTTATGGCTAGCTACGAGTCGGATGGATGCACGAAGAATTGAAGATACAGCGCAGAGCTGGTTTTATATGTGGGTCACTGGCCTCGACCTAGCTGCTGGCCGAAATGACTGCCGAGGTTCCGCGGTTTGGGATGGGGATTTGATTTTTTTTGAGGCGAGCGAGAGAGAGGAGACAGGAGGCACGCCACAGCGACGAGGGAGCCATGCGGTCTCGTGCTGGGGAGCAAAGGCTGTGTTCGTTTGAGAAGTCAGAATCAAATCTATTTTTTTAGTTATGAAATAATATTTTTCTCTCATAATAAATCAGCTCTATAAATCAGCCGCAGCAGCAATAAGTTCTACCGAACCGAGCCAAAAGTTGTGGTGGACGGATAGGAACAAAACGGGAGTTCTACAGGAACCTTATAACGCTTCATGATGCACAGCCGCACAGGCATATATATCTATCCATCTGGTAAACAGGTCCATGGGTTGCAATAAGTCCTACCAACTTGTTGCGTGATTATTTAAACCAGTCCGTGCCAATAATAATGAACTGATTATATGTTTTGACATAAAGCATACATGAGTCGTTTTTAGATTATAATCGTAATGAAGACATTAATTGCAATGTTCGTATGAAAATTTGTAAGTGCACATGAGAGGGACATATATAGCTAGGATGTTAATTAGGCACCAACAATCGGTAAGAAAGATTGTGTCCACAAGACAGTACACGACAAAAGAGATTAAGATGCAAAATAACAACTTTGTTCAACCACCCATTGACAGTCACCTCTCAAAATATTATGATAAAACAAGTACTTCGCTTGCAAGGACTGAATTTGAGAGAAGCAGCAGGCCTAACACTACTGGAAACTCGAATTGTTCTGTGGGTGTTTAATTTTTCTGTGCGTTTTTTCGGTACGCACAGAAAAATTACGATTTTTCTGTCGGTTTCAAAATACCCCGACAGAAAAATACGAAAACTCACAGAAAAATTATATGATTTTTCTGTGCATGATAATAGACACACGGAAAAAATCAGCACTCACAGAAAAATGCAACTTATTATGTCGGTTCTTTAAAAACGCACAGAAAAAATATATACACGCACAGAAAAAATATTATTTTTCTGTCGGTTATTTTAAAACGCACAGAAAAAAACGTACACACGCACAGAAAAAACCAAGAAGTCCTTAACCTAACCCGTCGCGGACTCGCCCGCTTGGCTCCTCACGCACGCACGCTCCCCTCCCCTCCCCAGCCCCCTACACTCCCCTCCCCTCCTCCCACACCTGCACCCGCCCATCCTTCGCCGGATCCCGCCCCTCCCCTCCCTCCCCTTCTTCCTCGGCGCGGCCGATGCCGCCCCCTCCCTCTCCCCCCCTCCCCTACCTTCTTCCCAAGATCCGGTGCGGCCGGCGTTCCCCGGCGCGGCCCCTCCCCTCCCGCTCCCCACCGGCGAGATCCGGCGGCCGGTGCCGCCCCCTCCCTCTCCCCCCTCCCCTACCTTCTTCCCCGGCGCGGCCCTCCCCTCCCGCTCCCCACCGGCGAGATCCGGCGGCCGGTGCCGCCCCCTCCCTCTAGTTTGGTGCGGGAGATCTTGTCATCCTGGGGCCTGGGCTAGGGTCACCGCCCCCATTTCACGCCTCTCCTTCCTCCTCTGGTTTGGTGCGCTCTCTCCTCTTCCTCCCCATCGAGCTCGCTTGACCTATACGGTCAACCTCCACCGGCGGATTCGTGTTGGTCCTCTCGTGCTCCGACATTATATCTCACCTGCCCCCATCTCCTACCCCTCTCTGTGTGGTGATTTCTGATGAATTGTTTGTGGATTTAGTTTGTCGTCCACTGATATTAGGGTTCATGTTCTTAGATACTTAGATCTAGGCGACATTTTTGTTGATCTACATGTTTACATTTGCTTTCGTCTTGTTCGGCCCTCAGATCTGTGTGATGTGCACCTCTTATTTGTTGTACACATGTGTTGTCGCCTAGATTTTGCACATGATGATGCCTAGTCTGATTTACAAACTGAGCAAAGTGCCTTGGTCGATGATGTTTACTTAACCCTAGGCGCTAGAGGAGCACCCTATGGTGTGGCAGCCGCGTCTTGCTTAAGTCCATAGCTCTGATTCTAGTGAGGGTTCTTTGTGCTGAAGCATCTAGAATTTATGACACTGATGTTCAATCTCTTGATATGACTGTGATGTTCAAACTCTTGATATCTATTTGGCCAATGATGCAACATGAAAAATAAACTCTGAGGTGGCTGCAATTTGTTTTTTGAGCATTTTGTATGATTCTCATGACTGTCATCAAACCATGGGACATGATCTTAGTTTTCTTCTATCTGTTTTTTGCCTTGGCAGCCACCTATGATTGAGTATCTGGAAATTGTACCAACATATCATTAAGCTGAGGCCTCACTTACTTTGCCAATGATGATATCATATTAAGCATGCCAAGAACTGATGACCTTGAGCTTATGTTGAGGTACTGGAACTTTGTTTCTTACTCTGTTTGTTTCTTATGCTCCAAGCTCAAGGTCAACCGAGGAGCAACTGATATCTGAGGCCAATGTGTTGAATACTACATCATTTGATCTACAAGAATTGCTTAATGGATGTTCTCAGCTAGAGGTAGGTTACAACTTACAAATGGGATTAGCGGCAGATTGGCACAGTCATTTGGTTTCTTTATTACATGAATCGAGGAAAGCATGCTCCTAGTGTTTATAATTGTCCAATTAATAAACTGAAGTCAACTGATATAGAAAGTTTGTGGTATACATACCATGATCTGTATCTTGCTTTATATGTTATTACTTATTAGTTCTTGCTTTATATTAGTCATTGATGAGCCACTATGATCAGACTGTACACTTCTACTAGTGCATACCTTACTGATTTTTAATTGGCCTGACATTGTTCCAACCTTTTCAGAGTCTGAGATTGGCACTTGATTTCTCAACTTTTGATGACCCCAACTGTAAAATCAGTAGTAAGAACCGACTGCTTGCACTTGATAAATATGAGCTTATTTTTGTGAAATCGCTAGTTTATTTTTGAACTGTCAGTTTTGGCTCTTATTGAACTGGGCGACATTTTTGTTGATCTACATGTTTACATTTGCTTTCGTCTTGTTCCACCCTCAGATATGTGTGATGTGCACCTCTTATTTGTTGTACACATGTGTTGTCGCCTAGATTTTGCACATGATGATGCCTAGTCCGATTTACAAACTGAGCAAAGTGCCTTGGTTGATGATGTTTACTTAACCCTAGGCGCTGGAGGAGCACCCTATGGTGTGGCAGCCGCGTCTTGCTTAAGTCCATAGCTCTGATTCTAGTGAGGGTTCTTTGTGCTGAAGCATCTAGAATTTATGACACTGATGTTCAATCTCTTGATATGTCTGTGATGTTCAAACTCTTGATATCTATTTGGCCAATGATGCAACATGAAAAATAAACTCTGAGGTGGCTGCAATTTGTTTTTTGTGCATTCTGTATGATTCTCATGACTGTCATCAAACCATGGGACATGATCTTAGTTTTCTTCTATCTGTTTTTTTTGCCTTGGCAGCCACCTATGATTGAGTATCTGGAAATTGTACCAACATATCGTTAAGCTGAGGCCTCACTTACTTTGCCAATGACGATATCATATTAAGCATGCCAAGAACTGATGACCTTGAGCTTCTGTTGAGGTACTGGAACTTTGTTTCTTACTTTGTTTGTTTCTTATGCTCCAAGCTCAAGGTCAACCGAGGAGCAACTGATATCTGAGGCCAATGTGTTGAATACTACATCATTTGATCTACAGGAATTGCTCAATGGATGTTCTCAGCTAGAGGTAGGTTACAACTTACAAATAGGATTAGCGGCAGATTGGCACAGTCATTTGGTTTCTTTATTACATGAATCGAGGAAAGCATGCTCCTAGTGTTTATAATTGTCCAATTAATAAACTGAAGTCAACTGATATAGAAAGTTTGTGGTATACATACCATGATCTGTATCTTGCTTTATATGTTATTACTTATTAGTTCTTGCTTTATATTAGTCATTGATGAGCCACTATGATCAGACTGTACACTTCTACTAGTGCATACCTTACTGATTTTTAATTGGCCTAACATTGTTCCAACCTTTTCAGAGTCTGAGATTGGCACTTGATTTCTCAACTTTTGATGACCCCAACTGTAAAATCAGTAGTAAGAACCGACTGCTTGCACTTAATAAATATGAGCTTATTTTTGTGAAATCGCTAATTGGCGTAGCACCTCAAAGTGTGATTCTTTCAACATTTGACTTCAATAGGATGCTCTCTGATTTGTATCATAGCTGTCTTTAGTGTTTTTCTTAGTGTATGGTAGATGTACTGATACAAGCTCTGTTTTTGTGCTGCGATTGATGCTAAGAGTTAGGACTTGAATGTTTGTTCAGATTGGATCAGGTTTGGCTCTTATTGAACTATGCAGTTTATTTTTAGAATTTGTTGCAATACAGTAGGGTATCGGGGACTTGGGTCTGTCAGTTAACCTTGTCCATGGGATAAGTATGTATGCAACTTGAGCCCTGGCTACTGTCAGTTAACCTTGTCCTACACTATATCATATAAGATCTTTAGTTTTTGAGCCCCGGCTACTGTGTCTTTGAGAAAAATTAGATATGCTAATTTGGGCTGCAACTAAGTGATCTTATTATGATGCAACTTGCTTAAGCATGTCTCATGAATTATCTTGATCTGCTGGCTTTGTAGCTGCTCCACCTCCACTACTACAGCCTTGAGTTCATTGTTGTGCCATTTTCCCATGAGCTGCCTTTCTGAATATTTTGCTCTCCAACTTAAATTATACAACACTTGTTTGAAGGCACATGAGATGCCATTAAGTTCCCTCACTTGCTGAATGCCATATGGAATAGACCTTCGTGTGTCAATGAGGTCAAGTACAGGTAAGCAGGCATCAATTGTTGTCCTCCAGGCTTGGTATAGTAGACTTGATATGTCTCTTTTCAAGACAAAAAATCTCCCCTAATACATGTTCCTGTTCGTTAATGCTATCATATTCTTCTAAATGAGCAGGACTGGTGTCTCCTCCGCTTATTCCTGTAGCCGGCGACTCTAGGTATTCCTTTGTTATTTATTGCTCAAGTTGTGGCCCTTGCGCGTTTCACTCCTTAAATTTCCTTATTACGCTTTTCTGACTCAAACCTCGCCTTTCTTGCAGGTGTAGCTCCGGCGTCCTATCCAGCATCATACTCTCAAGGATACACTACATTAGGCTCAGCTTCGATCGGTATTGACTTAGGTTTTTCTTCGCCTTCCTGGATTTTATGAGTTACCTAGTCCTAACCTAGAGAACTTAGTCCTAACACTTGCTTCTTTGTCGCTGCAGGAGTGTCGCCGACCATGCCTACCACTGCCACCTTTCCATCGCCGTACTCATCGCAGCAGCAGCAGCAGCAGCTACCGCCGCCACAGTAGTGAAGCTCATCATGGTGTCCTAGTCATCCTCTTGTGATGGTTTAGAACTTTGATGTCGGTCATTTGAAGTTTGCTTGTCGCCCAGCCACATCGGGCGTGATACTTGTTTTGGTACTCTTGATACTTGATCGGTTGTGTGGTCACCCATCAAGGTCCCTTCGAGTACTGTATTTGTGTATTATTTGAATGAAACCTTGTTGTTATGCACATAAATTACTGTACGAAAAATATATATTTTAATATGCTATTGCTACTGTTTTAAAATAAATTTTTTTGTGCGTTTAACTTTTTTTTTCTATGAGGCTGGCTACACAGAAATATTCTTTTTAATCTGGGCGAAATAAATTTTTCTGTGAGTTCACATGGACCGATAGAAAAAAAACATGTGTTTTTCTGTGCATTTATTTCTTTTTTTGTGTGGATTAACACACAGAAAAATTAGTTTTAATCTGGGCGAAAACAATTTTTTGTGCGTGTGCGACCCACAGAAAAATTATTTCTGACGGTGAACTCACAGAAAAATTTTATTTTTCTGTCATTATATTTCTGTGGGTATTTTTCTGAGGGTACATCGTCAAAAAAATATTTTTCTGACGGTATTCGTATTTTTCTGTGTGTTTTCGCACACACAGAAAAAAGCAAGATTCCAGTAGTGTAAGAACAAAAGGCTAACAATGTAAAATTAGGACAATTAAGCAAGAAGAGTATGCATCCCAAAAATATATTTCTAGAGGCGGTTAGTAAGATCTGCCTCTACTAATGTATCCAATATAAATTCCGGCCCTCCCTTCTTTCACCTCGGGACAAATACTATAGCCCGAGAAGGAAGGAAGAGAGAGATTGAGCTTAGATAACTTTTCTGAAAATACAAATCTAAGTGGGAAGGTTTTGCTTTTTCATTTCCTTGGAAGAGGAAGCTCTTGAAGGTAAGTTGAAAGGATCAAAATGCCTGGGGGGTGTTTTGAATAGGCATTTCCTAAAATTCTAAAACTTCTTCAGTGGATTAAATCACGGGTATCGGAATATACCGTCCTAAGCAGAATTTATGGACTTGTCCACAAATTTTGGTGAGGACCGAAATTCCGAAATTCGGAGAGTAGTAAACTAACTAATAAGATATGAAATAAAATGCTCAAATACTAAACTGAGTTCACCACATGTGTAGAGTATGTAGTAGTATTAGTGATTTCACGCCTTTTGCTTGCTCCAACACCTACACACAATATAGATCGAGCCACCACAACAAATAATATAATAATAAGTTATAAGCACATGGAGACACAATATTTATCCCAAGGTTCGGCCACACCATAGTTGTGCCTACATCCCTGATGTTGAGGTGATGACAAAGGTCCTTAGAGTCTCTTTGAACTCCCCTCTTTCCCAAGCGACCACAAAGATGAAGCCGGGGATTCTCACTGGAACAAAGTGATGAGGACATGGCACCTTCGGATACGAACAATGATTATAAGGTGCGCTCGTTTCTACATTTGCATAGTGACTTTGGTTATAATTCACTTGGTTCCACATGTACATGTCACTATTTGATTGTAGGTTCAAATGTGTTTCATAATGGAAGTTCATCAAATTTGAACTTTCGGTTCGTCGGCAGCCCGACAATGCCTCATTGGGAAGACCATAACTCATCCATCCGGAGTACGATCGAGGTCAATGAGCACTTGATGGAAAGCTTGTTTGATAAGATTTCAAATAGATCTGGTTCCATCTCAATATCACATCGGCAAGGCCTCCAAATCACCAATATATTCTGTCGCTATTTCTGGCGGGAGCTACACTATCATCATGGGCTTGTTAGACATCCTTGGGACCCAGACCCAAGTTGGAGCACGCCCCAAGAAGATGGAGAATGCCTAAGAGATGGCCTTGGATGTCCTCCTCCTTGGCCACCACATTAGGAGGCCAGCAAGGACGTCCAAGCCAAGCCAGAGGCCCAGTCCAATCCGAGTTCGAGTCTGCCTCGGCCGTCAGGACCAGTCTGCAATAAAACAGACGCCTATGATGCATCCGAACACCGTTTTTGATGATCCACATATGGATGGAAAGATAATTTCATAAGGAAACCAATGGAAGTGGTCCCACATCAAAATTCCATCAGAATCAATGGGAATTGTAGAAACAAATTGACGACCAGAATCTATCACGGCGCTGCATCGTCATCTTTTGGGCCGTTGGGCCTTGTAACGTGTTGGGACACCTTTAGGACGTAAAGAGGGATCCTTGGACGTCCCTTAGGCTATATAATCAGTAGCCACCTCCTACATTAGGTTTCGAGTTTTGTTTTAGATCAATCTGTCATTGAACAGTCGCCGTTATCGGTTTGCAAGACCCGAACTTCGAGTGCTTAATCATTCATCTACAATTGTCACTTCAATTGAGTTGCGTTTTATCTTGTTCTTGCTTGTGTTCTTCGATTCGTAGCAGGAATTAGCCTTCTTGGTGAGGTCAACTGGATTGTGACACGGTTGATAACCAGAGGAGACGTGGTGCTAAGGTTGCAGTGTTTGGGTCTTTGTGATCTGAAGCCAGATCGGTATGTCGCTCTCCCAACAAATCGTTGTTTATCTTGAACCTGACAGAAGATCGGGATCCCCGTTCCCATTAAGTGGTAATTAGAGCTAAGGTATACCGTCAGGTTCATATTTATTCCCTAGTTTGAGTATTTAGCATTCGTCCCATAGTCCAGTGCCATACTCGTTTTTCCTGTCCTACAACCTTCCGCGCCATAGCCTTTGCATATTTCAGTTTCAGAGTCCGCTTTGTTGAGTTTGTGTCCTAGGTCAAAGTCTTGTTGCTGGTTTAGATTGTGTTCTTTTCTAGTTTGTATTGATCCCTTCACCCGCCGCTATTCCGTATCACCATCGGTTTGCATCTTGTGTCCACTAAATCCCTGATTCGAGCAGCTTCCTTAAAATAGTCATAAGTTTTGCATCCGAACTCGAAACGGGAAACATTTTATATCTACGAAGAACGCCAGAAAATTTTAGATCTATTTCATCCCAGCTTTGCTGGGTTCGCAAAAATTAGATTTGCGAAATTTGATTAGGAAAATTAAGTTTCTGGGGCCACAAGTTTTGGTATGCTTTTTAGCATAGTCCTAATTTTCTATAGGCCACATCTTTTATTCAATTGAGCTCAAATTTTTTGTGGTTTATTCTTGTGTGCTCCTTGCTGAGAAAAAAATATCAAAAGATCAAAAGCAAGAAAAAAAAGATTGAACAAAAAATAAAAGAAAAAAATAGTAAAAGAGAATTGAAGATATCGAAAAGGAGCACATAAGGAACACTCAATAGCTCTATTGTTTGTGGTATCTTTTGCCTTATTCATATCCGTTGCTACCTTTAATACTTGTTTCCTTTCATCCTTGTTTCCTCTCTTGTTTATCACAACTGGTGATAGAAACACGTATAGGCCAGCAATTAGGACAAGTGCTCTGGACATTTATTTAATATTGCTGTCTGTCACTGACTTGTGTGCCACACACACACACACACACACACACACACACACACACACACACACACACACACATATATATATATATATATATATATATATATATATATATATATATATATATTTGTTCTTTTTTGTGCCTCCCAAGCTCCACATATACTTCAGATCGGTACAGAAAAAGACCCTTGCAATCTTAGTGTCACACTCTCACAGGTATCACGAACCAGCCACCGGTTGTACCGTCCACTGCTTTACGTTGGTAAGAACCTTATAAGAACTTGGTAAGACGTTTGAGAGTGTGATTCCATTGAGCAATAAATAGTTGATAGGGCATTTATTTTGATTGCTAACAATGCCAAACAACGAGTTTCTTTTTAAGTGTGAAATGCAGGACATCATGGACCGACTGACTACAAGGATGGATGAAATAATTGCAAAAGTGATCACTAGAGCGTGCACACAACCTTCCTCCTCCGCTGCTACAACAACATCATCACTGTCACCTCTCGCATGTACTATAGAGTTTGCACAGCGCGTGCTCAGTTCTCAAATGGAGAAGGCAGAGCAAAACCAGTTCAACAACTTGTTCCAAACATACTTTGTTGTGAAGGAACGACGTTGTCGTGTTATGATTGATGGTGAGACTTGCAACAACGTTGCAAGCTTAGAGATGGTTGAGAAGCTTGGTCTGACAACACAGCCACATCCACATCCATATTACATGCAATGGGTAAATTCTTGGGATAAGATACAGGTAACTGAAATTGCTCGTATTGAGTTTTTAATTGGTCTTTATAAGGACAACACAGAATTTGACATAGTACCTATGCAAGCATGTCAATTATTGCTAGGCAAGCCATGGATATCTAAAAATAATGTTTTGCACAACACAACTACTAATAAATATTTGCTTAGATATAATGGTAGAAAAATTACTTTTATACCTATGGCTGCTACTAAAATTTTAAGAGAAGATCTCATGAGAGCAGAGAGAAGAAAAAACGAGCCTTTTAGAAAAGAATGGGCTATTTCAGATGTTACAATACCGTCATCTAAATCTAAATTTTTACAAAATGGAGATAGTGCTTTGCCTCTTGTTGGAACTAATATTTTGCAGCATGTATCCCAAAAAGATGACAAGGTGACTGAGAAAGAACAGGGAAATGTATCAGGTAAGAGCTCTCTTGATGTGCTGATTTTTTCCACCAGTGATGCTAATAATTCTATACTAAAATCTTCTATTGATTTACCTTTGACACATGGCGAATGTTCTACTGATCTTTGCGATAGAGAAGAGTTGTGTGATAGTGATATGATTATTAATGTGCCACAACCAGTGAATGAGAATGATTCTTTTGTTTTGGAACCAAATACTTGTGCTAAAAATAAACAATTGCTTCCAATTGCCACTGAACAAGATGAACTAAAATTGTTGTCTTCTCTAAATACTTTAGGGTATATTGAGTTTGAGACACTATGTGCTCTGAGTAGTTTGGAGGAGAAATTTAATTGTGCAGGATTGCCATGGTTATCTAGATGTACATGTTACTTTATTGGCAAATATAATTGTAAAGGAGAGTATATGGTGCATCGTGTCTATATTTGTTCAACTCTAAAATCTCCTTTCATTGTGCAAAAATATGATCAACTAGAAGGCACCAATAGCGATAATATTGTCATGTCAAAATCCCCAAGTTTTGTAATGAGGCAACAGGTTAAATTTCAAGAAGGGGAGCAATATTGGCTACTACCGACAACTTGTCCACCAGCTAAGCTCAAACCGAGGATGGTTTGTTGTCAAGAAGGGGAGGATGATGAGGACATGGCACCTTCGGATACGAACAATGATTATAAGGTGTGCTCATTCCTACATTTGCATAGTGGCTTTGGTTATAATTCACTTGGTTCCACATGTACATGTCACTATTTGATTGTAGGTTCAAATGTGTTTCATAATGGAAGTTCATCAAAGTTGAACTTTTGGTTCGTCGGCAGCCCGACAGTGCCTCATTAGGAAGGCCATAACTCATCCATCCGGAGTATGATCGAGGTCAATGAGCACTTGATGGAAAGCTTGTTTGATAAGCTTTCAAATAGATCTGGTTCCATCTCAATATCACGTCGGCAAGGCCTCCAAATCACTAATATATTCTATCGCTATTTTTGGCGGGAGCTACACTGTCATCATGGGCTTGTTAGACATCCTTGGAACCCAGGCCCAAGTTGGAGCACGCCCCAAGAAGATGGAGAATGCCTAAGAGATGGCCTTGGACGTCCTCCTCCTTGGCCACCACCTTAGGAGGCCAGCAAGGACGTCCAAGCTAAGCCAGAGGCCCAGTCTAATCCGAGTTCGAGTCTGCCTCGGCCGTCAGTACCAGTCTGTAATAAAACGGACGCCCAGGACGCATCCGAACTCCATTTTTGATGATCCACATATGGATGGAAAGATAATTTCGTAAGGAAACCAATGGATGTGGTCCCACATCAAAGTTCCATTAGAATCAATGGGAATCGTCAAAACAAGTTGACATCCAGAATCTATCACGGCGCTGCGTCGTCGTCTTTTGGGCCGTTGGGCCTTGTAACGTGTTGGGACACCTTTAGGATGTGAAGAGGGATCCTTGGACGTCCCTTAGGCTATATAATCAGTAGCCACCACCTACATTAGGTTTTGGGTTTTGTTTTAGATCAATCTATCATTGAACAGTCGCCGTTATCGGTTTGCAAGACCCCAACTTTGAGTGCTTAATCATTCATCTACAATTGTCACTTCAATTGAGTTGCGTTTTATCTTGTTCTTGCTTGTGTTCTTCGATTCGCAGCAGGGATTAGACTTCTTGGTGAGGTCAACTGGATTGTGACACGGTTGATAACCAGAGGAGACGTGGTGCTAAGGTTGCAGGGTTTGGGTCTTTGTGATCTAAAGCCAGATCGGTGTGTCGCTCTCCGAACAAATCGTTGTTTATCTTGAACCTGACGGAAGATCGGGATCCCCATTCCCATTACAAAGGGTGATACAAACTTCCCAGCACCCTTCATAAGCATGAAATGAGGGTGTCACCAGGCAACACCTAGCCGGCTAAGGTTCCAAGAACCCAAGAGTAATAGAGCAAAAACCAATCACTGGCGGGTGCCACAAGTGCTCAAGAGTTGGACCTTACTCCCGGAGTTGAAATCCAACAAGAGCTCACTCCAATCTCACTCACAAAGATGGAGATCTAGAATTGAGTGAGAGAGAGTGTTGGAGAGTGAAAGAGAGAGCCAAGCGTTTGTCTCAAAGTAGGTGAGTGAATAAAAATGCCAGAGAGTGACAAGGAGTGAGAGGGAGTGAAATAAATTCACTCCCTACAGTTAGTGACCATTGCTGCTCCGTGGAGCCTCCCCCTCAGAAATTCTGGCCAGGGATCGCCGAAAATTCTAGGGTGGGAGGGGACGCTGCCTCCTTCGACATGACCACAGGTTCCCAATCTCTCAGGTACTCCAATTTCCCCTCTATTTTTTCTAATTTCACTCTGCCTTTGTGATTTTTTTACAAAGAACTCTACCTCGGTGGTTTTCCCCCAAACGTTTACTTGGTTTACTACTGCTATTCTAGGGTTTGGGTTTCCATGCCTGCTGCTCACTATTGCTCTTCTCCATCAATCACTGGGAGACTGGGATCAATTGAGTGTCCATAGCTTACAGGTAAGTGCTCTCATCTGAAACAATACCCTTCTGTTCCAGTTATAGAATTGTAATGCTTCTTTGACATGTTAATTTATAAAGAAATTAACATTGCAACCCAGATTGATTAGGGATACCATGCATACCTGTGTTTCTAGATCTTTTATTATCTACTGTGGCATTACTGTGATTCCATAATTTTGTGGTACCGTGCATAGCTCATAATCTCCTATAAATGTTACTGATCTCCTGTTGTGTACTATATTGTGTCCTGCCAACTAATAGAATCCTGATACCATTTGCTATAAGAGATTGATTTGAAATGATTTATGGATACAGGCTCTCTGCCACAGGGTGACTCGGGTGGTGTTCCCACCACGCCACCACCCTCCCACTCCTCTCCTCCTCTCCCTACATGCCGCCGCTAGAGCTAGCCGCCGGCAAGGCCTCTTAGCCGACCGAGATGGTGGCGGCGTGGCCTTTCCCTCAATTGGTGGTGCACATGGAAGCAGGGACGATGGTCCTTCCCCCCATGAGCTGCATGGAGATTGGCGGGGGAGGTCACAATGGCTGTGGCCGCGTCGGCCGGTGCTCGTGCCGACGTAAGGGGGTGGCAGCAGAGCTCCTTCCCCCACTCCTCCATTCTTCCCCTTCTCCATTCTTGAAGATGGCAGTGCAGGCGAGGGCGGCTGGTCTAGTGGCTGGGCGTTCGGATCCTATGGCCAGATGGCCAGATCCGGTGACCGAGCGGCCATATTCGGTGGTTGGATGAAAAGATTTGGCTAGCCTTGGGCGGGCGGCGTGGCGGTCAGCGGCAGCAACCAGTTCATGTAGGCATGTGGGGTGGTGGCAGGGACCTTCTCCTCTTCTCCACCTACCACTCCCTTCATGGCCTTGTCGACCGTGGCCAGCCAGGGCAGCTGCTGCCAGGCCTGGGACGATAGCGGCTAGGCCTGAGCCAATAGCAAACGACCAGGGCTGCTACGACCGGTCCTGGGCTGATTATGGCTGGGGTGGGTGCCGATCTTGTGGCGGTGGCTGAGGTCCATACATGCGCTGGGTCAGCGCTCTCTCCTCTACCTACCCTCTCCTCATGGCCTTGGCTGTTGCGGCTGGCAAGGGCTGCTGAAGCGGTGGTCAGGTCTCTGCAAGATCTGGCTATGGCCAAGGTAGCTCCTATGCAGCCTGGGTGTCGGCTAGGGCGATAGGCCAGCTGAAAGCTCTAGTTTGGTTTTGATGAATTGATGAAACCCTAAGTGCTGACCTAGTTTATCAAAGTGATTATGAGATAGGTAGCACTACTCCAAGTGGTGAAGCAAATGAAGATCATGACATGATGATGGTGATGCCATGGTGATGATCAAGTGCTAGGACTTGGAAAAAGAAGAAAGAGAAAAACAAAAAGCTCAAGCCAAATGTGAAATTGATAGGAGCTTTTTGGTTTAAGTGATCGAGACACTTAGCGAGTGTGATAATATTTAGGATCGATAGCCGTACTATTAAGAGGGGTGAAACTCGTATCGAAATGCGGTTATCAAAGTGCCACTAGATGCTCTAACTCAATGCATATGCATTTAGGATCTAGTGGAGTGCTAACACCCTTGAAAACATTTATGAAAATATGCTAACACATGTGCACAAGGTGATACACTTGGTGGTTGGCACATTTGATCAAGGGTGTGAAGTTTGGGGTCAAAAGGAGAAGTTTCGTATTGACTGGACTCTGCCTTGGGTAGTGACCGGACTCTGCCTTGGGTAGTGACCAGACTCTGACCACGCATCTGGTTAGTGGCGCGCAGTGAAGGCCACCCACGGTCCTTTGACTAGACGCTGAAGAGAAAGAGGGAACGGACACACAGGGGTTGCGTCCGATCACCTAGTGACGTACGCTGACGCAAGCAACAAAGAGAGGCTGAGTTGTTTGGACGTAGGCCTGGGTCCGGTCATGATCCACCGGAGGCATCTGGTCATGAATTTCTACCTCTAGAACCTTACTAGAAGTGACCGGACGGTAGGCGACTGTGCGTCCAGTCCTACTATGTAGTTCTCCAATCACAACTTAACACATGGCACGAAGCTAACTAGCTGTTAAGATCAAGCACTCAACATTTGAGGCTAATGACACATGGCGAGCATCGGGCGACCGAACACTGGGGTCCTACGTCCGGTCAACCTGATCGGAGTGTCTGGTCAGCCCATGTTTCACTGGATAGAGGAGCCAGTGGCTCTATTCGTGGGGGCTCTCTATTTAAGCCGCATGGCTAGCTCAAGCTCACTCTCTTGGCCATTTACATTGACATAGCAACTTTGTGAGTTTAGCCAAAGCCCTCCCACTCATTTCCATCATTGATTCATCATCTTTGTGAGATTGGGAGTGAATCCAAGTGCATTGCTTGAGTGTTTGCATCTAGAGGCACTTCGTGTTTGTGTTTTGCTACAGGATTCGCTTGTTACTCTTGGTGGTTACCGCCACCTAGATGGCTTGGAGCAGTGAGGATCATCGAGCGGAGGTTGGTGATTGTCTCTTGCTCTGATCGGGGTGATTGTGAGGGGTTCTTGACCTTTCCCTGGTGGAGAGACAAAAGGTACTCTAGTAAATTGTTCGTGGCTTGTGCGATCCTCATCTTGTGTTGGTTGTGCGGCACCGTATTGAGGGTTTGGCGTGTGATGCCAATTAGCGCGTGAACCTCCAAGTGAGTGAATCGCCACAACGAGGACTAGCTTGCCGACAAGCAAGTGAACCTCGATAAAAAGTCATTGTATCATCATTTGATTCCGAGGTGATTGGTCTTCATTGGTATTCATTCTTATGATTGATTGGTTCATTCCTCGACTCGACGGTATAACCATCTTGTTCTCTCTCTTTACATTCCGCAAACTAGTTGTCAAGCTCTTTAGTGTAGCTAGTCATGAGAGCTTAGTTAGTTTGGTTAGTGTGGCTCTTTAGTTAGCTTTTGAGAGCACACTAACTTAGTGTAGTGACATAGCTATTGTGTGGATAGAGACTATATAAACTAGAATTGTGGTAGGTGGCTTGCATTTTTAGTATGCTAGCGCAACACTCGCTTCGCCTCATATTTGTCTAACCGGTTTGCTAAGTGTTGTTGTAGAAATTTTTAATATGCTATTGCTCCCCCTCTAGCCATTAGGACCTTTCAAGTGGTATTAGAGCCTGTGGTCACCGTGATTTGAGGCTTAACAACCTTCGGTGTCAAAATGGCTCAAATCAACAACACCAAGAAGCCACCCCAATTTGATGGCTCAAACTATCCCTATTGAAAGGCTAAGATGACAACATATATCAAGTCAATCAATAGGAAGGTTTAGAAAGTGGTGGAGACCAAGATTGAGATAGAAGATCTGAAGAATCCCACCTGTCGCCGAAGAATTGCTTCTCCAAAACAATGACATTGCTCTTAGTGCCATTCATGATGCCATTGATGAGAGAACATTTGAGCAAATCAGGAACATTGAGATGGCTCATGAAGCATGGAAGAAGTTGGATGAATCATTTGAGGGCACTCAAGCCGTGAAGGGTGCCAAGGCATATATCCTCAAGGAGAAGTTTGCTAGTTTCAAGATGAAGGAGGATGAAAGTGTGCCAGAGATGTTCCATAGGTTACAAGTGCTTGTCAATGATCTCAAAGCACTTGGTGAGAAGGTGGAGGACAAGGACTTCTCCCATAAGTTCTTGAGATGCCTACCCTCAATATTTGGACATATTGGTCACTATTCTAGTAAGGAGTGGTTTGGACACCATGACACCAAACCAAGTGTTGGGAGATATAATGACCGATGATACATATAGAGATGATGATGATAAGGAAGAAAAGAGAGAGAAAAAAGGATGACAAGAAGAGTGTGGCGTTCAAGGCCACATCATCCAAGGGCAAGGCAAAGCAAGAATCATCAAGTGAAGATGAAGACTTGAGCTTTGATGAGATGGATGATGAGAAGATGGCACTCTTTGTCAATAGATTTGGCAAGTTTATGATGAAGAAGGGCTACCGTGCTAGAAGAAAGAAGTCTTCATCCAAGAACAAGGAAGAATCAAGAAGGTGCTTCAATTGTGGAAGCAAAGATCATCTTGTTGCTCAATGCCCATACAATAGTGACAATAGTGATGGCACAACAAGAAGAAGAAGAAGGACAAGAAGGAAAAGAAAGAGAAGAAGAACAAGATGACCTTCAAGAAGAAGAAGGAGGGTGGTTCATATGTGGTCACTTGGGATAGTGATGCTTCCTCAAGTGATGATGATGATAGTGATGATGACAAGACCACCAAGAAGAAGGCTCTTGCAAGCATTGCTATCAATGAGAAGTCTTCTCTCTTCGACACTCCATCATGCTTCATGGCTAAGGCCACTAAGGTACAAACTTGTGATGATGGAAGTGATGAGGAACATGATAATGAATATAAAATGAAAATGAAAGTGATAGTGATGATGATGAACCAACTAAGGATGAACTACTTGACATGCTAGATGATGCTAAAGAACACTTTGACATTAAGAGAAGGGAATGCAAAAGCTTGCATAAGGAACTAAAAGCCCTTAAGCAAGCCTTTGATGAGCTCAATGCATCTCATGAGAGGCTAGAGGAAGCCCATGAGAAGCTTGGCAAGGCTCACAAGAAGCTTGAAAAAGCTCATTCCTCTTTGCTTGATGAGCAAAGTAAGAAGAAGCATGTTGACACATGTAATGTAGGCTTAACTTGTGACTTAATTGATGAATCATTCTATAAGCCTATCATTGTTGCTCTCCACTAACCCTTCTTGTAGCACTTCTACTTCCACCTCATCTAGTAGTGACTAGTTTCACATGTGATGCCTCACTAATGGTTGAGAATGAGACCCTCAAGAAGGAGGTCAATGAGCTCACTCACACCTTGGCTAAGGTCCTATGGTGGTGAGGACCGCTTGCTTATGTGCTTGGGTAGCCAAAGAGCTTCTCTCTACAAAGAGGGATTGGGCTATACCCCCAAGAAAGGCAAGGATGGCCTTTGCTCCTCACAAGACTAGTTTTGTGAAGAACAATGGTCGGTTTTGCACTAGTTGCAAGCAAGTTGGTCATAAAGAGCATGAATGCAAGAACAAGAGCAAAAATGCTAATGTATCCTCAATTAAGATTAATTCTTTCTATGTGCTTACTAAGGGTACAAATGGTGTAAAGCTAAGTTCATTGGTACACCATGGATGGGCTCAAAGAAGAAAGCCATTTGGGTGCCAAAGAGCTTGGTCACTAACCTTCAAGGACCCAAGCAAGTTTGGGTACCTAAAAGAATTGATCTTCTTTTATAGGTCAATTACAAAGCTGAGGAAGGCATTGGGTTCTTGATAGTGGGTGCACTCAACACATGACCGGTGATGCAAGAATGTTCAACTCAATCAATACCAATGGCAATGATGGTTATGATAGTATCACATTTGGTGACAATGGCAAAGGCAAGGTCAAAGGGCTTGGTAAGATTGCAATATCCAATGACATGAGCATTTCCAATGTGTTGCTAGTTGAGAGATTGAACTTCAATTTGCTATCCGTGGCTCAATTGTGTGATCTTGGATTCAAATGCATATTTGGGGTAGATGATGTAGAGATCATAAGTGTAGATGGCTCTAACTTGATCTTCAAAGGCTTTAGATATGAGAATCTATACTTGGTTGATTTCAATGCTAGTGAAGCTCAATCTATCTACATAGTTTGTTCACTAAGTCTAGCATGGGTTGGTTATGGCATAGAAGGCTTGGTCATGTTGGAATGAAACAATTGAATAGATTAGGTTAAGCATGACTTGGTTAGAGGCTTGAAAGATGTTGTGTTTGAGAAGGATAAGCTTTGTAGCTCTTGTCAAGCAGGCAAACAAGTTGGAAACACCCATCCTAAGAAAAGCATGATGAGCACTAGTAAAGCATTTGAGTTATTGCACATGGATTTGTTTGGGCCAACACAATACACTAGCATTGGTGGAAACAAATATGGCTTTGTGATAGTGGATGATTATACTAGATACACTTGGGTATTCTTCCTAGTAGGACAAAAGTGATATGTTTGCAACATTTAAATCATTTTTCAAGGGCATTCACAATGAGTTTGAAACAACCATCAAGAGAGTTAGAAGTGACAATGGTAGTGAGTTCAAGAACACTAAATTGAATGAGTTGTGTGATGAATTTGGAATTAGACATCAATTCTCGGCCAAGTACACTCCACAATCAAATGACCTTGTTGAGAGGAAGAATAGAACACTCATTGATATGGCAAGGTCTATGCTTAGTGTAGTACAATGTGAGTCAATCTTTTTGGGCCGAAGCTATCAACACTGACTTGCTATTGTAGCAACCGCCTCTATTGTCATCCATTGAAAGAGAAGACACCATATGAGCTCTTGAATGGTAGAAAGCCCAACATTGCATATTTTTAGGTCTTTGGTTGCAAATGTTATATCTTAAGAAAGGCACTAGATTGGGCAAATTTGACAAGAAATGTGATGAAGGATTCCTACTTGGATACTCAACTACTAGCAAAGCATATAGAGTTTGGAATTTGGATATTGGTACTCTTGAGGAAGTTCATGATGTTGAATTTGATGAAACCAAGGGTTCCCAAATGAGAATGAGAACTTGAAGATGTTAGAGGCATTCAACTTTCAAATGCCATGAAGAACATGGATGTTGGTGAATTAAGGCCTAGACAAGTGAATGATGATGAAGATGAACAAGTGCAAGTGCTCTCTAACACAAATATGCAAGACTGATACAAATCAAGCTAGTACAAATGGCTCTCATGACAATGAACAAAATCAAGTGGCTAGTACATCATCTCAACCTAATGATCAAGCAAGTGTAAGCGAATCAAGTTTCAATACTCTAACCAACCAATATTGCAAGGGATCATCCATTGGACACTATCATTGGTGATATTTCAAGAGATGTGCAAACTAGATCAAGATTGGCTTTATTTTGTGAGCATATCTCATTTGTGTCATCTATTGAACCAAAGAAGATAGATGAAGCATTGAAGGATGTTGATTGGGTGAATGCTATGCATGAAGAATTGAATAACTTCACAAGAAATCAAGTATGGGAATTAGTAGAGAGACCAAAGGGACACAATGTGATTAGAACCAAATGGGTCTTTAGAAATAAGCAAGATCAAGATGGGATAGTAGTAAGGAACAAAGCAAGATTGGTAGCACAAGGATATACACAAGTTGAAGGTCTTGACTTTGGAGAAACATATGCCCCGGTTGCTAGATTGGAAGCAATTAGAATCTTACTAGCCTATGCTTGTGCCCACAACATCAAGCTCTATCAAATGGATGTTAAGAGTGCATTTCTCAATGGTTACATCAATGAAGAAGTATATGTTGAGCAACCTCCCAGGTTTTGAAGATGACAAGAAGCCCGACCATGTGTACAAGTTGAAGAAGGCATTGTATGGCTTGAAGCAAGCACCTAGAGCATGGTATGAGAGATTGAGGGACTTCCTACTCTCTAAAGGGTTCATGATGGGCAAGGTTGACACCACTCTTTTCACCAAGAAGATTGGCAAAGACTTATTTGTGTTGCAAATCTATGTTGATGACATCATATTTGGATCAACCAATCAAGACTTTTGTGAAGAATTTGGAAAGATGATGGCTAATGAGTTTGAAATATCCATGATTGAGAGTTAAGTTACTTCCTTGGTCTTCAAATCAAGCAATTGAAGAATGGTACATTCGTGAGTCAAGGCAAGTACATCAAAGGACATGCTCAAGAAGTTTGGCATGAGTGATAGCAAAGCCATTAGCACACCAATGGGGACAAATGGCAACTTAGATAGTGATGCAAGTGGCAATATGGTGGATCAAAAATTGTATCGGTCTATGATTGGAAGCCTACTCTATGTGACCACATCAAGGCCTGATGTCATGTTTAGTGTATGCATGTGTGCAAGATTTCAAGCCTCACCAAGAGAAAGTCATTTGAAGGCTACAAAGAGAATATTGAGGTACTTGAAGCATACACAAAATGTTGGTTTGTGGTATCCCAAAGGAGCAAAGTTTGAGCTAGTTGGTTACTCCGACTCGGATTATGCGGGATGCAAGGTTGAAAGAAGAGCACCTCAGGCACATGTCAATTGTTGGGAAGATCACTTAGTTTCATGGTCATCAAAGAAGCAAAATAGTGTTGCATTATCAACCACCGAAGCCGAATACATATCCAGCCGGTAGTTGTTGTGCACAAATACTTTGGATGAAGGCCACCTTGAATGACTTTGGAATCAAGTTCAAGAAGTGCCATTGCTATGTGACAATGAGAGTGCAATCAAGTTAACCAACAATCCTGGTTCAACATGCAAGAACAAAGCACATTGATGTCCGCCATCATTTCATAAGAGATCACCAACAAAAAGGGACATTTGCATTGAGAGTGTAGGCACCGAAGATCAACTTGCCGATATATTCACCAAGCCATTAGATGAGAAAAGGTTTTGCAAGCTAAGGAATGAGTTGAACATATTGGATTTCTCAAATATGTGTTGATGCACCCCCCACTTATATGACATGCCTCTCCTTCGAGCAATCCAAGGTAAAAGTTGATTGGCATGCCATACATCCTTGCTAAGGGCATGTTTAGTGCATCTAGTCATCTTTCACATTTAATTGGCTCATTCATGAAAATAAAATGATTTTGATGTTTGTATGGTACCACTATTGCCTCTATGCTTAATTTGATATAGTGGTAGCATATGACATGTTTGTGGGCTTGTAAACCTAGTGTTTGATCTAGAAAATGAGCTATATGTGTTTGAACTCAACATGGTACAAGATAGCCCTTATTTGGAGGTGTGAAGAAGCTTGTCCTTGGATCAAACCGAGTTAAATATCTTTGGCAAATGATCTAGATTGGACCAAATTTGGGAAAATGATCCTCACCCCATTGATTGACATTGATAATCTCAACCTATTTAAAATTAAACCTTTGTGGTCATTGATGACAAAGGGGGAGAAATAGTATACAAAGATAGTAAAAAGATAACAAAGGGGGAGAAATTGACATAGGGGGAGAGATATGACAAAGTAAGGGATCAATTAAAATTTTGAGCATACAAGTAGGTGAGCAAGCTCATAAACTTGGTGGATGCATTTGAATGTGCATTTCATATTTTTGCTTGCATGGCACAAGTTTTAAATTTCAATATTCATGCTTGTGTGGTATATGCTAGTTGTAGGATTGAATGATGAAATGAAAAACTAGCATGCATAGGTTAAGAAACTAGACTTATGTTCATTTTATGGAAACTAGATCCTTGCTTCTAATGTTGATCTCATGAGGTATTCTAGTTTTTGTGTATGTCTAGTTATTCATGGTGCTAAGGATAGTATATTGGTGCACTCCGATTGGTATCATGCTTCAAAGGTCCATCTCTTCTACCATAGCATCATTTGGTAGACATTGTCTCCTATATTTCCTATCTAAGCATATGTATAAGCTACAATACAAACTCTTAGCACATATGTACGGGGAGCAATTGCTAGCATTTGGATTTCATGAAACTTGTCCATATCCTTTTACACTTGGTAAATATGCTTGGGCAAGCAACATGGATTCAATTAAATTTCAATTCATATCTTTGTGTAAGGGTTATCATCAATTACCAAAAAGGGGAGATTGAAAGCTCTAGTTCGGTTTTGGTGAATTGATGAAACCCTAAGTGCTGACCTAGTTTATCAAAGTGATTATGAGATAGGTAGCGCTACTCCAAGTGGTGACGCAAATGAAGATCATGACATGGTGATGGTGATGCCATGGTGATGATCAAGTGCTAGGACTTGGAAAAGGAAGAAAGAGAAAAACAAAAAGCTCAAGGCAAAGGTGAAATTGATAGGAGCTTTTTGGTTTAAGTGATCGAGACACTTAGCGAGTGTAATCACATTTAGGATCGATAGCTATACTATTAAGAGGGGTGAAACTCGTATCGAAATGCGGTTATCAAAGTGCCACTAGATGCTCTAACTCATTGCATAAGCATTTAGGATCTAGTAGAGTGCTAACACCATTGAAAACATTTGTGAAAATATGCTAACATATGTGCACAAGGTGATACACTTGGTGGTTGGCACATTTGATCAAGGGTGGTGAAGTTCGGGGTCAAAAGGAGAAGTTTCGTATTGACGGGACTCTGCCTTGGGTAGTGACCGGACTCTGACCCTGCGTCCGGTCAGTGGCGTGTAGTGAAGGCCGCCCTCGGTCCCTTGACCGGACGCTGAAGAGAAAGAGGGACCGGACGCGCAGGGTATGCATCTGGTCACCTAGTGACATACGCTGACACAAGCAACAGAGAGATGCTAAGTTGATCGGACATAGGCCTAGGTCCGGTCATGATCCACCGAACACGTCCGGTCGTGAATTTCTGCCTCTAGAACCTTATTGGAAGTGACCGAACGCTAGGCGACCTTGCATCCGGTCCTACTCTGCTGTGCGTTCGGTCGCAACTTAACACGTGGCGTGAAGCTAACTAGCCGTTAAGATCAAGTGCTCAGCATTTGAGGCTGATGACACATGGCGAGCATCGGGCGACTGGACGCTGAGGTCCTGCGTCCGGTCAACCTGACCGGAGCGTCCGATCAGCCCGTGTTTCACTAGATAGAGGAGCCAACAACTCTATTTGTGGGGGCTCTCTATTTAAGCCTCATGGCCGGCTCAACCTCACTCTCTTGGCCATTTACATTGACATATCAACTTTGTGAGCTTAGCCAAAGCCCTTCCACTCATCTCCGTCATTGATTCATTATTTTTGTGAGATTGTGAGTGAATCCAAGTGCATTGCTTGAGTGTTTGCATCTAGAGGCACTTGGTGTTTGTGTTTCGCTGTAGGATTCGCTTGTTACTCTTGGTGATAACGCCACCTAGACGGCTTGGAGCAGCGAGGATCGTCGAGCGGAGGTTGGGGATTGTCTCCGGCTCCGATCGTGGTGATTGTGAGGGGTTCTTGACCTTTCTCCGACGGAGAGTCAAAAGGTACTCTAGTAAATTGCTAGTGGCTTGTGTGATCCTCATCTTGTGTTGGTTATGTGGCACCCTATTGAGGGTTTGGCGTGTGATGCCAATTAGCGCGTGAACCTCTAAGTGAGTGAATCGCCACAACGAGGACTAGCTTGCCGGGAAGCAAGTGAACCTCGGTAAAAAATCATTGTGTCATCATTTGATTCCGAGGTGATTGGTCTTCATTGGTATTCATTCTTATGATTGATTGGTTCATTCCTCGACTCGACGGTATAACCATCTTGCTCTCTCTCTTTACATTACCGCAAACTAGTTGTCAAGCTCTTTAGTGTAGCTAGTCGTGAGAGCTTGTTAGTTTGGTTAGTGTGGCTCTTTAGTTAGCCTTTGAGAGCATACTAACTTAGTGTAGTGACATAGCCTATTGTGTGGATAGAGACTATATAAACTAGAATTGTGGTAGGTGGCTTGCATTTTTAGTAGGCTAGCGCAACACTCGCTTCGCCTCATATTTGTCTAACCGGTTTGCTAAGTGTTGTTGTAGAAATTTGTCTAATAGTGTTTGAGCTTGGCAACGATGACCGGTGACGGCCGTTATAGCTTCAGACCTGTCAGGGGTGACTAGTGGGTGGACTGCCATGGGAAGTCAGAGCTGCTGGCAGCTTGGTTCCATGCTCAACAATGATGACCAATGGCAGTGCGTCATGTTTGTGCTCGGTCGCGTTGCGCGGGGTGGTTAACCTTTCGGGTGCCTTTTTGGCATCTCTTGTGGCTAACTTTTTTGTACATAATATTCTTTCATCTTAGTTGAGCGGCAGAGTTCCTGCCTTTGTTTCAAAAAAAAAAAGATTTATTGATCCTCTACTCATAAGTAGCATTTTTTTTGGTTTCGGTTTCTGCATGTCGTTAATGATTTTGTTCCTGTTCCAGCCATGTACCAACATAAGATACATAGCCAAATGCAAAACGTTGACCTTGCTATTGTAAGATGTATATCAAATGGATTTTCTAGTGCCCTGTTACCTCCCTGTTACTTCCATAAATCTATGTACTTGTGTCACTATAGCTCCTCTCATTTTTTTGAGATAATGGTGCCTCTTCTCTCATGAAGGTAGGCTTCTCCAGTTGATCCATTTATATTGGTATAATTTTTCAATTTTACTTGAAGCCCAACGTGACTTACTAATATATTAGCTTCACCATTTTCTTGAATACCTATAATGTATCCTTCACTTACTGAATTCTTTTTTCCATATTTATTTTCTCATTTATATCAGCTTGCGCCTCCCATACTTGTATCAGATTCAGATGCTTAGTTCATTTTTTCCTTAATGAAAGGTGTGCAGTTTGTTTGGGTAATCTCTGCTATAGGTGAAACGGTTCACCTATACTTCGTTACTATGTGTTTATTCTTCGATGATTGCCTGTATCTTATCCATTCTAAAGGGCAACGCTAATTCCCCTCCCCTCTGCTACAATCTAAACCCTTTGGCCACAATATCTCCTGGCTATCTATTACGCCCACTGAATGGGATTTAGAATTCCATCATTATATTGTTCTTACCCTGAAGATGTCTATATAGGCTTCCTATTGACTATTGCCCACACTGATTGTTGCATGATCTTTGAATGACATTTTTTGTTTGCTAATTACCATGAAAAGTTAAGAACCGCAAAACTGTCCTATACTTGCTTTTCATCAGGTGTCAACCCAGCTAGGTCGTTGTATTTACCTCCAGTTTACCTGCACAAATATGTCATCCTTCTTACTACTGACCAAATTCCATCCTGCCTAACCTGAAATAAGCTGTTCCATTCATGTACAAATACAGGTTGAAGATGCAAACCATGAACAAAATTTATCACGTACAGAGCACAGGTTGAACCTCTTTACCTCTTCTTCTTTTTTTTTGGGCGGAACGAACCTCTTTACCTCTGTGGAACAAAGATGGTAGTCTCCTGCACAAAGATGTCACCCTTCTTACTACTGATCAAACTCCATCCTGCTTAATCTCAAAAAAGTTGTTCCATTCGTATGAATTCTTTCTAACACATCATGTGAGAAATACAGGCTGCAGGGGGAAAATGCTCTACAGCGGAATTGAAGCTACACGACATAGGGTCCACCAGAGTAAGAGCACTTTGCTATCGTTTATATTATAGATACAACATTTCACGGTTCAAATACAGCAGGACTGATATTATCGATGATGTAGTGATAACCACAAAAAGAATTTATCACGTACAGCGCACAGGATGAAGCTCTTCACCTCTGTGGAGCAAAAATGGTAGTCTATCACAACTTGTCTTATGCATCTCAATAAATAAATAGAAAGAGCATCACATTAACTTCATTTTCATTTCTATATCGCTGCAATCCAGTGGAGACCTAAGACCTCACCCTTTGCTTTGGTTTTTCCTTCTGTTTATTTATTAAGACTTGCATTGTTGAACACAGTGGAACTAATTCTCATCTTGCTGTCACAATCGGCATTGCTTGGTCTTCCTCTTATTCAAGAATACTTGCATTGATGTGTCAAGGTGCATGGAACCAGCGATCATAGAACTCTAGCTCTATATTTCTCTCCGACGAACACTATTTGAACGCCTGTACAAACGCTTTGCCCATTATAAATTATACAGACCAATTGAAATTCTATCTTGGTCATACAGATGATTGCTTCAGCAGTTCTAGCCTTTGTGTATGCATGAGCTTATTAGCGTACCCTGTACATACAGCTGCTTTAGCCATTTTTACAAAGGCTCT
The DNA here is from genome assembly GCF_019320115.1 of Miscanthus floridulus. NCBI lineage: Eukaryota > Viridiplantae > Streptophyta > Magnoliopsida > Poales > Poaceae > Miscanthus > Miscanthus floridulus. The sequence goes on along the minus strand of NC_089580.1, from coordinate 106,520,398 downwards.
GCCCATTACATGATTTGAATGTATTCATGTAAGGATTCCTGCTAAGCGTAGATGGGGTGGTTTGAATAGCCGTATCTGAAAACTTAACGCAAACTAAAACAGCAGATCAGTACACTATCGAAAGTTCTGACATTGTCGGAACTTCGGACACCTGGAGCTTCCGGGAGCCGTTGGAACTTCCGACGCCTATTGAAAGTTCCGATGCAAACTGCTGGAAACTTCCGACGCCTATAAAGAGCTACGAAATTAGAGTCAAATCGACTTCAAATTTAGATCTCTGCGAATTACCCCACTTCTTTATGGATAGATGAAGCTGTCCATGTACCTCCTTGCCCTTGGAACGCCACCAATTTGTAGATCGGGACTAGAAACCTAAGAAATAGCTTGAGGGAGAGAGAGACAACTAAGAACAAGTAATAACAGGTAATCACAACAACAATAAGCACACAAGACACAAGGATTTATTCCAAGATTCGGCTGCCCCACTAAGGAGCACCTACATCCCCGTTGTGAGGTGACCACTAAGGTCGGAGTTTCTTTCACCTCCTTACCTCTCTTAAGTAAACAAAGGTCAACTTGAGTTCTTCACTAGAAAATTGAGGGTGATACAAACTTTCCAAGGTTCTCCCACAGATCGGGAGTTCTTGAGCAATGCCTAGCCTGCTAGGGGCAAAGCCCAATAGTCACAAACACAAATTCAACCGGCTTGATAAAGAAATCAAGTGCTCAAGCTTTGAATCGATGTTTCTCTCATCCAATCCCTTCTCTCAATTCAAACTCATGCAAGATTTGAAGCTTGGAACAAAGGGGAGAGAAGAGAGGAGCTTTTGGGAGCAAGGAGGTGCTTTGGTCGGAGAGGTGTTTGAGTGGAATGAGTGGGTTACAGCTAGAAAAGAGGAGAGCAGTATTTATACCCGAAGAAAAAAGTGACCGTTCAGAGTAGCATTGGAACTTCCGATGCAGATCGACTGAACTTTCGACAACTAGGGGTTTCGAATAGGGAAAATATGGACATGGTTAGTTTGCCCAAGGTTGCAAATGGGGTTGTCGGAACTTCCGACGCTTGCCAAAACTTCCTACACTCAGAAGTGAGGACCATCTTTTGGCAGCTGAGGTTAGGTAGAGGGTTGGTCAAGAAGTGCCGGAAGTTCTGACACTTGTTAGAACTTCTGACACCCAGAACTTCCGACAGCCAAAGATCACAAACTAGCCCTAAGTGTTGTGCAGTGCTAGAGTGTCTCCCAATTGATTTTAGTTAAATACTTGAGCACTCTATCTTCCTCAGACCACGTAGATTTGCATCCTCTTTATAGTGCGACATAGACTAAACATCAAATATCAAATAATTTAAACGCCTTTGAGTCCATCACCGCATCATTTTGTAATTTGTGGCTCCACCATTGCATGTATTATCCTCATTCTTATTTTACCTGCTTGTTATCTTGATGAATCTCATTAGTCATCTAATTGTGTGGTCATTATCACCAAAATCCACAATTAGGACTTGATTGCACTTATAATTCAGCTTAGTTACTATAATTTTTCTTACGTCTTCCTTATTCAATCACGGCTGCAACACTTCCCCAGGCAATGCGCGAGACACTTCGAAAGAGGTGATGTAGTAGTTAAATGGGAAGTCTATAGGTTCACGAAAGAGTAATGTTTGTTATGGGAAAATTCAGTTTGTGAAGTTCAACCCCAAGGTTAGATCGTGGCTTGTGCGATCCTCATCTTGTGTTGGTTGTGCGGCACCGTATTGAGGGTTTGGCGTGTGATGCCAATTAGCGCGTGAACCTCCAAGTGAGTGAATCGCCACAACGAGGACTAGCTTGCCGACAAGCAAGTGAACCTCGATAAAAAGTCATTGTATCATCATTTGATTCCGAGGTGATTGGTCTTCATTGGTATTCATTCTTATGATTGATTGGTTCATTCCTCGACTCGACGGTATAACCATCTTGTTCTCTCTCTTTACATTCCGCAAACTAGTTGTCAAGCTCTTTAGTGTAGCTAGTCATGAGAGCTTATTAGTTTGGTTAGTGTGGCTCTTTAGTTAGCTTTTGAGAGCACACTAACTTAGTGTAGTGACATAGCTATTGTGTGGATAGAGACTATATAAACTAGAATTGTGGTAGGTGGCTTGCATTTTTAGTATGCTAGCGCAACACTCGCTTCGCCTCATATTTGTCTAACCGGTTTGCTAAGTGTTGTTGTAGAAATTTTTAATATGCTATTTGCTCCCCCTCTAGCCATTAGGACCTTTCAAGTGGTATTAGAGCTGTGGTCACCGTGATTTGAGGCTTAACAACCTTCGGTGTCAAAATGGCTCAAATCAACAACACCAAGAAGCCACCCCAATTTGATGGCTCAAACTATCCCTATTGAAAGGCTAAGATGACAACATATATCAAGTCAATCAATAGGAAGGTTTAGAAAGTGGTGGAGACCAAGATTGAGATAGAAGATCTGAAGAATCCCACTGTCGCCGAAGAATTGCTTCTCCAAAACAATGACATTGCTCTTAGTGCCATTCATGATGCCATTGATGAGAGAACATTTGAGCAAATTAGGAACATTGAGATGGCTCATGAAGCATGGAAGAAGTTGGATGAATCATTTGAGGGCACTCAAGCCGTGAAGGGTGCCAAGGCATATATCCTCAAGGAGAAGTTTGCTAGTTTCAAGATGAAGGAGGATAAAAGTGTGCCAGAGATGTTCCATAGGTTACAAGTGCTTGTCAATGATCTCAAAGAACTTGGTGAGAAGGTGGAGGACAAGGACTTCTCCCATAAGTTCTTGAGATGCCTACCCTCAATATTTGACATATTGGTCACTATTCTAGTAAGGAGTGGTTTGGACACCATGACACCAAACCAAGTGTTGGGAGATATAATGACCGATGATACATATAGAGATGATGATGATAAGGAAGAAAAGAGAGAGAAAAAAGATGACAAGAAGAGTGTGGCGTTCAAGGCCACATCATCCAAGGGCAAGGCAAAGCAAGAATCATCAAGTGAAGATGAAGACTTGAGCTTTGATGAGATGGATGATGAGAAGATGGCACTCTTTGTCAATAGATTTGGCAAGTTTATGATGAAGAAGGGCTACCGTGCTAGAAGAAAGAAGTCTTCATCCAAGAACAAGGAAGAATCAAGAAGGTGCTTCAATTGTGGAAGCAAAGATCATCTTGTTGTCAATGCCCATACAATAGTGACAATAGTGATGGCAACAACAAGAAGAAGAAGAAGGACAAGAAGGAAAAGAAAGAGAAGAAGAACAAGATGACCTTCAAGAAGAAGAAGGAGGGTGGTTCATATGTGGTCACTTGGGATAGTGATGCTTCCTCAAGTGATGATGATGATAGTGATGATGACAAGACCACCAAGAAGAAGGCTCTTGCAAGCATTGCTATCAATGAGAAGTCTTCTCTCTTCGACACTCCATCATGCTTCATGGCTAAGGCCACTAAGGTACAAACTTGTGATGATGGAAGTGATGAGGAACATGATAATGAATATAAAAATGAAAATGAAAGTGATAGTGATGATGGCGAACCAACTAAGGATGAACTACTTGACATGCTAGATGATGCTAAAGAACACTTTGACATTAAGAGAAGGGAATGCAAAAGCTTGCATAAGGAACTAAAAGCCCTTAAGCAAGCCTTTGATGAGCTCAATGCATCTCATGAGAGGCTAGAGGAAGCCCATGAGAAGCTTGGCAAGGCTCACAAGAAGCTTGAAAAAGCTCATTCCTCTTTGCTTGATGAGCAAAGTAAGAAGAAGCATGTTGACACATGTAATGTAGGCTTAACTTGTGACTTAATTGATGAATCATTCTATAAGCCTATGATTATTGCTCTCACTAACCCTTCTTGTAACACTTCTACTTCCACCTCATCTAGTAGTGACAGTTTCACATGTGATGCCTCACTAATCGTTGAGAATGAGACCCTCAAGAAGGAGGTCAATGAGCTCACTCACACCTTGGCTAAGGTCTATGGTGGTGAGGACCGCTTGCTTATATGCTTGGGTAGCCAAAGAGCTTCTCTCTACAAAGAGGGATTGGGCTATACCCCCAAGAAAGGCAAGATGGCCTTTGCTCCCGACAAGACTAGTTTTGTGAAGAACAATGGTCGGTTTTACACTAGTTGCAAGCAAGTTGGTCATAAAGAGTATGAATGCAAGAACAAGAGCAAAAATGTAATGTATCCTCAATTAAGATTAATTCTTTCTATGTGCTTACTAAGGGTACAAATGGTGTAAAAGCTAAGTTCATTGGTACACCATGGATGGGCTCAAGGAAGAAAGCCATTTGGGTGCCAAAGAGCTTGGTCACTAACCTTCAAGGACCTAAGCAAGTTTGGGTACCTAAAAGGAATTGATCTTCTTTTATAGGTCAATTACAGAGCTGAAGGAAGGCATTGGGTTCTTGATAGTGGGTGCACTCAAGACATGACCGGTGATGCAAGAATGTTCAACTCAATCAATACTATCGGCAATGATGGTTATGATAATATCACATTTGGTGACAATGGCAAAGGCAAGGTCAAAGGGCTTGGTAAGATTGCAATATCCAATGACATGAGCATTTTCAATGTGTTGCTTGTTGAGAGATTGAACTTCAATTTGCTATCCGTGGCTCAATTGTGTGACCTTGGATTCAAATGCATATTTGGGGTAGATGATGTAGAGATCATAAATGTAGATGGCTCTAACTTGATCTTCAAAGGCTTTAGATATGAGAATCTATACTTGGTTGATTTCAATGCTAGTGAAGCTCATCTATCTACATATTTGTTCACTAAGTCTAACATGGGTTGGTTATGGCATAGAAGGCTTGGTCATGTTGGAATGAAAAATTGAATAGATTAGTTAAGCATGACTTGGTTAGAGGCTTGAAAGATGTTGTGTTTGAGAAGGATAAGCTTTGTAGCTCTTGTCAAGCAGGCAAACAAGTTGGAAACACCCATCCTAAGAAAAGCATGATGAGCACTAGTAAAGCATTTGAGTTATTGCACATGGATTTATTTGGGCCAACACAATACACTAGCATTGGTGGAAACAAATATGGCTTTGTGATTGTGGATGATTATACTAGATACACTTGGGTATTCTTCCTAGTAGACAAAAGTGATATTTTTGCAACATTTAAATCATTTTTCAAGGGCATTCACAATGAGTTTGAAACAACCATCAAGAGAGTTAGAAGTGACAATGGTAGTGAGTTCAAGAACACTAAAATTGAAGAGTTGTGTGATAAATTTGGAATTAGACATCAATTCTCGACCAAGTACACTCCACAATCAAATGACCTTGTTGAGAGGAAGAATAGACCACTCATTGATATGGCAAGGTCTATGCTTAGTGTGTACAATGTGAGTCAATCTTTTTGGGCCGAAGCTATCAACACGACTTGCTATTGTAGCAACCGCCTCTATTGTCATCCATTGAAAGAGAAGACACCATATGAGCTCTTGAATGGTAGAAAGCCCAACATTGCATATTTTTAGGTCTTTGGTTGCAAATGTTATATCTTAAAGAAAGGCACTAGATTGGGCAAATTTAACAAGAAATGTGATGAAGGATTCCTACTTGGATACTCAACTACTAGCAAAGCATATAGAGTTTGGAATTTGGATATTGGTACTCTTGAGGAAGTTCATGATGTTGAATTTGATGAAACCAAGGGTTCCCAAAATGAGAATGAGAATTTGAAAGATGTTAGAGGCATTCAACTTTCAAATGCCATGAAGAACATGGATGTTGGTGAATTAAGGCCTAGACAAGTGAATGATGATGAAGATGAACAAGTGCAAGTGCTCTCTAACACAAATATGCAAGACGATACAAATCAAGCTAGTACAAATGGCTCTCATGACAATGAACAAAATTGAGCGGCTAGTACATCATCTCAACCTAATGATCAAGCAAGTGTAAGCGATCAAGTTTCAATACTCTAACCAACCAATATTGCAAGGGATCATCCATTGGACACTATCATTGGTGATATTTCAAGAGATGTGCAAACTAGATCAAGATTGGCTTTATTTTGTGAGCATATCTCATTTGTGTCATCTATTGAACCAAAGAAGATAGATGAAGCATTGAAGGATGTTGATTGGGTGAATGCTATGCATGAAGAATTGAATAACTTCACAAGAAATCAAGTATGGGAATTAATAGAGAGACCAAAGGGACACAATGTGATTAGAATCAAATGGGTCTTTAGAAATAAGCAAGATCAAGATGGGATAGTAGTAAGGAACAAAGCAAGATTGGTAGCACAAGGATATACACAAGTTGAAGGTCTTGACTTTGGAGAAACATATGCCCCAGTTGCTAGATTGGAAGCAATAAGAATCTTACTAGCTTATGCTTGTGCCCACAACATCAAGCTCTATCAAATGGATGTTAAGAGTGCATTTCTCAATGGTTACATCAATGAAGAAGTATATGTTGAGCAACCTCCCAGTTTTGAAGATGACAAGAAGCCCGGCCATGTGTACAAGTTGAAGAAGGCATTGTATGGCTTGAAGCAAGCACCTATAGCATGGTATGAGAGATTGAGGGACTTCCTACTCTCTAAAGGGTTCATGATGTGCAAGGTTGAAACCACTCTTTTCACCAAGAAGGTTAGCAAAGACTTATTTGTGTTGCAAATCTATGTTGATGACATCATATTTGGATCAACCAATCAAGACTTTTGTGAAGAATTTATAAAGATAATGGCTAATGAGTTTGAAATATCCATTATTGAAGAGTTAAGTTACTTCCTTGGTCTTCAAATCAAGCAATTAAAGAATGGTACATTCGTGAGTCAATGCAAGTACATCAAAGGCAAGCTCAAAAAGTTTGGCATGAGTGATAGCAAAGCAATTAGCACACCAATGGGGACAAATGGCAATTTAGATAGTGATGCAAGTGGCAATATGGTGGATCAAAAATTGTATCGGTCTATGATTGGAAGCCTACTCTATGTGACCACATCAAGGCCTGATGTCATATTTAGTGTATGCATGTGTGCAAGATTTCAAGCCTCACCAAGAGAAAGTCATTTGAAGGCTACAAAGAGAATATTGAGGTACTTGAAGCATACACAAAATGTTGGTTTGTGGTATCCCAAAGGAGCAAAGGTTGAGTTAGTTGGTTACTCCGACTCGGATTATACGGGATGCAAAGTTAAAATAAAGAGCACCTCAGGCACATGTCAATTGTTGGGAAGATCACTTATTTTATGGTCATCAAAGAAACAAAATAGTGTTGCATTATCAACCACCGAAGCCGAATACATATCCACCGGTAGTTGTTGTGCACAAATACTTTGGATGACGGCCACCTTGAATGACTTTGGAATCAAGTTCAAGAAGGAGCCATTGCTATGTGACAATGAGAGTGCAATCAAGTTAACCAACAATCTGGTTCAACATGCAAGAACAAAGCACATTGATGTTCGCCATCATTTTATAAGAGATCACCAACAAAAAGGGAACATTTGCATTGAGAGTGTAGGCACATAGGATCAACTTGTCGATATATTCACCTAGCCATTAGATGTGAAAAGATTTTGCAAGCTAAGGAATGAGTTGAACATATTGGATTTCTCAAATATGTGTTGATGCACCCCCCACTTATATGACATGCCTCTCCTTCGAGCAATCCAAGGTAAAAGTTGATTGGCATGCCATACATCCTTGCTAAGGGCATGTTTAGTGCATCTAGTCATCTTTCACATTTAATTGGCTCATTCATGAAAATAAAATGATTTTGATGTTTGTATGGTACCACTATTGCCTCTATGCTTAATTTGATATAGTGGTAGCATATGACATGTTTGTGGGCTTGTAAACCTAGTGTTTGATCTAGAAAATGAGTTATATGTGTTTGAACTCAACATGGTACAAAATAGCCCTTATTTGGAGGTGTAAAGAAGCTTGTCCTTGGATCAAACCGAGTTAAATATCTTTGGCAAATGATCTAGATTGGACCAAATTTGGGAAAATGATCCTCACCCCATTGATTGACATTGATAATCTCAACCTATTTAAAATTAAACCTTTGTGGTCATTGATGACAAAGGGGGAGAAATAGTATACAAAGATAGTAAAAAGATAACAAAGGGGGAGAAATTGACATAGGGGGAGAGATATGACAAAGTAAGGGATCAATTAAAATTTTGAGCATACAAGTAGGTGAGCAAGCTCATAAACTTGGTGGATGCATTTGAATGTGCATTTCATATTTTTGCTTGCATGGCACAAGTTTTAAATTTCAATATTCATGCTTGTGTGGTATATGCTAGTTGTAGGATTGAATGATGAAATGAAAAACTAGCATGCATAGGTTAAGAAACTAGACTTATGTTCATTTTATGGAAACTAGATCCTTGCTTCTAATGTTGATCTCATGAGGTATTCTAGTTTTTGTGTATGTCTAGTTATTCATGGTGCTAAGGATAGTATATTGGTGCACTCCGATTGGTATCATGCTTCAAAGGTCCATCTCTTCTACCATAGCATCATTTGGTAGACATTGTCTCCTATATTTCCTATCTAAGCATATGTATAAGCTACAATACAAACTCTTAGCACATATGTACGGGGAGCAATTGCTAGCATTTGGATTTCATGAAACTTGTCCATATCCTTTTACACTTGGTAAATATGCTTGGGCAAGCAACATGGATTCAATTAAATTTCAATTCATATCTTTGTGTAAGGGTTATCATCAATTACCAAAAAGGGGAGATTGAAAGCTCTAGTTCGGTTTTGGTGAATTGATGAAACCCTAAGTGCTGACCTAGTTTATCAAAGTGATTATGAGATAGGTAGCGCTACTCCAAGTGGTGACGCAAATGAAGATCATGACATGGTGATGGTGATGCCATGGTGATGATCAAGTGCTAGGACTTGGAAAAGGAAGAAAGAGAAAAACAAAAAGCTCAAGGCAAAGGTGAAATTGATAGGAGCTTTTTGGTTTAAGTGATCGAGACACTTAGCGAGTGTAATCACATTTAGGATCGATAGCTATACTATTAAGAGGGGTGAAACTCGTATCGAAATGCGGTTATCAAAGTGCCACTAGATGCTCTAACTCATTGCATAAGCATTTAGGATCTAGTAGAGTGCTAACACCATTGAAAACATTTGTGAAAATATGCTAACATATGTGCACAAGGTGATACACTTGGTGGTTGGCACATTTGATCAAGGGTGGTGAAGTTCGGGGTCAAAAGGAGAAGTTTCGTATTGACGGGACTCTGCCTTGGGTAGTGACCGGACTCTGACCCTGCGTCCGGTCAGTGGCGTGTAGTGAAGGCCGCCCTCGGTCCCTTGACCGGACGCTGAAGAGAAAGAGGGACCGGACGCGCAGGGTATGCATCTGGTCACCTAGTGACATACGCTGACACAAGCAACAGAGAGATGCTAAGTTGATCGGACATAGGCCTAGGTCCGGTCATGATCCACCGAACACGTCCGGTCGTGAATTTCTGCCTCTAGAACCTTATTGGAAGTGACCGAACGCTAGGCGACCTTGCATCCGGTCCTACTCTGCTGTGCGTTCGGTCGCAACTTAACACGTGGCGTGAAGCTAACTAGCCGTTAAGATCAAGTGCTCAGCATTTGAGGCTGATGACACATGGCGAGCATCGGGCGACTGGACGCTGAGGTCCTGCGTCCGGTCAACCTGACCGGAGCGTCCGATCAGCCCGTGTTTCACTAGATAGAGGAGCCAACAACTCTATTTGTGGGGGCTCTCTATTTAAGCCTCATGGCCGGCTCAACCTCACTCTCTTGGCCATTTACATTGACATATCAACTTTGTGAGCTTAGCCAAAGCCCTTCCACTCATCTCCGTCATTGATTCATTATTTTTGTGAGATTGTGAGTGAATCCAAGTGCATTGCTTGAGTGTTTGCATCTAGAGGCACTTGGTGTTTGTGTTTCGCTGTAGGATTCGCTTGTTACTCTTGGTGATAACGCCACCTAGACGGCTTGGAGCAGCGAGGATCGTCGAGCGGAGGTTGGGGATTGTCTCCGGCTCCGATCGTGGTGATTGTGAGGGGTTCTTGACCTTTCTCCGACGGAGAGTCAAAAGGTACTCTAGTGAATTACTAGTGGCTTGTGTGATCCTCATCTTGTGTTGGTTATGTGGCACCCTATTGAGGGTTTGGCGTGTGATGCCAATTAGCGCGTGAACCTCTGAGTGAGTGAATCGCCACAACGAGGACTAGCTTGCCGGGAAGCAAGTGAACCTCGGTAAAAAATCATTGTGTTGTCCTTTGATTCCGAGGTGATTGGTCTTCATTGGTATTCATTCTTATGATTGATTGGTTCATTCCTCGACTCGACGGCATAACCATCTTGCTCTCTCTCTTTACATTACCGCAAACTAGTTGTCAAGCTCTTTAGTGTAGCTAGACGTGAGAGTTTGTTAGTTTGGTTAGTGTGGCTCTTTAGTTAGCTTTTGAGAGCATACTAACTTAGTGTAGTGACATAGCTATTGTGTGGATAGAGACTACATAAACTAAAATTGTGGTAGGTGGCTTGCATTTTTAGTAGGCTAGCGTAATACTCGCTTCGCCTTATATTTGTCTAACCGGTTTGCTAAGTGTTGTTGTAGAAATTTGTCTAATAGTGTTTGAGCTTGGCAACGATGACCGGTGACGGCCGTTATAGCTTCAGACCTGTCAGGGGTGACTAGTGGGTGGACTGCCATGGGAAGTCAGAGCTGCTGGCAGCTTGGTTCCATGCTCAACAATGATGACCAATGGCAGTGCGTCATGTTTGTGCTCGGTCGCGTTGCGCGGGGTGGTTAACCTTTCGGGTGCCTTTTTGGCATCTCTTGTGGCTAACTTTTTTGTACATAATATTCTTTCATCTTAGTTGAGCGGCAGAGTTCCTGCCTTTGTTTCAAAAAAAAAAAAGATTTATTGATCCTCTACTCATAAGTAGCATTTTTTTTGGTTTCGGTTTCTGCATGTCGTTAATGATTTTGTTCCTGTTCCAGCCATGTACCAACATAAGATACATAGCCAAATGCAAAACGTTGACCTTGCTATTGTAAGATGTATATCAAATGGATTTTCTAGTGCCCTGTTACCTCCCTGTTACTTCCATAAATCTATGTACTTGTGTCACTATAGCTCCTCTCATTTTTTTGAGATAATGGTGCCTCTTCTCTCATGAAGGTAGGCTTCTCCAGTTGATCCATTTATATTGGTATAATTTTTCAATTTTACTTGAAGCCCAACGTGACTTACTAATATATTAGCTTCACCATTTTCTTGAATACCTATAATGTATCCTTCACTTACTGAATTCTTTTTTCCATATTTATTTTCTCATTTATATCAGCTTGCGCCTCCCATACTTGTATCAGATTCAGATGCTTAGTTCATTTTTTCCTTAATGAAAGGTGTGCAGTTTGTTTGGGTAATCTCTGCTATAGGTGAAACGGTTCACCTATACTTCGTTACTATGTGTTTATTCTTCGATGATTGCCTGTATCTTATCCATTCTAAAGGGCAACGCTAATTCCCCTCCCCTCTGCTACAATCTAAACCCTTTGGCCACAATATCTCCTGGCTATCTATTACGCCCACTGAATGGGATTTAGAATTCCATCATTATATTGTTCTTACCCTGAAGATGTCTATATAGGCTTCCTATTGACTATTGCCCACACTGATTGTTGCATGATCTTTGAATGACATTTTTTGTTTGCTAATTACCATGAAAAGTTAAGAACCGCAAAACTGTCCTATACTTGCTTTTCATCAGGTGTCAACCCAGCTAGGTCGTTGTATTTACCTCCAGTTTACCTGCACAAATATGTCATCCTTCTTACTACTGACCAAATTCCATCCTGCCTAACCTGAAATAAGCTGTTCCATTCATGTACAAATACAGGTTGAAGATGCAAACCATGAACAAAATTTATCACGTACAGAGCACAGGTTGAACCTCTTTACCTCTTCTTCTTTTTTTTTGGGCGGAACGAACCTCTTTACCTCTGTGGAACAAAGATGGTAGTCTCCTGCACAAAGATGTCACCCTTCTTACTACTGATCAAACTCCATCCTGCTTAATCTCAAAAAAGTTGTTCCATTCGTATGAATTCTTTCTAACACATCATGTGAGAAATACAGGCTGCAGGGGGAAAATGCTCTACAGCGGAATTGAAGCTACACGACATAGGGTCCACCAGAGTAAGAGCACTTTGCTATCGTTTATATTATAGATACAACATTTCACGGTTCAAATACAGCAGGACTGATATTATCGATGATGTAGTGATAACCACAAAAAGAATTTATCACGTACAGCGCACAGGATGAAGCTCTTCACCTCTGTGGAGCAAAAATGGTAGTCTATCACAACTTGTCTTATGCATCTCAATAAATAAATAGAAAGAGCATCACATTAACTTCATTTTCATTTCTATATCGCTGCAATCCAGTGGAGACCTAAGACCTCACCCTTTGCTTTGGTTTTTCCTTCTGTTTATTTATTAAGACTTGCATTGTTGAACACAGTGGAACTAATTCTCATCTTGCTGTCACAATCGGCATTGCTTGGTCTTCCTCTTATTCAAGAATACTTGCATTGATGTGTCAAGGTGCATGGAACCAGCGATCATAGAACTCTAGCTCTATATTTCTCTCCGACGAACACTATTTGAACGCCTGTACAAACGCTTTGCCCATTATAAATTATACAGACCAATTGAAATTCTATCTTGGTCATACAGATGATTGCTTCAGCAGTTCTAGCCTTTGTGTATGCATGAGCTTATTAGCGTACCCTGTACATACAGCTGCTTTAGCCATTTTTACAAAGGCTCTGCCCATTACATGATTTGAATGTATTCATGTAAGGATTCCTGCTAAGCGTAGATGGGGTGGTTTGAATAGCCGTATCTGAAAACTTAACGCAAACTAAAACAGCAGATCAGTACACTATCGAAAGTTCTGACATTGTCGGAACTTCGGACACCTGGAGCTTCCGGGAGCCGTTGGAACTTCCGACGCCTATTGAAAGTTCCGATGCAAACTGCTGGAAACTTCCGACGCCTATAAAGAGCTACGAAATTAGAGTCAAATCGACTTCAAATTTAGATCTCTGCGAATTACCCCACTTCTTTATGGATAGATGAAGCTGTCCATGTACCTCCTTGCCCTTGGAACGCCACCAATTTGTAGATCGGGACTAGAAACCTAAGAAATAGCTTGAGGGAGAGAGAGACAACTAAGAACAAGTAATAACAGGTAATCACAACAACAATAAGCACACAAGACACAAGGATTTATTCCAAGATTCGGCTGCCCCACTAAGGAGCACCTACATCCCCGTTGTGAGGTGACCACTAAGGTCGGAGTTTCTTTCACCTCCTTACCTCTCTTAAGTAAACAAAGGTCAACTTGAGTTCTTCACTAGAAAATTGAGGGTGATACAAACTTTCCAAGGTTCTCCCACAGATCGGGAGTTCTTGAGCAATGCCTAGCCTGCTAGGGGCAAAGCCCAATAGTCACAAACACAAATTCAACCGGCTTGATAAAGAAATCAAGTGCTCAAGCTTTGAATCGATGTTTCTCTCATCCAATCCCTTCTCTCAATTCAAACTCATGCAAGATTTGAAGCTTGGAACAAAGGGGAGAGAAGAGAGGAGCTTTTGGGAGCAAGGAGGTGCTTTGGTCGGAGAGGTGTTTGAGTGGAATGAGTGGGTTACAGCTAGAAAAGAGGAGAGCAGTATTTATACCCGAAGAAAAAAGTGACCGTTCAGAGTAGCATTGGAACTTCCGATGCAGATCGACTGAACTTTCGACAACTAGGGGTTTCGAATAGGGAAAATATGGACATGGTTAGTTTGCCCAAGGTTGCAAATGGGGTTGTCGGAACTTCCGACGCTTGCCAAAACTTCCTACACTCAGAAGTGAGGACCATCTTTTGGCAGCTGAGGTTAGGTAGAGGGTTGGTCAAGAAGTGCCGGAAGTTCTGACACTTGTTAGAACTTCTGACACCCAGAACTTCCGACAGCCAAAGATCACAAACTAGCCCTAAGTGTTTGTGCAGTGCTAGAGTGTCTCCCAATTGATTTTAGTTAAATACTTGAGCACTCTATCTTCCTCAGACCACGTAGATTTGCATCCCTCTTTATAGTGCGACATAGACTAAACATCAAATATCAAAGAATTTAAACGCCTTTGAGTCCATCACCGCATCATTTTGTAATTTGTGGCTCCACCATTGCATGTATTATCCTCATTCTTATTTTACCTGCTTGTTATCTTGATGAATCTCATTAGTCATCTAATTGTGTGGTCATTATCACCAAAATCCACAATTAGGACTTGATTGCACTTATAATTCAGCTTAGTTACTATAATTTTTCTTACGTCTTCCTTATTCAATCACGGCTGCAACACTTCCCCAGGCAATGCGCGAGACACTTCGAAAAGAGGTGATGTAGTAGTAAAATGGAAGTCTATAGGTTCACGAAAGAGTAATGTTTGTTATGGGAAAATTCAGTTTGTGAAGTTCAACCCCAAGGTTAGATTTTTATACTACGTTGCTACTAAAATATCTTAGGGTTGTAGTTGCACCTACAACATGCATTAAAAATCCATTGTCTTGTTATGATGCAGTTTCTTGTTATGATGCAGTTTCTTGTGTAGATATTATAAGCAAGCCTATTCTTTGTGGTTTGCACAACATTGTTGTTGGTAAATATTAACGCACACAGAATAATCTGCAAGCACACGGATATTATTCCGATATAGCACTTCATCGGGAGTACCTAGTTTTATATCGAACTCAAGGAAACATGTGTGTGAATAACTAGATCTAACTTAACCCAACTCCACAATCAAGGCTAGATAATAGGAGCGTAGAGGAGATCACAAAGGTCTTCTAGTTCTAACTTCGGTAAGCTTTGTCTTCTATTGTTCAATTCTGAGGGAAATTACTAAAGAAAACATAGACAGAGTATGTTTCCTATAGTAACAAAATCCTGCTAGGCCTACAAACGGGAGGTGGACTACAAAGGATTCAACGAGGCTATAAGAGTCACCCTCGTGAGCTACCACTGATCTAGAAAGAAGGGTACATCCATGAGTAACCGAGTCTAAGCACCATGCTTACACTATGAATACTACTTTAACCCAGGAGCTACAAGGATTAAAGTACTAAAAAAGAGTCACACACCTGAAGAATAATATGAACAAGATGCTTACTTGAATTAGAAGTCGATTACTAGAGAAATCTCAGAAGCAAGCTCAAGAACTTGATTCCGCCAGGGTACAAGCCATAGAGAGAGCATTGACAGGCCAGGAGTCCTTCGAAACTCTTCCCTCTCACTCTATCTTTCTATCTCTAATACAAGACTAGATCCTATTGAGGGACATATGAATTAGGGTTTCTGGCTTCAGGCTCTCAGGATCAAATGTATTCCCCTCTAGAGGGGGGGTACAGGCAGGTATATATAGGGGCCTTCAAGCATCCTAGACCCTCGGATCAAACCGACTTAAAAGGACGGCATAGATGCAAACCCTAAGGCAGTGGAGAACCAACATAGAGAAAAGAGATAGCTAGGTGGGGCCCACAGGCCGACCGGTCAGTGGCTCGTGCCCTGCTTCGGTGATTTGCCTTCTGGTGTCTTCTAGAGTCTTCCCACATGGGTATCGTCGCGGATAAGTTTGATTTCCTTTGACGAATAGGCCCTCCTTGGTGGTTTTCTGATTAAATCCTGCTGAAAACACAGATTCACCGAAACTCCTGGAAATTATCAATTTAAACCCCTAAGTCTATGTTGGTGATCCATTTTAGTTATTTAGGCAAGGTATATTGACTGTTTGTGATGAATGTTAACTACCATCAACAAACTCCCCCACACTTAGGCTTTTACTCGTCCTCGATAAAAGGATGGATTACTTAAGACAACTTTGGGACAAGACATCAACATAAAACTATTCCTAGTCATACATGCTCTGTGGGATTCAAAGTGTCTACCATGAGACTTTGGGCGGTTGAAGAATGGAACAGCTTGAAATAGATCGCTATCTTCCTTCAGTGAAGTCAATTGGAGAAACATTTTAAGATTTTTGAAAACAAAATATAGCTTACCTTCTCCTTTTGTGGTACTCTCAAATCACTCTGTATATGTAGTATTTTTGGGTCCTCACCAAGGAAATGATGACTTTGCCTTCTTTTTGACTACTTCTAAAAAGCTTATGTGGAGCTCAGGTAGGGGTAAATATCAAAACATACTTGCATTGCATATATTGTAAAGTCAAAACAAGGATCCGAGGAGAAAGATGTCATACTCTTAGATCAAGATGTGCATGTGTGTGGATATGGTTATGGTGGCTATCCTAATTCTACAATCCTCCTTGAAACATATCTCTCTTGTTGGAAACTTGAAAAACACTTTGCAAGAGAACATGGGCTATCTTATTCATCTCTTTCTTCTTCTTCTTTTATGGCGGGCATCTGAGTACCTATTGTTTTAGATATCTTGGTCACTTGTCCATTTTTTCAATACTTTCTTTTTTTCATGAATAACTCTTTCATAGCCCATGCCTCTTCTTCTGTAGTTGAAACTTTTTCAAGAGAGGTATTTACAAGAGCTTGGAGCATTTATCCTAACAAACATCTTTTTGTGTCTATTCCTAGTGTAGGAGTAGAACATTTTTGGGTGGATGGAAAACATGTTTTTGTGTACCCCTAGTGTAGGAGCAGTAGATATATGTGGAGTGTACATGATCTTGATCCTGAGAGTATGATACATTCTCAACAAGGGTCATAAGGTTTGACCAAACTCAATACAATGACAAGTAATATATGTAGAAGGTTTTCTAGTCTATATATCATATTTGGCTCTGGTGGGACATTGCTTACCACAAAGGAGAGGTGTAGCCATTTTTCTAATTTTTGAAATAAAAATTTTCAATGACGAGACATCAAGAATCAAGTTCTCATTATTCTACTATATCTCGTTCCACAATAACTTAAGTAACATGGGGTCCCTAATAATAAGTTCCCAATAGTAGAAAGACTTTCAGGAAAAGTATTATGTGAGTCTATCCTTAAGTCATGACTGAAATAATATTTTTCTTAGTTTTAAAGTTGTTTTATCAAAGAATTTCCAATTTGGTTCAAGACGGAAAGCGAGATAGGTGAAAATAGAACATATTGGACTCAAACCTGACCATGGACGAAGCGTGAGGCGAGGCGGAGTTGGGCTGGGCTGGCCGGCCCATGTAGGAGGCCGAGGGCCACTCTTAGGCCCGTTTTGGTCCAACTTTGGCGGGCATGGTATTTGGTCCATTACTTTCTGAATTTCATGATTTTCGCTATCGAAATCCGTTTTGTCGTGAGGTGTGCTTCCCCCACACTTGTTTCCTATTTACCTTTATGCACAACATGTGGAGAAAAACACATATCCAAAAAGAAATAGAGAACAAGTAATGGTAACAAAATTTATTAATAGGGCACTTTATTACACAATCCAACCTAACACGAACTTTTAACTAACAAACTTCAATCACTCTAACAATCTAAGCTAAGCAAATGACCTAAACTCTGACCTAACTATGCCCTATTGATTCACAACCTAACTGTTAACTCTCATACTTCTCTTTGTTGATGACATAGTGACTTAAGATACTAAGCTCATACTCTAGGTTCTTGCGATAAACATGCTCCTTATCTATCCTAAACTATAGAGCGTGGATATAATCGGTGAGGGTTTTGATGTTGTCATGCAGCATGGCAACGGTCAGACGCTGGTGCTTCTCGTCATTCTCTGGGATAGAGGGTGGTGCTCTCTTCTTCTTCTCTTTCGGTGGAACAACCTTTCTGGCACAGCGTGAACTCCATCTATGCTCAAACGAGGGGTGACTAACTTGTACTTCATGCATGTGACATCTCCAAACTTGTTGGTCTTGACTCTAGTTAGCGTCTTGTTTGCCCTTGGAGGAAGGAGGTTGATCTCCTTTAGGACCTTGATCATCGGCGGCGCGTCGGGTTGACGTGGCTTGTATTTGAGAAGTAGACACGGTGGCGACGGAGCAAGGACCGGACAACGGATGGCGTGGGCAAAGTAAGATTGGTTGGAGGGAACATGAGCTACTCCTCATGGTGGGATGATGCTTAGCGGTATGGGTTCGTCAACTCCAAAGGGAACAATATCTTTTCCAGCCATTGGAACTAGGGAGATGGAGAGCTTTGGTGCTGCTAGAGGTGGAAGGCTATGATGGAATGGCTATGGAGGCTGGTAGGGGCTCATTTATATAGGGAGGAAAAACTTGCAGTAGGGGTCAAGATCTTATCCTATTAGGGTTCGTAATGAAGAAAAAATGAATATGATGGAAAACTACGGGATAGCAGAGGGGAAGACTCTAGAAGATAAGAGAGAATCGACCGGAGGCGAGGTGGCTGATAGGTGGGCTAGCCAGCCCCACATGTCATCCCCTTGCGTGGGTTTTTCTCTCAGTGGTTTCTAATGCCTAACTAATCCCAAAAAAGATATTCTCGTGTTACGAAACAAAAAGAGGAGGGTAGTGGCATAAATCTATGGTAAAATTAGAAAATCTACCTCATCTAAATCCTTAGGTGTTTTTTTAGGTTCTAGAAAGATCTTGAGATGGTGGCCATTTACCTTGAATAATGTACCTTCATCGTTTTGAAGTGTTACGGCTCCATGTGACGAGGTGCTTATAACCTTGAATGGTCCTTCCCATTTGCTTCAAAGTTTCCCATGCCCGAATAATTTAACCCTAGAATTAAAAAGTAATACCTTATCTCTTGGGGCAAACTCCTTTTTGATCCTCTTATCATGCCATCTTTTGGTTCTCTCTTTATATATCTTGGCATTATGATATATGCTTTTTCACGCCATTCATCAAGCTCAGAGAGTTGCATCTTCCTCTTGGTTCCTGCAGCTTCAAAGTCCATCTTCCATTGCCTGATAGCCCAGTGAGCTTTGAATTCTAGCTCAATAGATATATGATAGGTCTTTCCATAGATGAGTTGATATGGTGACATGCCCAATGGTGTTTTATAGGCCATTCTGTAAGCCCATAATGCATCGGGTAGTCTATCCTTCCATGCAGTCCCCATCTCGTTGACCGTCTTCTGCAGAATATTCTTGATTTGTTTGTTCGATGTTTCTGCTTGGCCACTTGTCTGAGGGTGATATGGAGTAGCGACGTTGTGATGGATCCCATGTCTTAACAAGTACTTGTGAAAGTTCTTGTCAATGAAGTGGGTGCCTCCATCACTAATCACCATCCTTGGAACTCCGAATCTTGGAAATATTGTCCCTTCAAACATCTTCTTGGAGTTCTTAGCATCGGCAACTTTACATGGCATGGCTTCAACCCACTTGGAGACATAGTCAACTACCACCAAGATGTATTCACAATTCTTTGACTTTGAAAACGGTCCCATGTAGTTGATTCCCCGAACATCGAAATGTTCGATCTGGAGGTTGTTGGTGAGTGGCATGGCATCTCTTGAATTGATATTGTCGTGCCTCTAACACGCTCGACATCTTTAGATGAAGTCCTTCGTGTCTTCATACATGGTTGGCCAGAAGAATCCACTTTGCCAGATCTTTGAATGAGTGCAGAACACACCATAATGCCCTCCATATGGTGATGAGTGGCATCGCTCGATGATCTTGATGCCTTCTTCTGCCGGTACACATCTTCTGAGTAGGCCATCAGAGCATACTCTGAAGAGGTATGGCTCATGCCATATGTGGAGACAACTTTCATAGATGAGTTTCCTTTTGTTCTCCCCTGGTGGTACATAACCTGCAACCATAAAATTAACAATATTTGCGTACCAGGGGTCAGATTTTGTGATCTTGAAGAGCATGTCGTCTCATAGCGAATTATTGATGGGCAGTTCTTGTGGATTTTCAAACTACATTCTGGACAAGTGATCGGCAACAGAATTTTCTACTCCCTTTTTATCTTTTATTTCTAAATCAAATTCTTAGAGTAGCAAAATCCATCTTATAAGTCTAGGTTTAGCATCTTTCTTAGTGAGTAGGTATTTTAAAGCAACATGATCAGTATAAACAATTACCTTAGCTCCTACTAAGTAAGATCTAAACTTGTCAATAGCAAAAACAATAGCTAGGAGTTCTTTTTCAGTTGTTGCATAATTAAGTTGAGGTCCTGTCAGAGTTTTGCTAGCATAAGCAATTGCATGATGCATCTTATCTTTTGTTTGACCCAAAACTGCCCCCACAGCATAATGACTAGCATCACACATAATTTCAAAAGGTAGCCACCAATCAGGGGGTTGAATGATTGGTGCAAAGATGAGTGCTTTCTTAAGAATGTTAAAAGTTTTCAAGCATTGCATCATCAAATTCAAAGGGAACATCCTTAGTCAAAAGATTTGTAAGTGGTCTAGCAATATGTGAAAAATCTTTTATAAAGCGGCGGTAAAACCCCGCATGACCAAAAAAACTACGGATCCCTCTTATATTTACGGGAGGAGGTAATTGTTCAATTACTTTAATTTTAGCTCTATCTACCTCAATCCCTTATTCGGACACCAAGTGTCCAAGCACTATACCTTCTCTAACCATGAAATGATATTTTTTCCAATTAAGAACTAAGTGCTTTTCTTCACATCTTTGCAAAACCTTGTCTAAATTTTCAAGACAATCATCAAAAGTTTTTCCATAAATAGAAAAATCATCCATGAAAACTTCCATGATTTCTTCAATCGTATCAGAAAATATAGACATCATGCATCTTTAGAAAGAAGCTGGATCATTATAAAGTCCAAAAGACATTCTATGATAAGCATAAGTTCCATATGGACATGTAAAAGTGGTTTTGCTTTGGTCATCTGGATGGATCGGTATTTGGTGGTAACCTGAATACCCATCAAGGAAACAGAAGAAAGAGTGATTTGTCAGTCGCTCCAACATTTCATCAATGAAGGGCAATGGAAAATGATCTTTCTTTGTTGCCTTGTTAAGTTTTTTGTAGTCAATACACATCTGCCATCCAGTGATGGTTCTTTGGGAGATTAATTCATTCTTTTCATTTTTAACAACAGTCATGCCTCCCTTTGTAGGCACAACTTGAACAG
This sequence comes from Miscanthus floridulus, assembly GCF_019320115.1. Classification (NCBI taxonomy): domain Eukaryota; kingdom Viridiplantae; phylum Streptophyta; class Magnoliopsida; order Poales; family Poaceae; genus Miscanthus; species Miscanthus floridulus. The sequence continues at coordinate 106,499,277 of NC_089580.1, read as the reverse complement.
GGCTTACCCACTCACTGTATGGAATGGGGTAAATGATCCCGATATGTAGGAGTTTCAAAACCTCTTTCTTAACAACCTCTCTCAATGCATTATTAAGCCTACATTGTGGCTTCCTAGAAGGTATAGAGTTAGGATCTATAGGGATACGATGGGTGCAAAGAGCAGGGCTGATTCCCTTAAGGTCTTAGAGCAAGTTGCCAAAAGCAGAATGATGCTTTCTAAGACAATTATCAAACGAAGGGATTCTTCCTGGGAGAGTTTATCACTTATGATCATAGGAGAATCCTGATCATTATTGAGAAAAGCATACTAAGACCAGAAGGCATGGGTTTAAGTTCAATGGTGGGCTTAGGTGGTTCTAGCAATTCATTTAGAGGTTTAGGCTCTGTAGGATTTTCCTCTTCCTCTTCCTCGACAAAGAACTGGGCATCATCTTCAAGGTTGGGTTCAATCAAATCATCAAGAGATGCAACCTTAACCTCTTCGATTGGGTCTTCCTTAGGAATTGGTTCAGTCTCAGCATTTAGAGAATGAGTAATGGGTATAGAAGGTCTAAGGTTTTTCCTAAGACTAATTTTCAACTTCCCTGTTTGTCCTTCTTGGATAAGTCTTTCAATTGGTTGTCCTATCAATAGGTCGAACTCCATGATATCAAAGAAATAAAAGCTCAAATGAACCATGGTTTCTTTTACCTGGATAGGGAGGACATACAAAATTCCCAAACTTGAGAGAATGTGTCCTGAAAGACTTTTCAATAATTTTGTTGTTGGGGTTAATGGCATGTGTTTCAATAAATCATGAGCAAAAGATACAGATATGATATTAACATCCACAACTAGATTATAAAGTGCATCAAAAGGAGCTTTGTTAATTTGTCAACGAATAGAGATAGAAGGTAAATCTATACGAATCACATCAGAGGAAAGCTCTGATTCTTCTAACCATTCATTGCTTATAATAGACACTAGCTCTTTCGTAGTCTTTAAGGAAAGCTTCCTCAAAAGGGTCAAGATTTTCTTCATGAAATGATGATTTCCTAGGCTTCTAGGGTCTCCTCATGGTATGATAATTTGAGGTATCTCTATATTCATCAAAAAGTTCATCCTCGAATTCAAGCATGAAATCCAAAATTAGAGTTTCCTCCTTTTCCTGTGGTTTGGTATTTGGGACAGTTGAAGTTGGTGATGGGTTAGACAAAAGTTCTGGTTTAGCTATCTGGGGTTCCTCCTCTAATGACTTCTTGTCTACTTCTTCAGGGGTGTTCTCTAGGATTTTAGTAAGAATGCTTCTCCCTGAATTAGCAAAAACATGGAGGAACGAGCCTCTGAAGGCCGTATCAAGACTTTTCGAGTTTTTCTTATCAAGACCCATGTAAAAGTGTTGAAGAAGAATGGGGTCTTGAATGGCAAGGTCAGGGCTAGTATTAATGAGAGCATTAAAATATTCCCAAGCCATGCCTAGAGATTTTTTTCTTCTTGTTTAAAAGATAGAACCTCTGAACGAAGGATGACTACTTTAGAGATGGGAAAGAAATGTAAGCAAAAGCTAGAGCACAAGGCTTCCCAATCTCCTTGTCTACTCCCTATGGTGAGCTTGTACCAACATTTAGCTTTTCCCATCAAAGAGAAAGGGAAGAGCTTCTATCGTAAGGTTTCATCTGACATGCCTGCTATGCGTAGGCATGCACAGGTTTGCTCAAACTCATTTAGGTGAGAATAGGGATTTTCATCATCTTCGCTCGAAAAGGATTGATCCTGAACCATGTTAATTAAACATAGGCGTAGCTCATAGCCAGGTATTACGATAGGCTTTGAAGATTCTAGTGGCTCTAGGCATGCGCTCATAGGTGCGGCATATTGGTAGATAGGGGTGGATTCTAAATCCATGGTAAAAGAACAAAAGAATAAAAAGATAAAAGAATAATGATATAAGGATAAGCTAGATTCGAAGTTAACTCAACAACCGTTTCCTCGGCAACGACACCAAAAATGTTTGTGGGTAAATATTAACGCACATAGAATAATCCACAAGCACACAGATATTATACCGATGTAGCACTTCACCGGGAGTACCTAGTTTTATATTGACTCAAGGAAACATGTGTGAGAATAACTAGATCTAACTTAACCCAACTTCACAATCAAGGCTAGATAATAGGAGTGTAGAGGAGATCACAAAGGTCTTCTAGTTCTAACTTTGGTAAGCTTTGTCTTCTACTGTTCAATTCTGGGGAAAATTAATAAAGAAAACATAGGCAGAGTATGTTTCCTATAGTAACAAAATCTTACTTGGCCTATAAACGGGAGGTGGACTATAAAGGTTTCAACGAGGCTATAAGAGTCACCCTCGTGAGCTACCACCGATCTGAAAAGTAGGGTACATCCATGAGTGACCAAGTCTAAGCACCACGCTTACACTATGAATACTACTTTAACCCAGGAGCTACAAGGATTAAAGTACTCAAAAAGAGTCACAAACCTGAAAAACAATATGAACAAGATGCTTACTTCAATTAGAAGTCGATTACCGGAGAAATCTCTGAAGCAAGCTCAAGAAGAACTTGATTCCACCAGTGTACAAGTCGTAGAGAGAGCACCGACAGGCCAGGACTCCTCTGAAACTCTTCCCTCTCACTCTATATTTCTATCTCTAATACAAGACTAGATCCTATTGAGGACTAATCTTCTCTTGATTGCTAGCTTTGATCCTAGTGGACATATGAATTAGGATTTTAGGCCTTAGGCTCTTAGGATCAAATGCATTCTCCTCTGGAGGGGGGTACAGGCAGGTATATATAGGGGCCTTCAAGCATCCTAGACCATCGGATCAAACCGATTTAAAAGGACATCATAGATGCAAACCCTAAGGCGGTGGAGAACCGACATAGCGAAGAGAGACTGCTAGGTGGGGCCCATAGGCCAACCAGCCTGACAGTGGGGCTGGTCGACCCCACATGTCAGTGGCTCATGTCATGCTTCGATGATTTGCCTTCTAGAGTCTTCCCATGTGGGTGCCGTCGCGTATAAGTTTGATTTTCTTTGATGAATAGGTCCTCCTTGGTGATTTTCTGATTAAATCCTGCTGAAAACACAGATTCACCGAAACTCATGGAAATTGTCAGTTTAAACCCCAAAGTCTATGTTGGTGATCCATTTTAGTTATTTAGGCAAGGTATATTGATGGTTTGTGATGAATGTTAACTACCATCAACAATTGTGTAGATCTCTTTACTAATCCTTTTTTTACTTATTACTTTAATACTTTATTTTTGTTTTTTTGCATGATGATGTAACGATGCTGGTTGCAACTGGAGAAAATACTGGTTTTATTCATTTTTGGGCTGTATTAAGGAGGACCACCTCTAAAGTGACTGTAACTCCACTAGAATGATGATATAAACCATTCTATTATCTAAAAGCTCTGAGCCCAGATTATGTCAATGTTCCATCTTCTCACTTGGTGGAGGGGAATGTGGAGAAGGTAGTGGAGTATGATGATGAGGCGTCGGATGATGATGACGATGGCAAGTCTAAATAAGAGTTGCATGATTTGGTGGAGGGGAAGTTGAGAAGGAGTAGCAACAAGGTGTGTGGGGGCGGTGAGGCAATGTTTTAAATAGCAGACTATGATATTTAGCGACAACCTTCTACAAAAGCTATAACGGGATATAACTAAAGCTATTCATTTAGTGGTTTTATAGAAAACATAAAAAATTAGTGAACTACGCACAAAATATTTAACTAGACAAAATTTTTATGAACCCAACTACTCAAATACATATAGAATATCTAGAAAAATATGTTTTCAAGTCCATTATGTTGGAACGGTAGTTCCGAATAGGAGAGAGAGGGAGGAGAGAACTTGACAGCGAAGAGGAGACACATTGGGTTTTCAACAAATGGAAATGAGTGGGAGGTGAGGTCCCTTGTCCTCATGCCCATGGGCACTTATATAAGCAATGACTATTTACATGTGGCCCCTTGGTAGGGTTGGCTTTCACATGACACTACTCTAGCTACTAGTTGGGTCTCTTGTAGGGGAGACTTGGCCCATATACCTCATGGGCTCCTCCAACATCGCCCCTAGCAAACACTTCAGCGGGAGGGGCTTCATCAACACTTCATCTTGTATAATGACTTAGTCATGCCATCACTTCGATGTGAGGGGCCTCAATACCATCTTCGGTCACTGCAATAACTAACCTTTGACGCCAACTGGTTAAGGGGTTTCTCCAACATCTTTGATGTTAGCATCGACAACATATCATAGTCAATATGTTCGACGACTTCAACAACTTGCCTCTACCAAAACTTTGGCCTAAGGGGCTTCGCTGACATCTACAACATCTACACCAACATCGCCTTTGTAAACACGTTTGGCATGAGGGCTTTCGCTAACATCTTCAGCATCCACAATGACTCGCCCCTTCGACATAAGGGGATTTGCCAACATGTTTGGCGACTATGACAGCTCGTATCCACCAACACTTTGGTAGGAGGGGCTTTGCTATCATCTTTGGCCACTACAATGGTTCAAGAGCTAGGGGAGCTTACTAGAGGGCCTTGCACTCCATAGTGTGAATTCTTTTGCCCGACGCTCATGAGAGAAGATTTGGAAGCTCCACGAAAACCTTCAGCTATGACCACGATGACTACACCCATTCATAAAGAGAAGGTGTGTCTCCATGCGAAGCCTCAGACAAGAAAGTTCCAAAGGCGAAGATCTGCATGTCGAGAAGTTCCCAAAGACGAAGATTTGTGCAGCAAATAGGTCCTAGAGACAAAGATCTACACGTCGAGAAGGTCCTAAAGATGAAAATCTATGCAAGAAGAAGGTCCCAGAGGCAAAGACCTACGTATCAAGCGAAGCTAACAATCCATGTCATAGAAGCGGCTGAGGAAGCTAAAGCTTGAATATAAGATACAAGGGAGATTGACATAGAGGCACTTGGAGTCAATAGTTTCCTGAGTTAGCACTTGTATAGGCTAGAGTTGTGTGCGTGCTCTTTTCTCCATGCTCATTTTTCTGACAAGGTTTTGGGATGAAGTTTTTAGTGAGGCACACAAGCAAAGGTGGCGAAGGTCGATTCCCACGACTAGGGTTTGAGTTTTATTTGCGCCTCTTCTAGTATGAGCATCTATTAGGTCATGTTGTACTGGTCATAACCTAATAGCTAAGGCCTACTATTGGGGGAGTCCATGAGGTATGTGGGCCAAATCTCCCCTAGAAGAGGTCCAACTAGTAGTTTGAGTAGTGTAATGTGAAATCCAACCCCACCAAAGGGCCATTTGTAAATAGCCATTACCTATATAAGTGTCCAAGGGCATGAGGGCAAGGGACCTCACCTCCCACTCGCTCATTTCCACTTGTTCAAAACCCTAGTGTCCCCTCTCCATCGCAGAGCTCTCCCCTCCCTCCCTCTCTCTCTTCTATTAGGAACCATCAGTTCTAACACATTACTTAACTTTTATCATATCGATCAACATACTATTGTGATCAACACTCAACCTTCAACAATTCAATAATTTTTAATTGTTTATTACATCATTTGCTAAGCAAAGAACATAAAGGAGAGAGAGGCATAGATTATAGTCCTCTAGACTAACAAATGAATGTCAGCCTCAGTCAGGATTAGAGGTGTTAAAAATATATCGCAGCTAAACCAAACAATGGTGTTTAGTGGAGCTAAAATATTATTGGCGGCAATAGTGGTATAATTAGCAATAGCGTAGCGGTAGATGGTCTAAAAAGCTATAGTGAAGCTATAGTGGGCTATTTAAAACCACTGGGCGAGAGAAGAACTGGATTAATTAAAAGATTTGATGATGTCACTACAAATGTTCAGGGTAGCTTGGATCTTATTAAAGCTGGAGTTGATGTAACCAAAGATAGAATGCAATTTTTGTATAAAAAATACTAAATGACAAAGATGATGCGGCGCAATAAAAAAAGATCCTTGCAGCTTCTACTATCAAGAACCATCTTCTACTTTGAACACAACTCATGCTATTTGTACTTAGTGACCTAATGCTTGCATGAACATAGCTGGGCAAGCTTATTGTTTTTGGGTAATTATGAACTTCACATTTTTATAGAGTTTTGAGTCGGAGTGTGTACATGGTTTTTTTGTTCGGTTGACCTTAGCAGGTATCGTTGTATCTATCGGTCATTTCTCTAATGATATTATGAGCAGTGTTGAGTACTCGCCATCTTTTACTTGATATTCCTGTTAACATGTATGGTAAGTGACAAAAACTTTTATAGGTTTCACTCATGCATCTGCGGCCTGCTTATGTGCACAAGTATATTTATGGTTTTTATTATTACTATCGCTACCCTTCTCTGTCCATCTATGTGCAATATGGAGAGATCTGGAAATCACACTTTCATTAGCTAGCAAGCATAGCAAATCAATTGCTTGATGACACCGCAACTTCACAGAATGATTGTTCAATCTTCTATTTCCTCTTGATATTACCCAAGATAAAACCGGCAAAACACCTCTGCGATAATTAAGGTCCAAATATGGCACCTTTTATGATAATAATTAACGGTATGCTTGGACACTAAGTTCCAAGATTAGAGTTCACTGGATAGTTTTGTTTTTTTAACTTAAAGCAGGAGCACATATCATTTAAGAAGAAGCATTTGAATCTCAGAATAATTTACTACTACATGAATAACAAATACACTCAAAGTGAGGAATAAAATCAAACTGAGCTAACTCAACTTAGGCCCACAGGCCCAGAACTTGCGGCATCATCCTTGATCCGCCCTACATCATCCTTAATCACATACCAAAGGAGCACAAATTAAGGCATCTCAATAATGATCCGCCATGGGACTCCGTCCCATCACTCCCGTCCGGACGTGGCTCCATAGGAGTGGGCTCCATCTCTCTCAGAAACAAAAAATAAATAAATCCCCACTCATTCATCTGCTTATCTGCCTGGCACCCCAAGCAGCCTGGCCGCTCATCTATTTGACCCATTCCCCCCTGCTCGTCGGGCTGCCATGCCGTGTCCTTCCCCCCCATCGACGGCCATGCCGCGTGCCTGTCCTAATCACCAATGCCGCTCGCTTGTAACACCCTCAGTATTACACCCTAAATTATTTACTAAAACATGTTATGAGCATCATGTTTATGTGTTAATGCATGTGATAAAGTGTATAGATCAATTTCTTGTAACTTAAAATGATCAATAAAAATGCTAAATGAAAGTTGATTCAATAGCTCATGTATATCAAGTAGGGTTGAAAACTAATTTTTATTAAGCAAAAATACTATAGAACATGTGTGTGATACTTAAATAAAGTTTGAAGTACAAACTTTCTAGATGATAGTGAAATACTTGCTATCGAAAAATGATATTACTAGCTAATATTTCTACTAGCCTAGAAATTACAAATTGAAATCAAGTTCAGCTCAAAAACTTAGAAAAATTCTAAGTTGTCAACAACTAGACAATGCTATGTTTAGCAAATTATTTTGAGAGATTGGGTTAAGGGGTGGTGTAGTGTTATAGCTCAATTTGGTAGTCTCATATGCCCTCTTGAGCATGGTGAAGATGGTTTGGCTCCTGAAGCAACCGTTTAGTCATTTTGGGCGCTTTAAAATTCATGCACGACACAGCCTTAGGAAGTTTGGCGCCGTGCGCGTGGCCACCCCGTGCCGCGCACATGGCTGTGTCCCACATGGTCACCCCGTGCTACCATGCTGGGTCGGTCGGGCCACCTAGGTTTGGCCGAGGCCGGCCATAGCGAGCTGCTGGCCCCGTGCCCTGCTGCCCTACCTTGCGCTGCCGCCATTGGTGCCGCCATGGCCGCGCTGCACTATCGTCACCTCGCCATCGCATCCACACCCCCCTATGGCTCTACACGACTATTGGCCCAACCGGTGGCCCTGCCGCTGCTGCGCGCGCTTGGCGTATCCGCAGCATTAGCACATGGCCATACCTGCTATCACCTCACCCATTAAGGCGCGATAGTCATTCGTGCCATGTTGGTCATGGACGTGTGCACGCCTTATCTGTAGCACCTCCGCGTGTGCATCCTGATCGTGCCGCTCGTGTCCCACCAAGGCGAGGACAAGCTGAGCTCTGACCTACTGCCCTCCCCTCTCTCTTCGCTACTGCCTTGGTGGACTGAGCCACACCATTAAAACAAGCAGGGAGGAGTCACCATCGCCCGATTCATCATGTCGCTGGCTCCATCACCCAGCTGCCTAGCTATCCGCACCCACCCTACCTTGAATGGCACCTGATTGAGCTTAAATTTTGTAGCTTTCCCTGCCATCGTGCCAATAAGGCTGAGTCTACACATCATCAAGGGCAGCTCCCACCTGACCACCTTGAACCAAATTAGCTGCACTGCTAGACTCACCTCGAACCCCTCCTCGCTATGTATACCTAAGCCATACCCCTACCATTGTCCCGACACTACTGACACGATCATGTCTGCAGTGGCTCGTCGCTGAGCTCACCTTGCTAGGGGCTTCTCCGGCCGAACCATCGCCTCAGCCAAGTCCTTGGTGAGTCGCTGATGCTCACCCACTACCTCTACTGCTTCCTTAGTGCCGTGGCTCACCAAAACATTATCGTTGCCACCGCAAGTTGCTCGCTAACATGGAAAAGTCACCCTACTTCGTCTCTGGTCTTCTAACCACTGCCTAGCGTTGCGTGTTGGTCCGTAGGTGAGTATCGACCCACTAGCTAGGTCTGCATGGGTCCTAGTTGGTCAGCATAGTGGCTCCATGTCGGCCACCGCTGCGCCGACAAGCACAAGGGCTTCACTGACCTTCCTAATGCGAAGATGAGTCTGTTCGGGGGCCTTCGTGCATAGTTGCTGACTAAAGGAATAGGGCGCATAGTGGTCGTGTTAATAGCAGAAAGCACGGGGACTTTTCTGCTAAAATGCCAGCATGTGCGGGGGCTTCTCTGCCGTGGGTCGTCCTCGTGTGGGCCGCGTGGCATGGGCCGCACGGGAGGTTTGGTTTTTCTTTTCCTAAGGAATTAGAAATAGTTTTCTAATTTAGTTTTTGAGCTGATCTTTGGTAAATCATATAAAATCATGTAGATGTCCAAAAATTGTGAAACAAATTTTGTTAGGTTCCGAAAATTGTGCTCTATCTATTAGCGTATTTAGTTCATATATGTACATGTTGATACCAGGAGCTATTAAATCATTTGAAAATGTTTTATATTATTAGGATAATTATTGTACAAATTTTTGTGGTCAAATAGGTGATAGCTTTAGTCCTAAAATTTTTATAGTAGCTTATTGTATTATTAGGTGCTCATTGCAATTTTTGTAGCCTTAGAATAGACTAAGCATTAGGGTAGTTAAATGCTCTTTGTTTCAATATACATTAAATCTGTAAGGAAAATGGACCCTAGGCCCATTTACTTTGGATTTTGGTATTTGATGACCAACACAACCAAATTTGACTAATTAATTTGCAAGTAATTATTTTGTAGTTAAATAGGGTGCAAACGTGACTTGGATGAAGGTGACATGATGATCCGATGATCAACACCTTAAGCAAGACCCTAGAAGCACAAGAGAGGATCCAAGATATCAACCAAAGTCTAAGCACAAAGATAGGAACCAAGCCGGACGTAAGATCGTGAAGAAATGAGCTCGACAAAGGTGACCGGACGTGGCCCTATGAGGACCGAACATGTCTGATCAATTGCTCGGCAACAACAGTAGTGACCGAACGCTAAGCGAGGCAGTGACCGGACGCACAGATTTCACTGTTCGTCATCGCGGCAACAACTCAGTGAGGACCAGACACAGCGGCATTGGATGACTAGACGCACAAAGTGAAGCGTCCGATCACGTGTAGAGAGGTTCCAGAGCGGCACAAATACGACCGAACGCATCCGATCGATGATGACCGGACTCAGTAGTGTGTCTGATCTCTACGCGTGCGCTCAATGGTCAGGATGACCGAACATGTCCGGTCAGGATGACAGCAGCGTTTGGTCAGTAGCAGAAAGTTGGGTTTGGCCCCCAATGGCTACTTTCTCTATGTGGCTTATAAATAGACCCCCAACCAGCCATTTGAGAGGGGAGAGCTAAGGAAACATACCAAGGGTGTTGATACACCATTTTAGTGATCTCCACTTGCATAGAGCTTAGTGATTCATTAGGTGATTAGCGTAGGTGCTTTGCGAAGAGCTTAGGTTGATTAGACCACCGCTTATGCGCTTCTCTAGGTTTAGGCCTAGTGTTTAGTGAGGTTTACACACCTCTTACCACTCGGTGCTTGCGCGCACCATTGTTGTATCATTGAGGGGACTTGTAGTCTTATGAGATCACTACCAACCAGTGTTTGTGGTGTGGCCGCCACTGTGTACCGAAGGGAACAAGGCCCGCGGTGGTTCGGTCGAAAGCTTGATAGTGAAGACGGTGGGGAGCAGTCTAGGGAGAGGCTTGCTGGAAGGCACACCAAAGACCCACTTACATGTGGGGAAGGCCCAGGGCTATCTATGGAGTTACCCTGATAGGGAGCTTGGCTCTTGTGAGGGGCTCTAACGAGGACTAGGGGGAAGCTTGTGTGCTTCTCGATACCTCGGTAAAAATACCAGAGTCATCAATGGGAGTTTGCATATCTCTACCTTACTCTTTAGCTTCCGCATTTACATTGCAATCTCGGTTTGTGCTTTACTTTCCTAGCTTAGTGATAGGCTAGTTGAATGGTTTGAAACCTAGGTTGCACAATTCCTTTTTACAGTAGAGATAGCAACACACCTAGCAAAACCATAGTTGCACATCTAGATAGATTCTTTTCTTGTATAGGTTTTGACTAGGTGGAATTAGAGGGCATAGTTTAGAGTTAGAATTTTAAGTTGCCTAATTCACCCCCGCTTAGGCGTCATGGTCCCTTACAAGTGGTATCAGAGCCGGTTGGCTTAATTTGGACATTTGGCTTCACCCCCATTGAGTTGACGCTATTTAGAGTGGCTGGGATGGATAACTCTAGACCTTTGTACTTTGATGACACTAACTTCCCCTACTATAAAGCTAGAATGGCTTGTCACCATTGAGGCGGTAGATTTGGGTGTTTAGAGAGTCACTCGTGACGGGATGAAACCCATTAAGAATCTCGATAAACCCATAAAGAGTGAAGAATCATTTCAATGCTATAGCTAAAAATTGCTTGTTTGAATCTTTTAGCATGGATGTGTTTAACCAAGTGTTCACTTTAAATATGGCACATGAAATTTGGTTAAAACTCCAAGAGCTCCATGACGGCACAACTAATTTCCATGAGCAAAAGCATTGTCTAGCTAAACAAAATTATGATTACTTTAAAATGAATGATGATGAGCTTGTTCGTGATATGTATTCTCTGTTTGAATCTAATTATCAATTGAGCTCCATTCAATAGGATTAACAAAGCTAGATGATGCAGACATCGTGAGGAAGATCATCTCTATGCTACCACAAAAGAAATATGCAAGCATCATCACCATCCTTCACAATATGGAGGACTTGAGCACCATGACCCCAGCTATAGTCATTGGCAAGATAGTGGCATTTGAAATGTCACGGAAGATGGGTCAAGAAGAAGCCTCATCATCAAGCAAAGGCAAAGCTCTTGCATGTAGTGAGAAAAAGAAGATGAAGGGCAAGCAAGTTGAGACAAGCTCAAGCTCAAGCTCCTCAAGTGAAGATGAAGAAGAAGATGATGATGAAGAAGAAGATTCAAGTGATGATGATCAATCTTCCACCTCCACCTCCGACCTTAATGAAGAATCAATCAAACTTATCAATAAGGTGGAGAAGATGATCCAAAGGCTCAATGTCAAGGGTGTGCCCATCCAAATTCAAGATTTCATCTTCACAAATCAAAGAAATGAGCAAAGAAAGAAAGGATGCTATGGATGCGGTGAGTTGGGGCACTTTGTGGAAGTTTGTCCAAACAAGCCCACACCCAAGACAAAGAAGAAGACGTGCAAGGACAAAGCCCTCACATCAATAAGGTCATGGGATGATTCTTCAAGTGAAGAAGAAGACCATCACAAGAGGTGAAGCCACAAGTACTCATAATCAAGCTCTTCTTGTGTGTGCCTTATGGCATGAGATAATGAAAGCTCATCCTCTAGTGAGAATGATAGTGATGATGAAATGCCTTCTCTTAATGAACTTGTGCAAGAAAATCTTAAATATGCTAAGGCTTGCACTAGCCAACAAAAGAAGCTAAAAATGATGCAAGAAAAGCTAGATAGTTCACAAGAAGCATATAAAACCTTACTTGAACAATATGAGATATTTGCTAATCTCAATATTGAACTATCTACTAAAATTGAGCAACTTGAGGCTAGTGTAACAACAAATGCATGCACAATCAATGATGAGCAACTTGTAAAGAAAAATAAAAAATTAAAAGAAAAGTTAGCTAGCTCACAAGATGCTTATAAAATTTTGCTTGCTAAAATGGAAACCATGTGCAAACATTGTGATGAGCTAACAAATAAAGCTACTAATCTTGAAGCCAGTCGGTACAACCCTCACCAAGGCACCTAAAAACCAAAGTTCTCTCTTTGATATGCCTAAAAAGGATTCTTCTACTTCTTGCAATGATTTATGTTTAGACTCACCCTTGTGCAACCAAGTTTGTGTTGAGAAAGTTATTGTAGATACATGCACACAAGAGGTCGCAATGGAGAATGAGCAACTCAAGCAAGAAGTGGCTCACCTTACCAAGGACTTGACTCAAGTAAAAGGCAAAACCAAGCAAGCCCAACATCATCAAGATAACACCGTTAAGGGAGTGAAGAAGCTTGATGAAGGACAAACCGTGGTTTGCTACATGTGCCACAAGGAAGGCCACAAGTCCTATGAGTGCAAGGTGAAGAATGGGGGAGGAGCTAAGAAGAAAGAGAAAAACAAAAAGGAAACAAGCAAGCTCTCCAACACCTACACCAACAAGGTGGACAAAAAGGCCTCCATACCTTATCTCTTGAAGAAGAAGAAAAATGATAAGGTGGTGGCCATCAAGGTGAACAAGCAAGCCAACAATGGGGCCAAATGCATTTGGGTGCCAAAGGAGATCATTTCCAACATGAAGAGCACCAAGAAGGTTTGGATCCTGAAAGGGAAATGAGAAGTCTGATGGACTTCGGGGAATTTGGAGACTTGGCAAAGTATGGGTGCATTTCATGGGGTGCATCATTATGGACAAGGTAATTGCCAAGTGGGTGAGTGAATACTATGGACCCAAATTCCCCTTCCCATGTTATGTAACTAGATTTAATTTCTTGCAATTTCAATTAGCTTGTAGTTCCTTTTCATGCCTAGGTTTGCATTTGCATGTTTAATCTTTTGTCTTGCATACACTAGGTATATCTTATGGTAGGCTTGCTCGGTTTCACTCTTAACCCCTGCAGCAAACCTACATGGTTTAAATTGTTTAGGAGCACAGCACATAGCTTGTTTTACAATTGTTCATCTAATTTGTGCTAAAGTCCAATTGTAGATAATTTCTCTCGAATATCATTTTGAAAATGATTCTCACATTCATGTGATGTCATCTTTCAAGTGGTATTTTTATTCTAAAATCAATGTGCATGTCTCCTACAAGTATTCCATACTTGTGTGCATAAATTTAAGGGGAGGTTACTCTACAAGTTGGATGCTTTGAGACTAACACCATTTCAAGCTTATCATGTGTGTGGTAGTCTCATTGCAAGGAAAATGGAGTCCCCAGAGTTAAGCATCATACTTCAAATGTCCACCACTTATTGCAAGTGGTATAAATCAAATTGGTTTCCACATGTGGTATTTCTAAACCAATATCATCATGTTGATTTCACTTTGGTATTAATATGCTTTCTCCATACATTATAAAGATTAAACTCCCTTGAGCATTAATTTGCCAATTATGCATAAACTACATTCTCCATCATATGTATGCATATATTTAGGGGGAGCTTAGTCTATGTAATGTGAGAGTCAAATTTTGTAACCTATTCCACTCCACATATAAAGGATCACAAAGTTTGAACCTCCCTTGTGCTACTAATGTTTTCCTTTTCAGGTGTTTGATTCCAAAGGGGGAGAGTTTTAGGACCAAAAGCAAGCCCGATCATAATAATTTACAAGTGGTAATGGTCTGAGAAAGGGAGGATAGTGGATTATGGAGTTAGGGGGAGGCTTAAATCCATAATGTCATATGGGGACATTTGAAAGGGCAAGATAAGTTTCCAAAGATGTTTACATGTGGTATCTTTTAGCATCATATAACCTTGCCCTTTGCATTGCATCCTAGCAAGTAAATAGTTTTTAAATTCCAAATTTTTTATTATTTGCTATCTTTGGTCGTGTTGTTATCAATCACCAAAAAGGGGGAGATTGTAAGGAAAATGGACCCTAGGCCCATTTACTTTGGATTTTGGTGTTTGATGACCAACACAACCAAATTGGACTAATGAATTTGCAAGTAATTGTTTTGTAGTTCAATAGGGTCCAAACCTGACTTGGACGAAGGCGACATGATGATCCAATGATCAACACCTTAAGCAAGACCCTAAAAGCACAAGAGAGGATCCAAGATATCAAGCAAAGTCCAAGCACGAAGATAGGAACCAAGCCAGATGCAAGATCGTGAAGAAACAAGCTCCATAGAGGTGACCTGACTTGGCCCTATGAGGTCCGGATGCATCTGATCAGTTGCTCGGCAACAACAGGTGTCAGAAGCAATGACCGAACGCTAAGAGAGGCAGTGACTAGACACACTAATTTCACTATTCATCATCGTGGCAACAACTTTGTGAGGACCAGACGCAGTAGCACTGAATGACCAGACGCACAAAGTGCAGCATCCGATCATGTCCAGAGAGGTTCTAGAGTGGCACAAATGCGACCGGACATGTCTGATCGATGATGACCAGACTCGATAGTGCGTCTGATCTCTATGTGCAAGCTCAACGGTCGGGACGACCGGACGCGTCTGGTCAAGACGACAGCAGCGTTCCATTAGTAGCAGAAAGCTAGGTTTCTCCCCCAATGGCTACTTTCTCTATGTGGCTTATAAATAGACCCCAACCGGCCATTTTAGAGGAGAGAGCTGAGGAAACATACCAAGGGTGTTGGTACACCATTTTAGTGATCTTCACTTGCATAGTGCTTAGTGATTCATTAGGTGATTATCGTAGGTGCTTTGCGAAGTGCTTAGGTTGATTAGACCACCGCTTATGCGCTTGCTCTAGGTTTAGGCCTAGCGTTTAGTGAGGTTTGTAGACCTCTTACCACTCGGTCCTTGCTTGCACCATTGTTGTACATTTGGAGGGGCTTGTAGTCTTGCGAGATCACACCAACCACGTTTGTGGTGTGGCCGCCACCGTGTACCGAAGGGAACAAGGCCCATGGCGGTTTGGTCAGAAGCTTGATAGTGAAGACAGCGGGGAGCAATCCGGGACAGGCTTGCCGGAAGGCACACCAGAGACCCACTTGCACGTGGGGAAGGCCCAGGGCTATCCACGGAGTTACTCGACCAGGAGCTTGGCCCTTGCAAGGGATTCCTTGTGAGGTGTCCAACAAGAACTAGGGGGAAGCTTGCA
The DNA here is from genome assembly GCF_019320115.1 of Miscanthus floridulus. Lineage (NCBI taxonomy): Eukaryota > Viridiplantae > Streptophyta > Magnoliopsida > Poales > Poaceae > Miscanthus > Miscanthus floridulus. The sequence goes on along the minus strand of NC_089580.1, from coordinate 106,483,708 downwards.
CGCTTCTTGATACCTCGGTAAGAATACCAGAGTCATCGATGGTAGTTTGCATATCTCTACCTTACTCTTTAGCTTCTGCATTTACATTGCAATCTTGGTTCGTGCTTTACTTTCCTAGCTTAGTGATAGGCTAGTTGATAGGTTTGGAACCTAGGTTGCATAACTCCTTTTTGCGGTAGAGATAGCAACACACCTAGCAAAATCATAGTTGCACATCTAGATAGATTGCTTTCTTGCATAGGTTTTGACTAAGGTGGAATTAGAGGCCATAGCTTAGAGTTAGAATTTTAAGTTGCCTAATTCACCTGCCTCTTAGACATCACGGTCCCTTACAAAATCATTAGTAGAAATAAGGATATACCCTTAAATTGCAAAACTGAGTGTTTGCTAGTTGAACCCAACACTTTGCTTGGTAAAGATGATAGTTAGCTTAGTACCTTAGTCATTAGAGCTAGCTTAGTAGCTTAGTATGAGTATTCTTAGTTTTGGGGTTGCTATTGCCTAAATGCTGAGTGTTGGGGTTGCTATTGCCTAAATGCTGAGTGCATGCATGTAGAGAATGAGTTGGCGGAGATCAGTGATCACCGGTGACCTTGAGTTCAAGGAGATCATCGAGGAGTACGAGGAGGAGATTCTCTTGTAGGAAGAGGTCCTTGGAGCCACCACTGACTGACTTAGCTGACACTGCACCTACCCAAGGCAAGCCTTGGTGCATGACCCCTTATTTTTGGATAATCACTATTTATATATGTTATGTGCATTTACGTTATAGGAATATTATGGAAACCACAAGCATAGATATACCTATCCTAGGAGTCTTACTAGTGTAGGTTCGAGTAGCTACTATGCTTAGGTTTTCGGTAGCGTGTGTAACCTACCGTTATTCACAATAGGTGTCAGCACAAAAATTGCGTCGAACACATGGCAAGCCAGAAGGATCTGCTCGATGGAGCTAGAGATGCGCTTGGCTTCAATGCAGGGATAACCGATCCTGCGTAATTCCTCCCAAGACACACCTAGTCAATTTGACCCTACAATTGATAAGGAGAGAAAGTTTATCAGTAATTTAAGGTGTAACATGTTCGGTCTGAGCCTAGACTAGTTCCAAGTGTGCTGCTTCAGGAGCAGCTAGACAGGAAAAATGACTAAATAGCCGATATGCATAGAAATTGGCTGTTATGAACTGTAAAGTTTGTGGGTAGTGATTGATTTCATGTTGACAGGTACAGTACACATAGATGTAAATGAGATCATCAGCTAGGTGGATATTACCAGTATAAATTGTTGAGCCGATGAATCTAATCAGGAAAAGATATAGCATGCAACCAAATCAACTATATAATACCAATGGATCTACAAACGCTCTGAATCTAATCTGTTACCATCAATAGTGAGGTTCAACTAGATCGATGGCAACTATGATGATAATAACAAATTAAAACCAAAGAATCCATAAAACCATCTATACTTCAATAGGCTTTCCGAAAGATATGCTATACGTAGTGTTTTCCTAAACGCTAAATGGTAAACAGTCGGTCACCTACCGTTTAGCCATTATTTGGGCAAAACGTCCCATTAAACGGGCTAAATGGCCAATTAAACGGGGTAAACGGGTGATTAAATGGAAACGGCAGACCACCATGTAGCGTTTACATGGTGTTTAAATGGGCTAAACGACTGTTTAGGCGAACAGTGGCTACACGTGAAGGCTCAGATTATGGTGAAAAGGGACTACAATGTGTGAACAATCGACTATTTCACATGGATAAACCTATGGACTCATTAGACTTAACCTACTATCTCTAACAGTGGGTTTCAACCGGATCGATGTAGCCAGTGATAAAGACAACAAATCAAACCCTTAAGTACAGAGATCTACTCACGCTTAACAGAATCATGGCACACACTGTAGGTGTTAACACATAGGCGATCAGCTATTTAGGCCGATGCAGGCATAGCAAACAGCTAAGGTCACACCTAATCAAGAACAAGTCTACTAACTAGCATCCTCGAATCTACAGTGCCAACAGTGGGGATCGATCCGGATCGTTACAACCATAATGGTGAACTATAGACTAGATTTAACTAGCCAGCAAACCTCTTCAAGATTATACATGCCTTAACCGCATACTATGCACGATCAAGATCGAAGTAGAACAACCGATGAAACGTAACTCGTCGCTCAGAGTGAGAAACATCGTGTTGTAATAAAGCGAATGACTGGACTAAAAGGATATAAGGCCTGATCTAAATCGATATTGATCGGGTGGATTAATTTTGCTGCAAACTAATAACAATGAAAACATCAGCAAGATCGGTAACTTCATGAATCTACCCGAAGGACACCACACTTAGATAGAGTCGATAACTTGACCTTAATCTAGTTCGAGCAGTGGAGGTCAGTCTAGATCGATGTAGACGTAGTTGAACTAGACATGAGTCGATAACTAGATTATACTAGAGTTTGTAGTGGAAGTCGGCCAGATTCGATGTAGCCATACAAACCAAAGTATAAGCCATGATGGTACTTACAGACAAACCAGAGGTCGGCCGGACCGATGCAGCCCTGCTTGCTTGAAGAACTCAGCTAAGATCTACTCTACTTCCTACTCCTAAGGGTTGGTCAGAGCCAAAAAAGGTAAATTGTATTTGATTGATTGCATGTCCTTTACAATAGTCGGGGTCCAATATTTATACCCAGAGCCTAAACATGAATCCTACTCATGTACGACTAATTACAATCTTTGGTATAAAATAAAACATTCCCTAATTTAAGATAACTTGGACCCTAATCTTTCCTTTTTGTAGAGTCCAACATGTTTTCCCCTGACGCCAACCGTAGCTTTTGTCATTATCTGCATGGCATCACCTAAACAGAGCCGAATTCTAGTCCTATATTTGAATCAGCTGATATCAACTTTTATGTAATCGATTCCTTGATGACACGATTTTGGGAGCTTCGAGTTCCCTGTATTCCTATTCCCAAATTTTAGGTGTAAACACATGCCCCCCCAATTGTGGGATAAAAGTAATTTTATTCCAAAATTTCCATGCCTATGTCTCCGATAGGTCCATAGTCATGGGTAGAGAATCCTGACCTAGGGTCTACTATCTATCATCATCTTTGTTAGCTTATGAGCCCATGCTTCAAAACTTTACAAGAGCATCATTGCCTCACGGGCATTTGGATCCATCTTTCTAGGCCAACTATAAAATGTCTATCCGACTCTAGTGAGAGCAATTCAACTAACTCAGTTATGTTTCTCTTCTGCTTGCTTCCTCGAGTGCCTCTAGCTTCGCTGGACCCTCCATGGTCTAGTACCTTACTATGAGGATCTTGAGTGGTTAGAATAATTCTTGTGCATAGGGTGATTGTGTCTCTCATCTTAGCAGCCTTGTCGAGCAAGAGGATCAGCTACCATGGTTAGAAGAATTCTTGTGATATCACCTGAGTCTTCTATCCATGATCAGCAGATCTATTCTAGTGTTTGCAAGGGCTAAAATGTGTGGACACCTTCCCCTTGTTCGCTTCATCAAATGCCTGTCGGGAAAACCATAGACTTCTTTCCCATGGTTTCTCAGCCACCAGAGAAATGGGCAGCTTTTAGTAGGTGGCTTTCTTTCCCATTGTTTCCCAATCACCGAGAAATTAGTTGGGTATATGGGCATCTTTTAAGCAAGCAGGCCTTTCCCTTTCCCCTAATGCAATTTTATCAACAGGCCGATGTGACTCGGTTCATGATGACCTTATCCGAACTCCCTTCAATCCAAAGAAGTCTTGATGGGCTGATCGCTAGTCAATGCAAACCTTTCATATCAATCCCATGATATTTTGTAATTATGGGAAGCAATAACTCTAAATTTGTTATCTCTTCATGATCTGTCCCCTAAATTTCTAGAGTGCCGATCTATTTCCATATCTGACTTTAATTCCATAACCCCGGTGAAGCCTATCTTCTTACCTCCCAAACTATATATACAGGCCACTGGTTGTGGATCGAAAAAACAACCTACCTCGCCCCAAACCTTCTATATCTTTGGTGTGATTCTACCTTCCCATAGGTTTGAAGGCATGGAGAATAGCAAGAGGTCTGTTGAGGAGGTCTTCAATGGGTCTATGCCATCACACTAGCGTCTTTGTAATCAGGAGGTTGCAACCAGGGATGCTCCCACCGTCCTAGAGCATAGGGCCAATTCCGCTCAACTTCTAGGGTCATCCTCATCAACAACTCACCGCCAACTCCCCTGCTAACTGAGGAGGTGGATCGACAATGATGATCTGCTTACCTCCATTGATCAGCTATAGAGTATGCGGCGTGATTCATCAATGCTAGAGGTGCCATTCTAGTGGTTCGCTTGCACGACATCCTGAACCATGTCAGAGAGGTCACTCTTCATGGTGTTCATCATGGTGCTGCCATGGCGTTGGTTGCTGTGCAAGCCCATTCTGTCCACGAGCTTCGGCTTCTTCCCCATGGTTTTCTAGCCACTGAACACCCTAGGGATCATGACCACCAAGTATTTTCTAGCCTGTAGCTTGTAATAGGTGACACTAGCAAACAATTTCTTTGTCTTAAGTGGTTTCCTTTTTGCTTCGTACTTCATGTTCTATGCATCAATTTATCCATGTTTGCTTTGCTCTTATAGGCGATACATATCGTATCGGCTTTTCCCCCTTTGGGTTTATTTTTGAACTAGAGGCGACACCCTTCTGGTATCAGCTATTAGAACCGATGATCGAACTAATCGACTGTCAAGTATTAATCCAAACAGCTAGGATAATATTTCTTTAGATATTTTCCATTGATTGCCTTATCGAACTCTTCTTCTCCTTCCTAGTGTTTCCAAAATATAACCATTGCCTAGGCACATAATGTTAATCCGATAAGGTCCTTCCCAAATAGGCGAACCATTTGCTGAACCTGCTATGCTTTGACCCTGATCGGTAATTTTACTTTCCATACTAAGTCTCCTTCAGAAAATTGTTTGCCCTTGACCTTTTTATTATAATACTTTGCAATCCTCAGTTTATTGGCTTTGATATTCTCAAGAGCATGCAGCCAGATAGCAACTTAAGTCCTCTAAGTCAGTCTATCATAAGATTCTTGTAGACTTCGGTTGACAAATCATTTTGCAATGTGACATGTCTCGATCCAGTTCAAATGTACCAAGGAAGGACTGCATTATGACCATACACAAGTTCATAAGATGGTGTTTTAATCAATCCATGACAGGCCATCCTATATGCCCATAATGCTTCATTAAGCGTTGAATGCCACTTCCTTGGCTGCTCCTTCAATCTTTTTCTTGATCAGCTTAATCATAATCTGATTGGACACCTCTACCTGGCTATTAGCCTGAGCATAGTAAGGAGAAGAATTTAGTAGCTTAATTCCCATACTGGCAGCAAAATCTCCAAACTCTTTGATGTGAACATTGTCCCTGATTGGTGGTAATAGTTTGAGGAATTCCAAAACGATACGCAATATGCTCTTTGACAAAATCAACCATGTTCTTTGAGGTTATCGTCTTTAGAGGAATTGCCTCAACCCACTTAGTGAAGTAATTTGTTGCTATCAATATGAACTTATGTCCTTTACTTGAAGGCGGAAAAATCTGACCAATTAGATTCAATTCCCCAACCTCAAAACAACCATGGTTTGATTATTGGATTCATAGCCGATGTGGGTGATCTTTGAACATTACCAAAACATTGACAGTCTTGGCACCCCTTATAGTATTAAAAATAGTCTTCCAGTATTGTTGGCTAGAAATATCTAGTCCTAAGAATAATCCATTTCATCTTATAAGCTGATTGACGAGCTCCACATATCCCCTCATGTACTTTGCCCATCAACACCTTAGCTTCTTCTTGATTTAAGCATTTAAGCAACACCCCATTTACTGTTTTGTAATATAGCTGATCATCTAGTAAAACATATTTAGCCGATTTGTACCTTAGCTTCCTGGTAACTTTCTATGATGGATTCCTAAGGTAATCGACTATTTCAACTCTCCAATCATTATTCAAGGCTTCACTACTTAAGACCTCTTGAAACACTCGATAACCTAATGCACTTTGAGCTAAACAATTAGCTTCTTGATTTTGTGCTCTTTGAATATATTGAAGAGAGACATGAGGAAATTCCTTGAGCAACCCTTGGCACTCATCATAATATCCCCTCAGAGCATCTTCTTTGCACTCATATAGGCCAACCAACTGATTAATAATTAATAATGAATCTCCAAATACTTCAATTGCTTCGGCCTTTACTTCATGAAGAAGTTGAAACCCCTTAAGAATAGCTTCATATTCTGCCTGGTTGTCGGTAATCATTGGCTCAGTTGGAAAAGCAAACTCAAAACTTGCCCCCTGAGGTGAAATAATAACAATACCAACGCCACCACCTTGCTTGCATGATGACCCATCAAAGAACAACATCTAGGGTATCGGGTCCACATAGCTAACACTTGGCTTATGATGCTGGGTGACAAAATCAGCTATTACTTACCCTTTGACTGCTTGAGCCAATTCGTACCTTAAGTCAAATTCTGACAATGCAAGAATCCACTTTCCCATTCTTCCTTTTAATATTGGCATTGATAGCATGTGCTAGATCATATCAGTCTTGGAGACAACTGTACACTCAGCCAACAACAAGTAATGTTGTAACTTAGTGCAAGAGAAATATAAGCATAAGCATAACTTCTCGATGGGAGAATATCTTGTCTCTAGATCTAGAATCCTCCGACTACGATAAAAAACAACTCACTCTTTCCCTTAGAACTCTTGCATCAGGGCTGATCCAATCATTTGGTCATCAACCGATACGTACAACTTAAAAGGCTTGCCTTACTGAGGAGGGACCAGCATGGGTGGACATTTCATGTATTCTTTTATCTCCTCAAACACTTTTTGTTGTACGTCACCCCATTTAAATTCTTGATCATTTTTCAACTTCAACAAGGAAGAAAATGATAGAACTCTCTCTGACAAATTCAAAATAAACCTCATGATAGAATTAATCTTACCAAACAAAGATTGTAACTCTGTTTTAGTAGTCGGGGCGCTACCTCATCAACTGCTTTCATGCTTTTTTGACCAATTTCGATTCCTCTCTCGTGTACCATGAAACCCAAGAATTGTCCAGCTGATACTCCAAAGGAAAACTTATTAGGATTCATCTTTAGACCATGTTTTCTTATGCACTGTAGAGTCTCCCACAAATCAGCTAGATGTTCCTTATACCCCTTGGATTTTATCATCACATCATCAATGTAGATTTCAACAATCCTATCGATCAACTTATGAAAAATATAATTTGTTGCCCTCTGATAAGTTGCACTGGCATTCTTCAGACCAAAGGTCATTACAACCCATTCAAATAAACTGATTATGCTAGGGTATCTGAAAGTTGTCTTTGCTATGTCTTCCTTAGCCATGAAAATTTAGTTATATCCTGCATTGCCTTCCATGAAGCTAATAACTTTGTGCCCGGCTACTGCATCCACCAACATATCAGCTATCGGCATCGGAAAACCATCCACGGGTGTAGCCGTATTTAGATCTCTAAAATCAATGCAAACTCTTAACTTTCCATTCTTCTTATACACAGGAACAACATTCGATATCCACTCTGCATATCGGCATGGTCGGATAAACTTTGCTTCTAGTAATCTTTCAGTCTCCTTTTTGATATCATCAAGTATGTTTGGGTTGAATCTCCTCGAAGCTTGTTTAAACAGCCGATATCTAGGTTTGATTGGCAACCGATGTTCAACAATCAATTGGTCTAGACCAGGCATCTCATAGTATTCCCAAGCAAAACAGTCTTTAAATTACTTTAATAAATCAACTAACTCTTGCTTATACTTAGGATCCAACTTGGCACTTACATATGTTGGCCTAGGCCTATCTCCAAAACCAATATTTACCTCTTCTAATTCATCGACGACGTGAAGCCATGTCCTAGTTTGTCATCTGTACCATCTATTGGATTATCCATTAAAACAAAATTTCAAAGTTGACTACTTGGATCGGCTGTTGGCTTTCATTATTGATTCTAATGAAGCCTCCTTCCCATAACTTGCCAAAAAAGCACTCAAAGTCTTCTAGCTCCCAAAATGCTAGATCGGCTATTGCGATACTCACAGATTCATCAGCATGAACTAGCTCAACATCATCTCCATGCCATTGAATCAAACATTGATGCATGGTTGATGGCACACAGTAGTTTGCACAAATCCAATCACGATCAAGGAGTAAACTGTATGAACCTTTTCCATCGATGATGAAGAATGTGGTGAGCAGAGTCTTACTCCCGATTGTTCGTTCGACGTTCATTGCACCCCGAGTCTTAGACGCACTACCCCCAAAATCCTTAAGCATCATGTCAGTCTCAATCAAATCTCTGGGTCCTTTGCCAAGTTTACGAAAAGTGGTGTAAGGCATAAGATTGGCAGAAACACCTCCATCCACCAACATCTTGTTCATCGGCTTCCCATTAACAAAACATTTTACATATAAAGCCTTTAAGTGCCGATGCTTTACTAGTTCATTGAATATAGCCTACTGTATAACTATCAACTTGGTAACTATCTCCTCATATTCTGATTCATCAAAATCTGAGTAAACTTCTTGATCTGCTATAGCTCTGAATTCTGGTGGCAACAGAAACGCCATTTGAATATTAGCCAATGGTTGCCCTCTATCCTATTCATTTATCATGCCACACTTGAGGTCTACCAGATGCTTGAGCCTGTTCTAGTTCTCTGTTCCTTAGCCATTGCACTCTTCTTTTCTAGCTTCTTGTCAGACCTCTTGGACACCATTGGCCTTCCTGCCAAACATATTCTTCTTCTTTACTTTCTTCTTCATAATCAACCTAGTTTTGATCAACAACTTGCTTTCCTAGTTGATCATGAGCACTTCTATTTTTTAGACGCCGATCCATGTTATTATGATGATACTCATCTTGAGCATGGATAGACCGGCGGTTGGCTTGAGATTGCCTGAACTCCCAATATTGCTCGCTGCATTCTGGACAGTTATTTCTGGTAGGCAATTTCAAACCTTCGTTCCAGCAATGTCTAAAGAAAGGACAATTCCAATGTGATTCAGCTTGCTTTCTTTCATACCTCTCTTTTTTCTGCTAACACTGGTATTCTTGCTCTTCTAACCAACGCTAATAATCCTTTTCCTTCTGTGCTGCCATTTGTTCAACAAAATTTGAGATGTAACACGTGGCCTTGTCGCCCCATCCTTCGATGTTTCTCCCTGCTCATATTGGCTCTTTTGTTGGTCATGACGTGTTCTAATTTCTCTATATTCATTAGCCGATATTTGCATCTTGGGATCGACTGTTCTGGTTTCTTTTGATCTAGTTGATGTTAGGACTTTAGTCTTTCCTTTGAGCAACCTAGCATCAACCATGTTCTGACCTCTAGGGAAAGGATTGTCATCAACTTTCATCTTTCAAGGCGTATCAAATTTGAGCCTTCCTTGTTGAATAGCCCTCTGTATATGTTGCCAGAAATTCTGCACTCATTAGTAGAATGAGAAGTGGCGTTGTGAAATTTGCAGAACTTCTTATTCTTCAACTGATCAGGAGGCAACATAACTTGATTGTCAGGCAACTGGATCTATCCCTTCTTGAGCAAGAAATCGAAGAGCTTGTCCGATTTTGTGACATCAAAGTCATAGCTCTCTTCGACTCCTCTTCCTTAAGGATTTGGCACCATTACTGTCTTCTTACCCCAATTCCATTTGGCCGCAGCAACCTCTTCTTCTTCTTCATCCTCATAGTCGTCATCAACTGAATATGGATTATAGGCTTCGGCCATTGTGGTACTTTTCTAGAATCGAGTGTCTCTGCGCATATTCTAGAATTGGCTACTGAGCACTACCACTCGTTGAGCCAACTGACCTAGGTTGTCAAATTCTTATTCCAGCAGCTTCTCTCTCCATATAGGCAACATTCCTTGAATGGCCAAAGCAGCAAGTTGATCATTGGTCAAGTTCAATGAGAAGCACAAATTTCTAGTCTCTCAGAACCTCTGAAGAAAACTTGGTGCCCAATTCATTAGTTCTCTACCTTATGGTCGTCAAATCGGTAATCTTTTTTTTTCTAGTCCCAGTATAAAAATATATATAAAACTTCTTCTCTAGGTCAGCCCAATTAGCAATGAAATTAACTGGCAGTGATGAAAATCAAGTGAAGGCTAGCCCCGATAGAGACAAGGAGAAGAAACAAACTCTATGGGCCTCTTCAATGGATGCTTTGCCCAACTGTGTAAGATACCGACTGACATATTCTATTATGCTTGTGCTATCTTGGCCAGTGAACTTAGCAAACTCCGGGAGCCTGTAATTCACCAGAAGAGCGACCAAATCATACCATTTTAGATATGGGCGTTTGTACGAGAAGGTCTGCCCTTTTCGCTTCAAACCGAACTGATTCTTCATCATCTCGGTCACTCTAAGCAACAACTCATCAGCATTTAAATTTGGATTACTCTATAATTTTGACCCATTTGTGGATTAAAATTTTGACCCATTTGTGGATTAAATTTGGATTACTCTATAATTTTGACCCAAATGATACCCTTGTGGAATCTCTATCTGCTAGGTCCTTTGCTGGTTTGCTGCTTGAAGTCTCTGGTTGTAGATATCAGGATCTCTATCTCTATGAATCCTTTGAACTAATGGCGCTATTTTTTGAGCCGACGATAGTATCTAGCCTGATGTGCCAAGATTAACTATTTGATTCCGAACTTGCCCCGTTGGTTGTTGCACATGCTATTCTGACGATCCAGGATTATATTGTATCTGATTAGTAGTAGCACCCAAAACTTGCTCAGATGAGCTCTGAACCACCTGAACATCATCATTACCAGCGGGTGCTGTTTCTTGATGGCTAGTACTAGCTTGACTAGTCCCCTGAATCGACGGATGTGGAATGTTGTAATAAGCCGGCCCAACCTGATCAATTGGAAACCCATGAAACACCTCTTTCATGGTGTTGTGGAATGTGTTCAAGAAAACTTCATTATGATTTGACATGGCATCATGAACAAACTTGTTTACAACTTCTACAAAGAAACGCCTGTCTTCAGCTTCATCTGTATCTGTCTCCCCAGGCAACAGAACTCTTGATAGTGGATATTTCTAAACAACTGTATTGTCACGTGTCTTGGTGTAGGACAACAAACACTTGTTCTGAAATTCTTCTATTGCTTTGCTGATGACATCTTTATCTCCATCAGATAGGTCTTCATAAGGCACCATAAGGATGTCACTATTGTTGTAAGCCACCATGACGATTGTGGGGTCCCACTAGGCATGCCAAAATGTGTGTCAGCATGAAAAATGTGTCGACACACGGTAAGCCAGAAGGATCTGCTCAATGGAGCTGGAGATCCGCTTGGCTTCAACACAGGGATAACCGATCCTGCGTATTTCTTCCAAGACATGTCAGTCAATTTGACCCTGCAATTAATAAGGAGAGAAAGTTTATCAGTAATATAAGGTGGAGCATGCTGGTCTGTGCCTAGACAGTTCCAAGTGTGCCACTTCGAGAGCAAACAGATGGGAAAACGACTAAATAGCTGATACGCACAGAAATCGACTGTTACGGACTGTAAAGTTCATGGGTAGCGATTGATTTCATGTTAACAGGTACAATACACGTAGATGTAAATGAGATCATCAGCTAGGTGGATATTACCAGTATAAATCATTGAGCCGATGAATCTAATCAGGAAAAGATATAGCATGCAAACAAATCGACTGTCTAATACCAATGAATCTACAAACGCTCTAAATCTAATCTGTTACCATCAACAGTGAGGTTCGACCGGATTGATGACAACTGTGATGATAATAACAAATTAAAACCGAAGATGTTGCATATGTTCACACATATGTTGCAACAGTATATTGCAAATGTTTTAGTTGTTTCAGTCTTATATTGTGGTTTTAAGTTGCAAGTTGCAAGTGTTTTATTTGGATGTATTTCATGTCTTTCACACACGTTTTGTGCGTGTTCCAAATATTTCATCTGTTTTCAGTCTTTACGTCATGTTGCAAGTGTTTTATGTTGTTCGGCTAGGGGCCGGCGGATGGGGCTGCTGCATGTTGGGCCGCGCTAGGGGCGTGCTCGTCCTTAGCCGCTCATCCCGGCTTCTGAGTGTCGCCCGTGCGGAGAGTCGGAGAGAGAGGAGGGGGTCAGGGGAAGGACCGGCGGGCGTAGAGACAGGGACGGAGTGCACTCGTGGGGGGAATGCCTTTATACACCAAGAAACTAAGGCACTCTAGAGAAATGCCTTTGACAAAACACTTTCTATAAAGAGACATGCTGTAGTGAAAAAACCACTTACTGTTATCGTCCATCCATCTGTTTTTGTTTTTGGCACTAACTACAAAGTGATGGGTGGCTTCAAATTAAGGGTATTGCAAAGGAGGCCGAAATGATGTGTGTGTGGATGGGTAAAAATCACATGCTTCTAGATTTCTATGATGACCCCATACCAGAAGTGATTGTCGACAGCCGCATAGTGCGGTTCCGAACCTTGGATGTTATGTTCAACATGCTAGATGAGTCTGCTGCTGCCGCTTCTGGTGGTGGGCACAAGATTGATGTTGAAGCAAACACCGATGTTCAATACATTTTTCTTCTTTGTTGATGCAACTGTATATGGTCTAAGAGAATTAGTTGTTTCTTGATATCCATTGTGACTATACCATGCACTGTACTATCACCAGGGGCGGCATTTCAGATGTATTGAAATCTCACTATCAGAAAATTGAAGGTGGTAAAAAGAATAACAAGAGGAAGAGGAATAAAGGTAACTAAGAAGCTAATCACCACAAGAATAACAAGAGGAAGTGCAATATGCTTCTTCGTATGTAATGTTTTTTTTGGCTATTGTTTTGTTTCAGATGATGTTTTGGGGAAACAATAGGGTTGGGAAAGGCTGTTACTACTCTACGGTTCTGTTGAGTGGGCCAACTGTAGCAACTACCTTGCAGAGTATTACAACCAAAATGCTTATAAGTTCCTTGCCGATGCTGTTTTCGAGCATAATCATGAGGATTCGTTGTTGGATCCTGCTGCCCGAGCTGTGCAAATTGACACTACCGCTGGCAGTAGCTTGGCTGCTGTTGTTGCCAATCGTGTAAGTAACCCTCCTGCTTCTTTACTAAAGCATCGAATGTCTAACTGAAACTGTTTGCACCAACATATACTTCAAAATGACCATTTTTTCAAGTAGTGTCTAAAGATTGAGGAGGAACTCGTGTCCATAAGGAAGACTCGAGTGCCACGTCACCGGGATAATACTTTATCAATCAGCACAATCGTTCAGAGTAGCCTGATCAAGGAGCGCGCACTTGTAATCTGCGGCACAAAGGGCAAATGCCTGTTCGGCTGGAGGAAAACTATCGTATACGATCGTAAATTTTCAGCCGGAACAGTATTTTTCTCTCACACAAACCAGCTAACAGTACTTCTTCACGAACCAGCAACGAAACGAACCAGCCTGCCGTTGCTTTTATGGTACGTGCCTCACCCTGCCTGGCAAACCAAATAAATCTTTTTCATATATATTGTACCACCGGAATAATATTCCTTTCTGAATCCTACTGACCTAGCGTGTGCTGCTGTTATGAAAAAATAGCTAAAATGAGAAGGGGGGGGGGGGGGGGGGGATCGTGCTTGGAGTCAGGAAAATAAAACCCTTTTTCATCTCACTGTGCTGTTACCGTTGTGACATAGAAACTAGTTCTACTCATTGTCACAAATTTAGGGCAATTATCTGTTCTCTTTCATGTGATCTTGAAAATACTACCTGGGTCGTGTATGAATTTTGGCAGAACTGGTACAAATTTTGATAACCATCAGTAAGAATTTAATTGCATGTTTCAAGGCCATTCCTGGTTCCACACTTTTGTTCCACAATTTTGATAACTAAATCTTTTGTGCTAAAAACACATGGATCGCACGATAAGATAACAATACTGTTAAATTAAATACCAATGTTAAAGTGACATTTAATTCAAAAAGCAAAGTTCATGAAATTAACACAGTCACGGAGAGCGCGGCGTCGCAGGCTCACAAACTCTACTGTATAGACTTTTTCGTGATATGATTAAGATAATATTTTATATCGGCAGAAAGAATTCTCCGATATCCATTTCTTTCATGCGCCAATAAATCCATGAATAAGTTCCACTACATCTCCATATAATCCTGTACACACAGGTTCGAGTATATATGTAAATATTAGTGCCTGTCACATGGATAATACTGTGTGTCTTAAGAAATCTCTCATAAAATTTTAAAACAAAGTATGTTATACTCACCGTATAAATATGTGTGTCTTTAGGACTATTCCACGCAGACATATATTATATATTATAGAATAAGGTATCCACTTGAGTGTCTGTTCCAAGATGTTGAATTAGGTGTTGTAATTCTTAATTTCGACATATTTTTTAGGTCAAGGCAACCAATGGTGACACTTTTCTTAGTGGTGCATAATTTTATGGTGCACCTCTTGACTATCTGAGTAAGGACAAGTTAGCACTGCAAAGGCTCAGAAAAGCTGCTAAGAAGGCCAAGGTTGAGTTTTCCTCCACTATGCATACTAAAACATATGTCCCCGCTTATCATTGCCGAAGCTTTTGATGCAAAGCAATTCAACATTACCATGATCAGATATAAGTTTGAGTCTCTTGTGAGCAATCTCATAGAGAGACTCTCATCCTTTATGTGATCTGCCTCAAGGATATTGGTAGGACGATGGACCCATGTTGGAATGTCGCACCAAAAAGTATACACGTTTTATCCACGATTTATTTCCCATGAATACATGCGGGTACTATGATAACACTAATTACACCAAATGAAAGATTAGAGAGAATTTGCATTGCCTCTAGAAGAATTTATTTATTAAGTTCTTTAGACTCTACAGGTAGTTTTGAAATATCTGTTTGCATGTCTTATCTCGTATCCTAATTTAAAATTTTATAGTTTAATTAGAATATGGGGAAATGATTCAAAATAAACAAACCCAAGGGCAATTTCAGCAAGAAATAGCAAGCGAGGGTGATGGAACACGTGAGCATGAAACCAAATAAAAGGAGAAAAAAGTTGTCCCTTTTGCAAATGCAAAGAGAGGAAGTAATTAAATATAGGCAGATTTGGCAAGATTCTCATAAATGCAAAGAGGTTCATTTTGGCTTAATTCTCTTTCCTTCTGTGTCAATTCTCTTTCTGTTTGCTCATTGCCATGTATGCTGGTGCATGCAAACATGCAATGTGTATGTGGATAGCACAATAATTTTCTACTTCCTATTTTGCCGTGATTCCTCTATCACATGACAGACAATATTCAATCAAGAAGAATCGCACCAAAGGACGCAACATGCGGGAGATGTCGTGGGATAGCAGGCGTGGGCAGACGGACGAACCAAAACAAATATCGCACCAAAAAATATCCACACTTTATTCTTTTTAGTTGTAGGAGATTAGAGTTGAAATCCTTGTCTATGCCTATCTCACACATCTAATGTCCAATCAACGTAGATTTTTTTTAGCTAGTTGACAAGCAGCATATCTAGCAATACGCCGTCAATCGGTGTTCTTGATCTGCTGCTTTTAAACAATGGTTACCCTGGAATGCTTGAACTGTAGCATGTTGCTATTTTAATCGAATATGGCAAATATATGTATTATATTGTACCTAGGGCTGACTGCATGATGGTCTTGCATGCTTATTGTTTCACTTGTCGTCCTCGAGGATAGCTTGGAATGGGCCCAACTCATCACGCCTTTAATAAAGCAGCAATAGTTCTTTGGGTAGCATATAAAGTACTTAGTTTGATTCTGCCTATGGTTTTTTGACTAATGCAAAACTTTGGTTTCAAGTGTATCACCAAGGAGTCTGATTTAATGTGTGAGCTGCTGAAGCATGGTGCTAAGCCTGTTTTTTTAGAAAAGGGAATATATTAAAATCCCAGCTTCTGCATCGACCAATGCAAATAGCTATTCCTTATTACAAAGGAGTTACTGCAGTCCAAGGAATCTCAAAAACAAAGTTTTAAGCCAGTGAACACAAAAAAAAAGTTTCTAAAAGCCATGTCTATAAACCAATTCTATTGCTGAATCTCCAACCATGTCTTGAAAACACCTTCATCGTGGTTGTTTCAGTATTCTTACATCCCATTTTCATTATCTGGCGATCCTCCTCCTTCTGCAATAGAGACCAGGACCTGATCCAGTAGGTCCCCCTAAAGATAACCTGCAAATAAGATGGTGCTACGACCTTGTCAAACACTATATTATTCCTAGTTAGCCATAGCGCCCAACAATTTGCACTACCTCCCTCAAGAATCTGAGATTTTAGTTTTCTATTTAACCCTTCCAACCAACATAAAAACAAATTATGTATGCTAGTTGGAGGTATTAAATTAAAGGAAACCTGGACAACTCTCCACATAAATTTAGCAAAGCGGCAGTCAAAAAGTAAATGTTGTAGACTCATCTGAAGAACAGAAACAACACTTCTTATCTCCTTGCCACTGCCGCCGTGCTAAATTGCTGTCACAGAACCGACCAATTTATAAGAGCACAAGTAAGAAAACAATCGCCGAAACGATCAAATTCTCGTACTTGAGCCCATATAAACCCGGTAGTCAACTGAAACCTCGAAGGATTTCAAACCAACTTGCATACAACCAAGATCACAGTAATTCAACATAACATATCATACGTTACAACATTTCACAGACGGTTTGCAAATAGATTACATCACCTCAGAGTCATCGTTATTACAAAACAAGTTTTGTAAAGTACGCGGAAGCAAATAGTTTAACTTACACACCCGAGTTCAAATACAAATACTGGTTCGCTGATCACAACCCGCAAAAGCATTCAGATAAGAGAACAATGATCATGCCCATGATCTAGTCTTCATCACCCGCTGGGTGAAGACAATACTTACAGAATCCTTGATATAGAAGGTCATCTGCAACAAGAGGGAATAAACCCTGAGTACGAGAATGTACTTAGCTAGACTTACCCGTCGGAAACCAAAATAATGACACCAAGGATCATGCATAGCTTAATTTAGTGGGGTTGGCTGACACTTTCATTTTGTGGAAAAGCATAAGTAATAATGATCAACTCTTAACCTGAACTAGCAGTGACTTTTAGCCATTAACCTGTCATCTATATTAGCACATGTACTAAGCAATCATTTGATTAAGATGCAAACAATAATAACCATAGCAGGTATAATTCATGGCAACATTATCATCATCATCCATTTAACCATAACGTTAAATTAAGTGAATCTACGTTGCTGCTGCTCAGTCAAGTTCTCACTATCCAGGAGAGACGGCGATTCGAATCGATTCCAATCTAGCTGGAGGGGTATTCCTAAACACAAACCCTACTTCCCCCGTTAGGGTCGCAAATGAGTCACCTTTGGTACGATTCAGGAGTTGCGAGTCCAAACAGATCGACATTCTCAAAGAACCACTCTACCAAGGTTGTTCGAGACTCTAACCCGCCTTGGACTTATGCCAATGGCTCTCTACACATCCTTACTACCTCCAGAATGCACGCCACTGCTCGCGTCCCCAGCCTGAGTCGAGCTACTAGGCTTCACGGTCGGAACGACTTATACGGCCAGCTAAGTGTTAGGCTACATTCAACATGACATAAGGACGTATAACATATCGGTCCTTAAACAACACAGACGGAGTCACTATGTCCAAACCTACACAAGACTCCGCCCGGTCTTAATTCATTATTAACATGGTTCTTTTCCACGATAGCAAATATAGCCAACCGTGATCCACCTCATCCTAAAGCTCGTAGGTGACAGGAAATCACCTGACTTCTATCGCACTAAGCATGGCTAAGCATTTAACTCGTTCCTGAACTTAAATAGGATTCCAGTGTGATATCAGGACAAGGATGGATATATAATGCAACAATTAGTTCCAACCAATTCCTATACTTAATGCATCATCAACGAATAAAAGATACTCAAAGTATTTGTAAAAACATGGGAGGCTTAATATGCTCCGGGGCTTGCCTTTCGAGAAAGAGGAAGGACGGTGGTCAGGGCACTCGGGCAACTCCTCCTCGGCGGCTGCTTCGTCAGCTTCCTACACCTCGGGCTCCTCCTCCTAGTTGGCTCCCTTGAATTCCAGCAGCGTCACTCCCTCCTGCACACCTATTGCATGTATGCGCATGATAAATATCATGGATGCACATGAATGAAGTTAGGGATGCTCGGGAAATGCACATGCTCACTGCAGTCCCTATATTCCAACTTAAGCTCTATTCAAATCACTTTAACTTACCAAGTTTATACAACCTAATGTATAATTGCTCATCTTCAGTTAAGGACCTAGCACCTGCACCTAAGCATGTTCTCAAGTTAGGCTAGCCCCTAAACAATCAACAAGAATATTGCAACAAAGCATACACACAAGCATTTGTATTTTAGCAAAATAGGAACTATATAGTGGTACAGTAAACTGGCCATAACTGGAGATTTAGAAATCCAAATGACATGCAACAAGACAATTGGAAAGATTATGAAATTGTATACAATTCATTTTTAGACCTCAAGGCACGATTCTAACCTTTACCAGGTCAAATTATTTAATCAACAGAAATATGTCTTCACAAGACAGAGAGCATGCCAAACTGTGATCCAACTTTAAACGACTGTAACTCCTAAACTACTAGGCCAAATGCCACCAAATTTTGACAGGAGCTAGATATATAAGTTATCTACAACTTTTGTATTCACCACATTTCCAGCAAACCAAATTATCATGGGAAACTTTGCAAAGTCCCCAAAACTGTCCCGAAAGACACGATGCAGAAAAATGATTATTAACGTATGTTGCAAACACATAAATAGACGAAACCAACTTCACTCACTCATCACACATATCACAAGAACATAGAAAGTAAGGTGTTCATCACCAAATCATTTCTCTTAATACCTTTCTTAATTTATTTAATTAATTAGGAGAAATGGTAAACATATATGAAAACTACACCATTTAATCTACAAAAATTACAGTAGGTACTACATGCTCTAAGTAGGCTACTATAAAAATTTCACACCATTTGAGCAAGTAAAACAGCCTACACAAAAATGATAAGACATAATGGCTTAAAATGACATAATTAGGAAACCTTAGTGAAAAGTGTCAAGCAATAGATTTTATATTTTTCCTAGCATCCTTAAGGTACTAGGATACTCTCCACAAAATTTCATTGGCATTGGATTCCTAGATAATTTACAAAAATTCACACAAGGATCATTCAAAGATAAAAGGAAAATCTATAACTCAAAAACCATACATGCAATGACTCAAATTTTTACCAGAGCATAGAAACTCAAGATATAATTTAAACAAGTTTGCATGCATTTAAAAACTCATTTCAAGTTCCTATTTAATTCATCCAAAATTTCCACTGCAAGTGTTCATGTCATATTTTTCCTAAATACTAGACTTCCCTATGAAAATCTAAAAATTTGAACAAGCTTCTGAATATACAGTCACTGGCACGCGAGGTCCACACGTTAGCAGGGCCCGCATGTCAGTGAGACGGAAATAGGGGAGGCGGCTTGCGACGGCGTGACAGTGCGTAGCTTGCCGATGGCGGCCTCTCCGGCGATACCGAGGGCACCAGCGCGCTCCCCACGACAATGCGCACCTATCTATGCCCTCACCTCAACTCAATAGGCTTAGCTAAGAGGTGGAGGAAGTAGAGGAGGACATGACGGAGCTTTGGGCGGGAGTTTGCTGGCTATGGTGTCGTGGTGAGCAGGCGCAAGCTCGACGGAGCCAATGGCGACAGCGGTGGCTTGTTCTTTTCTGTGCTACGGTCACGCGCGAGAGGGAGGAAACGACTGAGAGCAAGCGGAGAGGCAGCAGGCATCCTCCTCTTCACACCATCTAGCGTGTAGTGCGGTCATGGCCAGCCAAGCGCATGGTGGCCATGCAGTGGCAACAGCCTACGGCCAGTCGGCCACTGTACTGGCCTAAATTCTCGATTCAGAGCCCATGGTGACGACTGACAGAGCAAAAACATCGATCCATAACTTCTAAACTGTGCTGATTCAGTTCATGGCTTAGTTGACGAAGTTGGAGTACTAAGTGAGATCTTCAACTTTGTCAATCGGAGCTCGAGCTAATTCGGCTTTGTTTGGGAGCAACAAGGTGAACAAGTTGGGTACATGAAACTGAAATCCAGCCTTTATACTTAGAAAAATTCTAAGTGTCGAATACAACCCTAAAACTGACTTATGGGACCTATTTGAGCATGTTGTGCACATTTTCATGACTTGGCTTCTAAACAAAGTTTGTTCCTTATAAAATTTGCTACAACTTTGTTTTAGGTTGCTCAGACATGCAAACAATCTAAGCTACACTTTTTAAATAGTCAAACTCAGGAGCTCTAGGGATCCATAATGGTCAAACCATGACTTGGAAACCTAATTAGGCAAAATGATCAACATGAACATTGTTCCTAATGACATTCTAAGTATAACTAAGTTGCTTAATAGGATTATTAGCCACACCACACATTGGTCACACCAAAATCAAGCATCACATGCATTGAAACAAGGAAAAACAAGTGAAATGTTACCTTTGTTTCAAAGTCATGTTTCACATGTTTCATGATTTTGTTGCATAGTACTAGCTAACCATGTTTCACTAAAGTGAGTTGCACATGTTGAACTTGAGTGTTGCACACTATTTATTTCATAAAACAAGCACACATGAAATATAACAATATGTTGCAATGTTTCAAAAACATGTTTCATGCAATATAAGCTCATGAATGGATGAATGATGCTCATGTTCATGAAATGCAAGTGCAAATGTGGAAGCCAAACACCTGGGGTGTTACAGCCCTCCCCTTTATAAAAATCTCGTCTCGAGATTTGACAAGCGTACCATTGTTGATAGAATTCCTTATAACCGTCCCTCAAATAATCTTCTCTTTCCCACGTTGCATTGCGTTCACTACCCTGATTACTCCACATGACTTTGTAAAACTTGACCACCCGACTCCGAGTCACTCGCTCACGAGTGTCAATTACTCAGACCGACTTTTCTTCAAAGGTCAAATTAGATTTTAACTCGATATCCCCCAGTGGAACTCTCTCTTCAGGGACGTGAAGACATTTCTTCAGTTGGGATAAATGAAAGACATTGAAGATAGCACTCATCTCAGGATGTAATTGGATCTTGTACGCTACCTTGCCACTTTGTCCAATGATTTCAAATGGACCAACATATCTCGGCACAAGCTTTCGCTTCACACCAAAGCGTTGGACACTCTTCATGGGAGAGACTATCAGATAAACTAAGTCTCCAACTTTGAACTCAATAGGTTTTCGACGTCGATCAGCATAACTTTTCTGCCTAGCTTGAGCTGTGGCCATATGGGTTTGGATAGTACAGACTTGTTCTTTGGCTTCTTGAACAAAATCAATTCCATAATATCTCCTTTCACCGGCTTCTACCCAATTCAACGGGGTTCTACACTTTCGGCCATACAAAGCTTCAAACGGTGCCATCTTGATACTCTCTTGATAACTATTATTGTACGAGAATTCAGCTAGGGGCAACCACTTTTCCCACGAACCCTTAGCTGAGATGACACATGCTCTCAACATATCTTCTAAGATTTGATTCACTCATTCAGTTTGTCCATTGGTTTCAGGATGATAGGCAAAACGTTTTACTAACTTAGTTCCAAATAATCTGTGTAAGTGCTCCCAAAAGCAAGCAGTGAACTATGGTCCTCTATCAGAGACAATAGTATGAGGTATCCCATGAAGTCGGACTATCTGATTAAAATACAACTCCACATAGTCAGTTGGACGGAAATCTATGCGGATAGGAATGAAGTGTGCAGACTTGGTCAGACGGTCTACAATCACCCAAATGGAGTTAAAATTTCTCTGAGTAGTAGGGAGTCCAACTATAAAATCCATACTTATCTCCTCCCATTTCCAACATGGAATAGAGAGTGGCTGAAGTAATCCAACTTTCATGTGCACAGCTTTGACTTGACAACAAGTGTCACACCTAGCCACATAAGCGGCTATCTCTTTCTTCATTTTTGTCCACCAAAAGCGAGGCTTCAAATCACGATACATTTTGCTACTACCAGGATGAATAGATAATTTAGAGGAATGGGCTTCGGATATGATTTGATTTCTAAGTTCTCTATCCTTTGAAACCACCAACCTATCCTTGAACCATAACACATCATTCTCATCCACCCAAAAATGTTTGGTTTCTTACTCTTTCATCTTGCGCTTGATGTGGAACACACCTAAATCGGTCTTTTGTAGCTTGATAATTCGACTCTATAGAGTACAACTGACAGTGATGTTGTAAAGGACTGCAGGATGAAGGAGTTTTGACAAATGGAAGTCACTTTCAATCAAAGAGTGGCAATGAGATTTCCTGCTTAAGGCATCCGCGATGACGTTTGCCTTGCCAGGGTGATAGTGCACTTGGAGGTTATAATCCTTGATCAACTCGAGCCATCTTCTCTGACGCATATTCAACTCTAGTTGAGTGAAGATGTACTTGAGGCTTTTATGATCAGTGTAGATATTGCACACATTGCCGAGCAAATAATGTCTCCATGCCTTCAAAGCATGAACAACTGCAGCGAGTTCCAAGTCATGCGTCAAATAGTTCACCTCATGCTTCTAAAGTTGGCAAGAGGTATAAGCAATGACTCTACCCTCTTGCATAAGAACACCTCCTAAACCTATACCTGATGCATCGCAGAACACATCAAAAAGGTTTCTCGATATCCGGTTGTGCCAAAACCAGAGCCGAAGTTAGAAGAGTTCGCAGGGTGTGGAAGCCGAATCACACTCGGAAGTCCAGACAAACTTCATGTCTTTTTGCAGCAACCGAGTCATAGGCTTGGCTATTTTAGAAAAATCTAGGATGAAGCGACGATAATAGCCAGCCAACCCCAGAAAACTCTGAACCTCGTGCACCAAGATGGGAGCCTTCTAGTCCAGCACTTCTTGCACCTTGGTGGGATCCACCATAATTCCACCATCGGACAACACGTGTCCAACAAAAGGTACCTCACGAAGCCAGAATTCACACTTGCTGAACTTTGCATAAAGTTGGTGTTCCCGCAATATAGTGAGAACCACTCATAAATGTTCAACATGATCTTCTTCATTCTCAGAATAGACCAAGATATCATCTATAAATACCACCACAAATTTATCCAACTCGGGCATAAACACCGAATTCATCAGATACATAAAATGTGCGGGGGCATTGGTCAATTCAAAAGACATAACAAGATACTCATACAGACCATATCTTGTAGAGAATGTAGTTTTTGGAACATCCTCAGGCCGAATTTTGATTTGATAATAACCAGATCTCAAATCAATCTTGGAAAAGACTTTTGCTTTAGACAACTGATCAAATAAGATATCTATGCGTGGTAGAGGGTACTTATTCTTGATTGTAACTGCATTCAAGGGCCTATAATCTACACACATGCGTAGTGATTGATCCTTCTTCTTTACAAAGATAGCTGGGCACCCCCACGGAGATGAACTAGGATGGATAAGGCCTTTCTTTAGAAGTTCATTCAACTGGGTCTTAAGTTTGGCTAGTTCATTGGGAGGCATCCTATACGGCCTTCTAGAGATGGGCGCTGTACTAGGTAGCAATTCTATCTTGAACTCCATGTCTCGATTCGAGGGCAATCCAGGCAAATCATCGGGAAAACATCTAGAAAATCACACACGATAGGGATATCTGCCATAGCCTTTACTTGCACCGCATTAGTCATACAAGAAAGATTGATGTCCCTGGGTAGCTGTACTAGAAAACCCTCTTGATTACCAGGATCTCTGAGCATGACTACTCTAGTCGATGTATCAATAAGCACTCCATGACTGCTCATCCAGTTCATTCCCAATATCACATCGATACCCAGCCCTGGTAAAACTACCAGATCAACCTGATAACTTTGCCCTCTATCTCAAATTGTACGTCCCCAACTACAAGCTTGGTTGGGATAGTACCACTGGCAGCCCTAATACAATAACCCTCACCCTCAACAGTGTATGTTTTCTACATAAACTTGGACGCAAATGCGGGACTAATAAAAGAATGCGAAGCACCCGAATCAAATAGTACAACTACGGGATGTTGATCAACCAGAAACTTACCAGCCGTTACCACCTCTCTTGCCGGAATATCAGCAATATTAGTGTGGTTCACCTGTCCCTGACGGCCACCTTGGTAGTTATTCTTCTTAGGGTAAGGGCACTCCCTTGCCCAATGGCCTGTTTTGTTGCAGTTCCAGCACGGCATGTTGCTTGGAGGAGCCTTGGAACTGCCTTGACTGGTAGTGCCCTTGGGAAGAGCAACTGTAAAGGCCTTGCAAAATCCAATCCTATCTGGATTCTTCTTCTACGGTGGGCAGAATTTAGCCCTCTGTGTGACTGGAGCCTTGGATTGGGAGGCACCCGCCTCATAGGCCCTCTTACGATTCTTTGAAGCAGCATATACAGCATTGTTGTTCTCTTGCGATAAAGCATCACTTACAAACTCATTAAAATGAGCACACTTGCAATTTCCCATGGTCTTCATCAGTTTGGGGCTAAGTCCCTGCTTGAAACTAGCGATCTTTTTGGCATCAGTGTCAATAAACTTAGTAGCATACCTTGCAAGGTTATTGAAAGCCTACAGGTATTCATTCAAGCTCTTGTTCCCCTGGGTTAGCTTCATGAACACCATATGCTTGATTGCCATGAGACCAGGAGGAATATAATTTCTCCTGAAAGCAGACTTGAACTGATCCCAAGTGATTTGGGCATTAGCGGGCATAGTGGACCGATGATGACTCCACCAAATACCAGCTGGCCCATGCAGTTGGTGAGATGCATACTCAATCTTCAGCACCTCAGTCAAGCAGAGCAGATAGAACTTCTACTCGAGAGTGTTCAACCACTCATTAGCTTGTAGGGGCTCCTTAGCCTCCTTGAAGATCGGGGGTTTCGTGTCAAGGAAATCCTTGAAGTCACTGTATTGATTTGGTTCTGGTCCTTGGCGTGCACCTCGACCATCATGATTTGCAATCATGCGAAGAGCCTCAGCCATAGTGCGCTGTCCTTCCGCAAGAATTGCCATCAATTCTGTTGGTGTGGGTGGTGGTGGTGGTGGAAGGTCATCATCATCACCAGCCGCACCAGTGGAACGAGTGCGAGGCATCTGCAACCATGCGCAACCAGTAATTATTAGTGATGTTAACACATTGGAGAGGAACAATGTAATTACGCCAAACTGGATTTACTGGAGAGAATGAAAACTTCATACAAATAACAGAGGCAATAATTCATTCTCCAATCACCACATCATCAATCAGCTTACTAGCGCCATACGCAGTGCATTCCAACATGACAAGTTTTAAACTTAACCATCAAGGTACGTATCCCGAAGGGAGCAAATTAAAGTACATTACATGCCAAGTTTGAATTAAAAAGGTACATCCAACATCAGTCATCATACTTAAGTCCATTACATCAATGACTATAAAAGCTTAAACTAGTGAGACTTGCTAATTAACTACTCATCGAAGTGATCGCTGTCCACATCGGAGACACCTTGGACTTCTTCTGGATCTTCCTCTTCTTCTTCATCTGTAGGCTCAGCTGCATTGTCATCCATCTACACGTCCTCTTCTTCGTCATTGGCCTCAATCACTTGAGGTCCACCCACATTAGGATACCTTGGTATGGGGTGAGGAATAGGAAACAGACGGTTGTTCAGTTGATGGTGTTCAACCTGAAGCTCTTCAAGCTATTCTTGGAGTTCTTGCTCCCTTTGGAAAGCATTTTGGTTAGCCATAATCCAACCCTGATGTCTTTCTTCTGCTAATTCTAAAGCTGCATCTCTGTGACGGGTCACACGATCCAACTCTTGTGCTACCTCATCTCTCTCTATAGTGAGGTTCATCAGCTGGTTATGAAGCTCGTCTCTCTCATGTGCTGTTTGACCCCACTCTTGTGCTCGCCCACATGCATCTACCCTACGGCGATACTTGCGGGCACGCAACCTGAACTTGTGATGGGCTGCCATTGCCTTGCTAGCTTCTTCTAGCACACTAGAAAGGGAGTCCTGCCTGACTCAACAAAGCTTCAAGACTGCCATCATAGCACTCATTCCAGCATTGTCGCTCTGCACATGTTCACCACGGCCTCGAACCAAGGCCTGGCCCACCTCTTGAGTCCACTCAGCCTTAGTAGGAGCCACTCGGGGAATGGATGAAGCTGGTCCACCCACTAGCTCGTCCCCGAAGCTCTGTGCTATATCCATTAGCACATCAAGGGTAGCAACTTGAGCGGCTTCCCATGGGCTTTGCCCATCAGTCTCAATGCTCCACCCATGCCACAACGGTCTCATGGGGTTCTATGGTACTATAAAGGTCACAACGTACCAAGGTACGTCTCCCAATGGTACCGCCTGCCTCCACATGTAGCGGGGTGCCTCTAGGTACCCAACTAAATTGAGCACCCTCCAGAGCAAGGTGGGAGTACAGAACTGGTCCAAAAAGGTGCTGCTACCAGTAGGAAACACGGGCGCGGCCATCTGTATCAAAAAGGGATACAACTCACGTGAGAGGATTATTTTGCTGAGAGATTGAACTTAATACTTGGGATAAGCAATTATAAGGGAGGGAGTAATGCAATATGAATGACATGAGTGAATATGATGCATGCTTGTTCCGTACGTCCTCACAAACCTAAGAAAATTCAAGTTTTAGCGGAATATACGGTGGCATACATACATTCTCTCAATTAGCGGTAACTAGTCGTTCTACACGGTGCGTTGTTAGCGTACCTGCAGAAAACTTCATTGCAGCCCAACCCAACAAGATATAATGCTAGTAACAAAAGTAGTAACTAAGATACTCTCCATATATACATCCCCAGATATATATACTTAGGTATCCAAACTACCCGACAGATGTACCCACAATTAAGTACCTTCATATATACAAGTATGCAACATATAAATACTCCAGTAACCACAACTAACTCTCTCCTAGACCGACGGTTGGACAGTCATGCTCTCACAACTCACACTTACCTTAGCGTAGAGGCAATTGATCCATACATTACCATTCAAGCGAATGGCACCCATGCAATATCATGCCGCATGGACGACAAAATAGAAACAATCAATTTCCCCCAAGTTAGTAATTATATATAAGCCACCTAGAAGTCCTTAAGTGGGCTACAAGGGATGTGATCACCAGTACACCATAAAAATTTTGAATTTTGAACACTTATATATAACTATAAGTTGGAAAACCATTTTCACAACAAAAGCTTTTGTTTTTAAATACCCGTATGACATGTTTAGTGTTGAATCTAGCTCTGATGCCAGCTGTCATAGAACCGACCAATTTATAAGAGCACAAGTACAAAAACAATCACCGAAACGATCAAATTCTCGCACTTGAGCCCATATAAACCCGGTAGTCAACTGAAACCTCGAAGGATTTCAAACCAACTTGCATACAACCAAGATCACAGTAATTTAACATAACATATCATACATTACAACATTTCACTGATGGTTTGCAAATAGATTACATCACCTCAGAGTCATCGTTATTACAAAACAAGTTTTGTAAAGTACGCGGAAGCAAATAGTTTGACTTACACACCCGAGTTCACATACAAATACTGGTTCGCTGATCACAACCCACAAAAGCATTCAGATAAGAGAACAGTGATCATGACCATGATCTAGTCTTCATCACCCACTGGGTGAAGACAATACTTACAGAATCCTTGATATAGAAGGTCATCTGCAACAAGAGGGAATAAACCCAGAGTATGAGAATGTACTCAGCTAGACTTTCCCATCGGAAACTAAAATAATGACACCAAGGATCATGCATAGCTCAATTTAGTGGGGCTGGCTGACACTTTCATTTTGTGGAAAAGCATAAGTAATAATGATCAACTCTTAACCTGAACTAGCAGTGACTTTTAGCCATTAACCTATCATCTATATTAGCACCTGTACTAAGCAATCATTTGATTAAGGTGCAAACAATAATAACCATAGCAGGTATAATTCATGGCAACATTATCATCATCATCCATTTAACCATAACGTTAAATTAAGTGAATCTACGTTGCTGCTATTTAGTCAAGTTCTCACTATCCGGGAGAGATGGCGATTCGAATCGATTTCTATCCAGCTAGAGGGGTATTCCTAAACATAAACCCTGGTTCCCCCGTCAGGGTCACAAACGAGTCACCTTTGGTACGATTCAGGAGTCGCGAGTCCGAACAGATCGACATTCTCAGAGAACCACTCTGCCAAGGTTGTTCGGGACTCTAACCCACCTTGGACTTATGCTAATGGCTCTCCGCACATCCTTACTACCTCCAGAATGCATGCCACTGCTCGCGTCCCCGGCCTAAGTCGAGCTACTAGGCTTCGCGGTCGGAACGACTTATCCGGCCAGCTAATTGTTAGGCTACATTCAACATGAATAAGGACGTACAGCGTATCGGTCCTTAAACGACACAGACGGAGTTACTATGTCCAAACCTACACAAGACTCCGCCCAGTCTTAATTCATTATGAACATGGTTCTTTTCCACAATAGCAAATATAGCCAACCGTGATCCACCTCATCCTAAAGCTTGCAGGTGACAGGAAATCACCTGACTTCTACCGCACTAAGCATGGCTAAGCATTTAACCCGTTCCTGAACTTAAATAGGATTCCAGTGCGATATCAGAACAATGATGAATATATAATGCAACAATTGGTTCCAACCAATTCCTATACTTAATGCATCATCAACAAATAAAAGATACTCAAAGTATTTGTAAAAACATGGGAGGCTTAATATGCTCCGGGGCTTGCCTCTTAGGAAAGAGGAATGATGGTGGTCAGGGCACTCGGGCAACTCCTCCTCGGCGGCTGCTTCGTCGGCTTCCTGCACCTCAGGCTCCTCCTCCTGGTTGGCTCCCTCGAATTCCAGCAGCGTCACTCCCTCCGGCACACCTATTGCATGTATGCGCACGATAAATATCATGGATGCATATGAACGAAGTTAGGGATGCTCGAGAAATGCACATGCTCACTGCAGTTCGTATATTCCAACTTAAGCTCTATTCAAATCACTTTAACTTACCAAGTTTATACAACCTAATGTATAATTGCTTAGCTTCAGTTAAGGACCTAGCACCTGCACCTAAGCATGTTCTCAAGTTAGGCTAGCCCCTAAACAATCAACAAGAACATTGCAACAAAGCATACACACAAGCATTTGTATTTCAGCAAAATAGGAACTATATAGCGGTACAGTAAACTGACCATAACTGGAGATTTGGAAATCCAAATGACATGCAACAAGACAATTTGGAAAGCTTATGCAATTGTCTACAATTAATTTTCAGACCTCAAGGCATGATTCTAACCTTTACTAGGTCAAATTCTTTAATCAACAGAAATCTGTCTTCACAAGACAGAGAGCAGGCCAAACTGTGATCCAACTTTAAATGACTGTAACTCCTAAACTACTAGGCCAAATGCCCCCAAATTTGGACAGGAGCTAGATACATAAGTTATCTACAACTTTTGTATTCACCACATTTCCAGCAAACCAAATTATCATGGGAAACTTTGCAAAGTCCCCAGAACTGTCCCGAAAGACACGATGCAGAAAAATGATTATTAGCGTATGTTGCAAACACATAAATGGACGAAACCAACTTCACTCACTCATCACACATATCACAAGAACACCAGAAAGTAAGGTGTTCATCCCCAAATCATTTATCTTAATACCTTTCTTAATTTATTTAATTAATTAGGGGAAATGGTAAATATATATATGAAAACTACACCATTTAATCTACAAACATTATAGTAGGTACTACATGCTCTAAGTAGGATACTATAAAAATTTCACACCATTTGAGCAAGTATAACAGCCAACACAAAAATGATAAGACATAATGGCTTAAAATGACATAATTAGGAAACCTTAGTGAAAAGTGTCAAGCAATAGATTTTATATTTTTCCTAGCATCCTTAAGGTACTAGGATACTCCCCACAAAATTTCATTAGCATTGGATTCCTAGATAATTTACAAAAATTCACACAAGGATTATTCAAAGATAAAAGGAAAAATCTATAACTCAAAACCCATACATGCAATGACTCTCCAATTTTTACCAGAGCTTCTACTAAGCAAGAATAGCTTACCCACAAAATTTCATAATTTTTGGAGCACAGAAACTCAAGATATAATTTAAACAATTTTGCATGCATTTAAACACACATTTCAAGTTCCTATTTAATTCATCCAAAATTTCCACTGCAAGTGTTCATGTCATATTTTTCCTAAATACTAGACTTCCCTTTGATGCTAACAAAATTGGAATCACCCCATTTGGATCTACCAATTTGGAGATACAAAATTCACAAAACAGCATTGAAATCTAAAAATTTGAACAAGCTTCTGAATATACAATCACTGGCACGCGGGGTCCACACGTCAGCAGGGCCCGCATGTCAGTGAGATGGAAACAGGGGAGGCGGCTTGCGACGGAGCGGCAGCGGCGTAGCTTGCTGACGGTGGCCTCTTCGGCGACACCGAGGGCACCAGCGCGCTCCCTACGACAATGCACACCTATCTATGCCCTCACCTCAACTCAATAGGCTCAGCTAAGAGGTGGAGGAGATAGAGGAGGACACGGTGGAGCTTTGGGCGAGAGTTTGCTAGTTGTGGTGCCATGGCGAGCAGGTGCAAGCTCGGCGGAGCCAATGGCGATGGCGGCGGCTTGTTCTTTTCTGTGCTACGGTCGCGCGCGAGAGGGAGGAAACGACTGAGAGCGAGCGGAGAGGCAGCAGGCGTCCTCCTCTTCATGCCATCTAGCACGTAGCACGGTCAGGGCCAGCCAAGTGTGTGGTGGCCATGCAGTGGCAATGGCCTATGGCCGGTCGGCCACTGTACCGGCCTGAAACTCTCGATTCAGAGCCCATGGTGATGACTGACAGAGCAAAAACATGGATCCATAACTTCTAAACCATGCTGATTCAGTTCATGGCTTAGTTGATGAAGTTAGAGTACTAAGTGAGATCTTCAACTTTGCCAATTGGAGCTTGAGCTAATTCGGCTTTGTTTGGGAGCTACAAGGTGAACAAGTTGGGTACATGAAACTGAAATCCAGCCTTTATACTTAGAAAAATTCTAAGTGTCAAATACAACCCTAAAACTGACTTGTGGGACCTTTTTGAGCATGTTGTGCATATTTTCATGACTTGGCTTCTAAACAAAGTTTGTTCCTTATAAAATTTGCTACAACTTTGTTTTAGGTTGCTTAGACATGCAAACAATCTAAGCTACACTTTTTAAACAGTCAAACACAGGAGCTCTAGGGGTCCATAATGGTCAAACCATGACTTGAAAACCTAATTAGGCAAAATGATCAACATGAACATTATTCCTAATGACATTCTCAATATAACTAAGTTTCTTAAGAGGATTATTAGCCACACCACACATTGGTCACACCAAAATCAAGCATCACATGCATTGAAACAAGGAAAAACAAGTGAAATGTTACCTTTGTTTCAAAGTCATGTTTCACATGTTTCATGATTTTGTTGCATAGTACTAGCTAACCATGTTTCACTAAAGTGAGTTGCACATGTTGCACTTGAGTGTTGCACACTATTCATTTCATAAAACAAGCACACATGAAATATAACAATATGTTGCAATGTTTCGAAAACATGTTTCATGCAATATAAGCTCATGAATGGATGAATGATGCTCATGTTCATGAAATGCAAGTGCAAATGTGGAAGCCAAACACCTAGGGTGTTACAATTATCCTTTGTTAAAACTACTCCCTTGTATAGATATCACATGAAGACTTTGATTTTCAGAGGTAGTTTCAATTTCAATATTAGAGTGTTATAAGGTAGAGCTTCTGCTATCAATAAGGCTCTCTACATGGATTTAACTGAAAAACAATCCATTATGATGTAGCCCCCACACAAAACTATCCCTTTGATTTGTTAATTGTACATTTGCAACTATAGCGACCACGTCGTGCCATGCTTGTAAATTAACACCTACCAGAGATCTCTACATTTAAAGGCGCCATGGATAGGCCATTCTTACAGATGCACTTTTTTTCCTAACAATATTATATAGTGTAGGAAAGAGAGATTTTAGCGAACGCAGTCTTATCCATGAGTCCTCCCAAAATCTCACTTGCGACCCATCACCTAGACCAGACTTACCCAGCAAGAGAAACTCCCCTTAACCTTCATAAGGCTAGCCCAAAACTGAGAGTCTCCGGGCATGTATTGAACCTATGTCAAAGTTTTATCACTTAGATATTTATTCCAAAGCTTCTGTTACCAAACCCCATCTCCATTTAGCAACTTAAAGAGCCATTTGCTTAGGAGACACTTATTGTGGACATCTAGATTTAAGACCCTCAACCCTCCTTGATCTTTTGGTGTACATACTATCTCCCACTTAGTCAATCTATATTTCTTCTTGTGGTCATCACTCTGCTAGAAAAACCATCACCTAAAGTAAAGTTGCATAACTTTTCAAGATCTACAACTTTCGTTTTGGTCATTTCTCCATTTGAGGACATTTTAAAAATTTAAATTTCAAATTTTAGAAATTCAAACATAGTTTTCCTTGACAAAATGATTTCAAATCAAAAAGTTGTCAACTACAAAGTTGTGTAACTTTTCGAGATCTACAACTTTTATTTTAGTTATTTCTTCATCTAGCAAAGTGGTAGTGTAAATTGTTCACAAATTTACATCTCTCTTATAGTTTAGAGAGATGTAAATTTGTGAATGTCAGTGTAGAAAGTGACCAACTAGTGAATATTTGTAGTTTTGCCGTACGCTATGATCGGAGGTGGCCTAGCACTCAATGACATAGGATTTATACTGGTTCAGGCAACGTGCCCTATGTCCAGTTTGGGTCAGTCAGTGACTTTATTCATGAGCCTAGGTGCTCGAAGTTTGCAGTGGGGTTACAAACGGGAAGGAAGAAGAAGGGGTGTACAAGAGGTCCGATCGGCTCTGGTTGGAAGGGCCAAGAGCGATAGGAGCTACGCTATGAGCTAAGTGTTCAAGCATGTGCTTAGGGTACGAACTTGGCGGTTCTGTGGTTGTGAGCTAGTGAACTTGCTCGGTGCTTGTTATCTTCAAGAAGGGCTCTGGCCAACTGGAATTGGTCCTCTTTGTTGGAGGAAGCACACCCCCTTTAAATATATGAAGGGGACGGCTTTACAAGTGAGAGGGTGAGAGTACGTATGCTGCCGAGCCTTGTTCCCATGCCTATCGAGCCTTGTTGCCCACACCAGCGGGTACAAGATAGTGGTAGGTGCCTACAACACTGTTGCTGTCACTATAGAATGTCAAATGCACACGGGAGGTCATGCTGCATTTTCAGGGATGGTGGACATCGGTACTGGCAAATATTGTTTGATGCCTAGAGGCATGTGAGGAGTCTCACTATGTTCACCCAGTACGGTATATCCTGGCGCCCATACTGCTATTGATGCCTAGAGGCACATGGGGGGCCTGACCGTGTGGGAGTTTTAGCAGCCCCTACAATACTATAGTAGGAGATGTCGATGCCTACAACACTGTTTGTGTCAGGGTGGCTGCAGAGTACTATTCTGCATAGGGTATGGTCCCTGGTATAGTGGTTTTGACTTGTGAGCCTTGCCTTGCCTTTCTTCACGCGTCTTCTGGTTCCTACTGAGCGGGCGTCCTTGGTGGGATGGCTCCAGTTGGCTCTGAGTGTGCCGGTTGGAGAAGAGCGGTGAGCAGGGTTCCTGTGATCCCCAGTCGAAGACAAGGAGTCAGAGTTAGAAGTAGTGTTTTGGGTCAGGCCTTCCGATCGGAGAGGCCGTCCGATGGTTACTGGAGTCGAAGCGAACACTCTGGTCAGAGAGGTGGGCCAAAGCAGCCGATGGGCGGGCACTGTTCCTCTTCGGCCAGACCTTCTGGTCGGTGACATGGTCGCCCTTCTGGCCTGTTGCTTTAGACTCTTGGGCCAGCCCATCAGTTATGTGCTATCGGCTTGCGCCGAGCCTTGGTGTGGAAGCCGGTCCCCAAGGGACCCCAGGTTTATAAACCCAATAGGAGCCCCCGAGCCCCCGGGTGATTCGGGTAGAATCGTCCGGGGGATTTTTGTCTTGTTGGAGGGTGCGCGCGAGTGCACCCGTGGGTGTAGCCCCTGAGCCACCGGGCAATTCAAGTAGATCCGTCTAGGGGGTTTCCTATGTTATCAGTGGGGGGTTATTTTGAGACGGATTTTTGTTAACCAAGGCATCGTTGTGCAGCTGAGGTGGGTTTTTAGTTTGTTTTGAGAGATTGGGTGAGAGGGAGCTTGTGGATCTCGGCGTCGGTGTGCGCCGTGGGATCGAGCAAGGGAGTCAGTCAAGGGTTTTTGGATGAGACAGTGCTCACTAATCATGGCATCGATGCACGCCGTGGGATCAGGTGAGGCAGTTAGTTTTGGACAAGACAGAGCTTCACTGATCCTAGCATCGATGCGCACCGTGGGATCGGGTGAGGCAGATAGTTTTGGATGAGACAGAGCTCATTGATCCTGGCATCAATGCGCGTCGTGGGATCGAGCGAGGGAGTTAGTCTTGGATGAGACAGAGCTCACTAATGCTGGCGTCGATGCGCGTCGTGGGATCGAGCGAGTCGGAGTCGTGTTTTGGACGAGACAAAGCTCACTGATGCTGGCGTTGATGCGCGCTGTGGGATCGAGCAAGGGAGTCAGTCTTGGATGAGATAGAGCTCACTAATGCTGGCATCGATGCGCGCTGTGGGATCAAGTGAGTCGGAGTCAACGCGAGTTCGGAGTCGCGGTCCCTGGTTTTTTGGAGCGTAGTCGGAAGTGTAGCCAGATGACGTGAGCTCAGAATCGATGCGAGTTCGGAGTCGTGG
Source organism: Miscanthus floridulus (assembly GCF_019320115.1). Classification (NCBI taxonomy): domain Eukaryota; kingdom Viridiplantae; phylum Streptophyta; class Magnoliopsida; order Poales; family Poaceae; genus Miscanthus; species Miscanthus floridulus. Next base: position 106,448,615 of record NC_089580.1, on the reverse strand, counting down.
TCCCTGGTTTTTTTGGAGCATAGTTGAAAGTGTAGCCGGATGATGTGTCAACGCGAGTTCGGAGTCATGGCCCCTGGTTTTTTGGAGCGCAGTCAGAAGTGTAGTTAGTTGGCTAGTTTACATATCAAACGAGGTGGTGCTCGTGGATCCTGGCATCGGAGCGCGCCGTGGGACTGGGCGAGTTGGAGTTGTGGATCCTAGCGAGTTTAGGGTTGTAGTCCCTGGCGTTTGTCTTGAGCCCCCGAGCCCTATTGGGCCTTCATAGGGGTTGATGTGAGTTGTGTGTGTTACCCATCCTCGGTTCCTCACAACCGGAGGTATTGAGTCTTGTCGCCGTCCCGATCGCTCAGGCTCGAACGACGTCACTCGGTGACTTCGCTAACGGGTATGATCGAGTGGAATCCGGGTCTGTTGTTCGTGACGGGGTCGGCATAGTCCTCTTGTGACATTCCACTACTCCTTTACCTGCAACCCGACAGATGCCTAGGTCATTCTGGAGACCGACCCGGGTGGCCTAACGGCCTCCCCTTGATGGAGATTCCATGGGCTTGGCGAGAGGTTTAGGATCGAACGAGAAGGTTGAGATGACCTAGTCTGCCTAACCAAGCGAGGGCCACACGGGGCTCATCTATGTTTTTCTCCCCTGGCTCTATTGGTTGCTCATGTCGAATGAGGCAACCGCCGCTTCGTGATGCAACACGGAATGTTGTGATGCATTTCGCTACACGTGCGATGCTTAGTTCCCGAGCCCCCGGGCGGTTCAGGGCCCGAATCATCCGGCAGGTTCAGGCGTATGGAATGAATGCGCGTATGGATGTATGAAATGATTATAAGGAAATAGAGGGGGTTGGTAGTGCTCACCTTGATGGCTTGAGTGACGGGGTTCGGAGAGCTTCAGTCAGAAATGTCCGACCAGGACCTACGCTCGTCAATCATGGGTGAGTCCTTGTGTGAATAGTTTTGTATTAATGAACACGTGCTCACCTTGATGACCTGAGTGATGGGGTTCAGAGAGCTTTAGTCGGAAATGTTTGACCAGGACCCATGCTTGTCATTCGTGATGGAGTCAGCATGGCCCGGATGGGGCATCCCTTTGTATCCTACCTTGGTGGCTGTGCCCCTACCCAAGAGCTGCCTTGACTACATGGGAAGGTCAGGAGCTCCATGTTCTTCTACTGAGCATCTATGGGTGCGACGCCCTTGAGGTACCCGTTGCGCTTGCCGAAGCCGAGGGAGCGGAACAGAGAGGATCCCTTACGGTCGTAGTAGTATTTACAGTAGTAGAAAATGTAAAAGTTAAGTTTGTGGGTGAGTCCCCATGTGAACAGTTTTTTTGTATCAATGAATACATTAGTACTGCCCTTGTGACAGAACCACGATATCCGTTCTCTGTTTATATCCTAGCATAATCTTCGTTTTTATCCCCTCTCTCTCATACCTGCCCGTTTGTCCCATAGGGTGCGACCTTAGGAGTCCAGGGCGTGGCCCGTAGGGCTCGGCTGCTCGTATCCGTAGGGAAAGGCGGGGTGCATTCAGTTGGGAGTAAGAACAGAGTTACGTAGGGTAATCAAAGACATGGAATGTGTTTCTATTTGGGACAAAGTTGTTTATTATGTGATAGTAAAAAGAAAAGGTGGTTAGACCCAATTTAGGGGGAAAATGACGTAGCTGTTCAATGTTCCAAGTGTTGGTGAGAGCATTGCCGTTGTTGTCCTCCAGTCGGTAGGTGCCCAGTTGGATTACTTCGATCACCGTATAGGGCCCTTCCCATGGTGGAGAGAGCTTGTGTTTTTCCTTCATTGGTTGGGTCCTCCAGAGTACGAGATCGCTGACTTCGAGTATCCTTCCCCTAATCTTCCTTTCATGGTACATGCGGAGGGTTTGTTGGTAGTGAGCGGAGCGGATGACGGACATTTTGTGGGCCTCTTCGAGTAGGTCGACCACGTCTTGTTGAGCCTCCGTGGCTCGGTCACGGTCAAAAGCCTTCACTCTTGGTGCGTCATGGTCGATGTCGGAGGGCAACACTACCTTAGCTCCGTAGGCCAGGAAGAAGGGTGTGAATCCCATGGATCAGTTTGGGGTTGTTCTTAGGCTCCAGAGGATTGTTGGGACCTCTGCAACCCATCGCCCAGCGTACTTGTTGAGTCGGTTGAAGATGCGTGACTTAAGCCCTTGGAGGACCATGCCATTGGCATGTTCGACCTGACCGTTAGTTCATGGATGTCCGACCAAAGCCTAGTCGATCCTGATACCGTATCCGTTGCTGAAGTCTAGGAACTTTCTTTTGGTGAAGTTAGTCCCGTGGTCAGTGATGATATAGTTAGGAACACTAAACTGGTAGATGATGTCGAGGAAGAATTTGACTGCCTCCTCTGACTAGATGTTGGTGATGGGTTTGGCCTCTATCCACTTGGTGAATTTGTCGACCGCTACGAGTAGGTGAGTGAAACCGCCTAGGGCCTTTTTGAGGGGTCCTACCATGTCGAAGCCCTAGATCATGAATGGCCAGGTGATGGGGATGGTTTGGAGCTCTTGTGCCAGCAGATGGGTTTGCCGAGCATAGAACTGGCATCCCTCACACCTGCAGATGACCTCCTCCACATCTTGTAGTGCGGTGGGCCAGTAAAAACCTTGGCAGAAGGCTTTTTCGACCAGCAACCTTGGGGTCGCGTGATGCCCACAAATGCTGGCATGGACCTCAAGGAGGAGTTGCCTCCCTTGGTTGGCGGGGATACACTTCATGAGTACCCCTGATGGGCTCCATTTGTAGAGCTCGTCACTGAGCGCGATGAAGGTCTTAGCGCGTCGAGTGATCTATCGGGCTTCAGTCCTTTCAGGTGGGAGAACCTCCTCAAGGAGGTAGGTGAGTAATGGTACTCTCTAGTCATTTTGGTTGAGTGCCAGCACAGCAACATTCGTGGGTGATGTCATCATAGAGGTGCTGGGATCGGAGCCCCCGAGTGCTAGTTTGACGCTAGGGTTGGAGCCCCTGAGCGCTGACCGGGCGTCGGGGTCGGAGGCCTTGGGCATCGGCTGGGCATTAGGGTGAGCCTGGATCAGACTTTCTAGGATGTGGGCGGATGGCTTGTGGACGTCGTTGATGAAGACCCCACTGGGGGATGCATCCCGCCTGGCGGCCAGTTTTGCGAGGAAATTGGCGGCATCGTTCTCCCTTCGAGGGATGTGATGTAGCTCGATCCCCTAGAATTTGTCCTCAAGTTTGTGCACCTCCTGGCAGTATGCTGTTATGAGGGGGCTTTTGCAGGAGGACTCCTTCACGACCTGATCAATGACTAGTTCTGAGTCACCGCGAACGTAGAGTCATGTAGCTCCGAGCTCAATGGCGATGCGTAGTCCGTTGATAAGGGCCTCGTATTCCGCGGTGTTATTTGAAGCCAAAAAGTGGACATGGATGGCATAGCAGAGCCTACTCCTATCCAGGGAGACTAGAACCACTCCAGCTCCTGAGCTGAGCGCCATTACTGACCCGTTGAAGTATATTATCTAGTACTTGTGGGTGACGCCGGGGTCGGTAGCTAGACCTCTGTCCATTCGGCGACAAAGTCCGCGAGAGCTTGAGACTTAATAGCCGTGTGGGGTATATCTAATGTCATGGCCCATGAGTTCAAGTGCCCACTTGGAGATTCGTCCCACTGCATCGCGGTTGCGGACGATGTCTCCGAGCAGGTATGAAGTGACGACCATAACTTTGTGGTCGGTGAAGTAGTGTAGTTGTTTCCTGGTTGCCATTAGCACGGCGTATAGGAGTTTCTGCACCTAGGGCTATTGAACCTTGGGGTCAGCAGTACTTCTCTGATGAAGTATACGGGTCGCTGTATCTTGAGCTGGTGTCCTGGCTCCTCCCTTTCAACAACTAGGGCGGCACTCACCACATGGTTACTTGTCGTGATGTAAAGGAGGAGGGGTTCTCCCCGTTCGGGAGCGACGAGGATTGGGGCTGACATTAGGGACATTTTGAGGCTTTCGAGAGCCTACTAGGCTTCCTCAGTCTAGACAAAGGCGTCCGTCCTTTTGAGGAGCTTGTAGAGTGGCATCCCTCGTTCGCCGAGCTAGGAGATGAAGTGGCTTAGGGCAGCTAGACAGCCGATGAGCCTTTGTACGCCCTTGACGTTGCGTATGGGGCCCATGTTGGAGATGGCTGTGATCTTTTTGGGGTTGGCCTCGATGCCGCGCTCGGATACGATGTATCCGAGCAGCTTCCCCTTCGAAATCCCGAAAACACATTTTTTAGGGTTCAGCTTGATGTTGAACCTTCAGAGGTTTGTGAATGTCGCGGCCAAGTTCACGATCAGGTCGCTAGCTTGAGCTGTTTTGACCACTATGTCATCAACATAGACGGCGATTGTTGGTTTCGGTCGTTCAGCCTGATCTGGCCGATCGGGCGGGTCGATTTGGTCGGCGAAGCATTGCTGCATGCACCTTTGGTAGGTGGTACCAGTGTTCTTCAGACCAAAGGGCATGGTCACATAGCAGTACGAACCATACGGGGTGATGAACAAGGTTGCAAGCTGATCGGATTCTTTCATCACGATCTGGTGGTAGCCTGAGTAGGCATCCAGAAAGGAGAGGATCTCGCTATCATAGAACCGACCAATTTATAAGAGCACAAGTGCAAAAACAATCGCCGAAACGATCAAATTCTCGAACTTGAGCCCATATAAACTCGGTAGTCAACTGAAATCTCAAAGGATTTCAAACCAACTTGCATACAACCAAGATCACAGTAATTCAACATAACATATCGTACGTTACAACATTTCATAGACGTTTGCAAATAGATTACATCATCACAGAGTCATCGTTATTACAAAACAAGTCTTGTAAAACATGCGGAAGCAAATAGTTTGACTTACACACCCAAGTTTAAATACAAATACTGGTTCACTAATCACCATCCCGCAAAAGCATTCAGATAAGAGAAATGGAGATCATGCCCATGATCTAGTCTTCATCACCCGCCGGGTGGAGACAATACTTACAGAATCCCTGATATAGAAGGTCATCTGCAACAAGAGGGAATAAACCCTGAGTATGAGAATGTACTTAGCTAGACTTACCCGTCGAAAACCAAAACAAATGACACCAAGGATTATGCATAGCTTAATTTAATGGATCTGGCTGACACTTTCTTGTTGCAGAAAAGCATAAGTAATAATGATCAACTCTTAACCTGAACTAGCAGTGACTTTTAGCCATTAACCTATCATCTATATTAGCACCTGTACTAAGCAATCATTTTATTAGGGGTGCAAACATTAATAACCATATTAGGTATACATTGTGGCAACCTTATCATCATCATCCATTTAACCATATCATTAAATTAATTGAATCTATGTTGCCGCTGCTCAGTCAAGTTCTCACTATCCGAGAGAGATGGCGATTCGAATCGATTCCTATCTAGCTCGAGGGGTATTCCTAACACAAACCCTGCTTCCCCCATCAGGGTCGCAAACAAGTCACCGTTGGTACAATTCAGAAGTCGTGAGTCCGAACAGTGCCGCAAAATCAGAGAACCACTCTGCCATGAGTGCTCAATGACTTAACCCGCCCTTGGGCTTACACCAATGGTTCCCTACACATCCTTACTTCCATCCATATTGCGGACCCCTGCTCGCATCGCCGGCCTGAACCGAGCTACTAGGCTTTGCAGTCGGAATGACTTATCCGGCCAGCTAAGTGTTAGGCTGCGTTCAACAAGATATAAGGACGTACAGCGTATCGGTCCTTAAACGACTCAGACAGAGTCACTATGTCCAAACCTACACAAGACTCCGCCCGGTCTTAATTCATTATCAACATGGTTCTTTTCCACGATAGCAAATATAGCCAACCGTGATCCACCTCATCCTAAAGCTCGCAGGTGATAGGAAATCACCTAACTTCTACCGCGCTAAGCATGGCTAAGCATTTAACCCATTCTTGAACTTAAATAGGATTCTAGTGCGATATCCGAACAAGGAGGGATATATAATGCAACAATTGGTTCCAACCAATTATGCATCATCAACGAATAAAAGATACTCAATGTATTTGTAAAAACATGGGAGGCTTAAGATGCTCCGGGGCTTGCCTTTCAGGAAAGAGGAAGGCTGGTGGTCAGGGCACTCGGGCAACTCCTCCGCGGTGGTTGCTTCGTCGGCTTCCTGCACCTCGGGCTCCTCCTCCTGGTTGGCTCCCTCGAACTCCAGCAATGTCACTCCCTCCGGCACACCTATTGCATGAATGCGCAAGATAAATATCATGGATGCACATGAATGAAGTCAGGGATGCTCGGGGAATGCACATGCTCACTGTAGTCCGCATATTCCAACTTAAGCCCTATTCAAATCACTTTACTTACCCAGTTTATACAACCTAATGTATAATTGCTCATCTTCAGTTAATGACCTAGCACCTACACCTAAGCATATTCTCAAGTTAGGCTAACCCCTAAACAATCAACGAGAACATTGCAACAAGCATACACTCAAGCATTTGTATTTCAGCAAAATGGAGACTATATAGCGGTACAGTAAACTGACCATAACTGGAGATTTATAAATCCAAGTGACATGCAACAAGACAATTTGGAAAGCTTATAAAATTGTCTACAATTCATTTTTAGACCTCTAAGCATGATTCCAACCTTTACCAGGTCAAATTCTTTAATCAACAGAACTCTGTCCTCACAAGACAGAGAGTAGGCAAAACAGGAACCTAACTTTAAACAATTGTACTTCTTAAACTACTAGGCCAAATGCCATTAAATTTTGACAGGAGCTAGATACATAAATTACCTATAACTTTTGTATTCATCATATTCACAACAAATCAAAATATCATGGGGAACTTTATAAAGTCCCCAGATCTGTCCAGAGGGACATAATGCCAACAAAATAATTATTAACTTATGATGTAAACACATAATTGGACAAAACTAACTCTACTCACTTATCACACATATCACAAGAACACCAGAAAGTAGGGTGTTCATCACCAAAACATTTCTTTTAATACATTTCTTAATTTATTTAATTAATTAGAGGAAATGGTAAACATATATGAAAACTACACCATTAAATCTACAAAAATTACAGTAGATACTACATGTTCTAAGTAGACAACTATAAAAATTTCACACCATTTGAGCAAGTATAACAGCCTACACAAAAATAATAAGACACAACGGCTTAAAATTACCTAATTAGGAAACCTTAGTGAAATATGTTAAGCAACAGATTTCATATTTTTCCTAGCATCCATAAGGTACTAGGATACTACCCACAAGGTTTCATGGTCATAGGATTCTAAGATAATTTACAAAAATTTACACAAGTATCAATCAATGATAAAAGGAAAATCCATAACTCAAAAACCATACTTGCAATGACTTTCAAATTTTTTCCAGCGCTTCTACTAAGCAAGAATAGCTTACCCACAAAATTTCATAATTTTTGGATCACAGAAACTCAAGATATAATTTAAACAAGTTTGCATGCATTTAAAAACACATTTCAAGTTCCTATTTAATTCATCCAAAATTTCTACATCATGTGCTCATGTCATATTTTTCTTAAATACTAGACTTCCCTGTGAGTCAAACAAAATTTGAATTACACCATTTGGATCTACACATTTGGAGTTACAAAATTTACAAAACAACATAGAAATCTGTAAATTTGAACTATCCTACAAACGAACTGTCACTGACGCATGGGACCCGCGTGTCAGCCGGGCCCGCTGGTCAGCGACACAGAATAGGGGAGACGGCACGCGACGGCGCGGCGATGGTCTAGCTCGCCAACGGTGGCTCCTTTGGCGACACCGAAAGCATCGACGTGATCTCTGTGATGAGGTGATTCGATTGGTGCTACCGGCGAGACCTAAGACCTAGCGGAGGTGGCTCGTCGCCGGTGATGGCGGCATGGCAGAGCTCTAGCACGAGGTGCCAGCGACGGCAAGCCATGGCTGCCTCAACCGAGCTCGGTATGAGCTTTAGGGGGTCGCTATGGTGCTACCCAAGCAAAGAGAGGAGGACGAGAAGGCTCCTAGCTACCCTGACCACGGTGGCCTCGAGCTCCGGTGAGGTCACGCCCATGGCGGTGGTGACGGGAGTGGCCAATGTGCCCTTACCAAGACTCAATCGGCTCAGCTAAGAGATGGAGGAGGTAGAGGAGGACATGGCATAGCTGCTGAAGAGCTGTGGTTCATGTTTTTGCGGCGGCAAGCAAGCTAGGCGATGGCGAAGCTGCTCGGCAATGGCGGAGCAGCGCTGCTCGGTTGCTGCTCGCGGTGGAGGCGAAGGAATGGAGAAAATGAACTGTGAACCGGTCGGGCAGGCACGTGGGGGTTCAAGCACTGGCCTACGACACCAGGACGACCACGGCGCGTGGTAGCGCGGTCAGACGGCCGGCGACGGGTGGCGCCACATGGCGATGATTTTCTGAAACCAGTCAGGTACTGTAGCATGCCTGAAACTTTGATTCAGTTAACCATTGACGCCTGACAACAAAGATTGATGATCATGAAACTCCAAATCCATTGCTCATCAGTGAAAACAGTCAAGATGAAAGTTGTAGAGCTATGATAGGGCTACAACAATGCTTTAGAAAGCAACAACTAATTCTCAATGGATCACGAGTTGTATCAAGCCAAAGTTGGCTCAAACAAACTAAAATTGCAACTAAGACTTAGAAATATTTTCAAGTGTTGAATCAGCCTTCAATAACGACTTGTGGGTCCTTTTTGAACATGTTGTGCACATTTTCATGACTCGGCTTCTAAACAAAGTTTGTTCCTTATAAAATTTGCTACAACTTTGCTTTAGGCTGCTCAGACATGCAAACACTCTAAGCTACACTTTTTAAATAGTCAAACACAAGGGTTTAGGAGTCAAAACAAGTCAAACCACTATTTGAAATAACAATTAGGCAACATGATTAATATGAACAATGTTCCAAATGACATTCTAGGTGTCACTAAGTTGTTCAAGAGAATTATTAGCCACACCACACCTTGGTCACACAAGAATCAAGCATTGTATGTACCGAAACAATGTAAAACACATGAAATGTTACATTTGTTTCACAGTCATGTTTCACATGTTTCATGATCTTGTTGCATGGTACTAACTAGCTTTGTTTCACTAAAGTGAGTTGCACATGTTGCACTTAAGTGTTGCACACTATTCATCTCATAAAAGAAACAACACACATGAAATATGCAACATGTTGCAATGTTTTGAAATCATGTTTCATGTGATATGAGCTTATGAATGGATGAATGATGCTTATGTTCATGAAATGCAAGTGCAAATGTGGAAGCCAAACACCTAGGGTGTTACACTCGCAACCTGAGGTGGAGTCGATTATCTGGTCTATGTGCGGCAAAGGAAAGTGATTCTTTGGGCATGCCTTGTTGAGCCTAGTATAATCAACACACATTCTCCACTTCCTGGTCTTCTTTTTGACAAGAACGGGATTGGCGAGCCAGTTAGAGTGGAATACCTCTCTGATGAATCCTGCTGCCAGGAGCTTGGCGATCTCTTCTCCTATGGCCCTATGCCTCTCGTCATCGAAGCGATGCAGGCGCTGCTTGGTGGGCTTTGTGCCCGGGATAAGACGCAACGCGAGCTCAGTGACCTCCCACGGTATCCTCGGCATGTTAGAGGGCTACCATGTGAAGACATCATGATTGTCGCGCAGGAAGTCGACGAGCTCACATTCCTATTTGGTCGGGAGCTGGGTCCCGATCTGAACCATCTTGGTTGGGTTGGTGGGGTCGATTCCCACCGCCTTGGCTTGTTTGAGTGGATGGAAGGCCGTTGATAAAGTTGGTTTGTTGCAGTCTAGGACTACTGGAGCCGATGACTCCTTGAGCTATGGGAGCTTGGACAAGTTGACGACCGTGGTGGCAAGCTCGTAGTGCTCGTGGTCACACGCGAGGGCGTGCGAAAAGGCGCTACTCACGGTGATGACATCGTTTGGTCCCGGCATCTTTAGCTTGAGGTAGGTGTAGTTGGGGATCACCATGAAACTTGCATAGCAAGGCCGTCCCAAGATGGCATGGTAGGACCTTGGAAAGTCCACCACCTCAAAGGTGAGGATCTCCGAGTGGAAGTTGGCCCGGCTATCGAATGTGACTGATAGATTGATCTGTCCGAGCGAGTATGCATGTGCTCCCGAGATTACCCTGTGGGGGAGCCCGCCGGGTGGAGCTCTGAATGGGGGATGCATATGGCATCGAGGGTGTCGACATATAGGATGTTGAGGCTGCTGCCTCTACCCATCAACACCTTGGTAAGGCGCTTCTTGCAGACGATGGGGTCAACAATGAGCGGGTAGCGTCCTAGTCTCACGACGTGGGAGGGATGATCCCTCTGATCGAAGGTGATCAGAGATTTCGACTAGCTAAGGAAGGAGGGGATGGCCATCTCAGTGGCGCATGCCTCTCTATAGCGAACCTTGTGCTGTCGCTTGAACCAGATGGTGTCAGACCCACCGAAGATTATGATGCACTCCTCAGGCTTGGGGAAGTCGTCTCCATCCTTGCCTGTCGTGCCCCCTTCTTTGCTGCCGCCTCTTTGCCATCTCCCTCCTTTAGCCCACCGGCCTGTCAGAGGAAGTGTTTGAGGAGCTCGCATTCCTTGTAGAGGTGCTTGATGGGGTAGGTGTGGTTGGTGCATGGATCGTCCATGAGTTTGTTGAAGTGGTCAGGCAGTCCCTGTTGGGGCTGCTTGGCTGTGCGATCGGCCACGGCGACTAGTGCGGAGCTGTCCGACCGGCGTTGATCTTTTTGTTTTTCCTACCCCTCTGCGTGCAGGGGCCTTCATTTAGGTCCATGCGCTTGGCTTTGACCTTGTCTCGGCCTCCACTGAAGACCACTCTGACCACCTCCTTGCCAGAGGCATGGTTGGTGGCGACGTCGAGAAGGTCACGGGTGGTATGGGGTTTCAAGCAGCCAAGCTTGTGGATCAGGGACTCACAGTTCATCCTGGAGAGGAATGCGCTGATGACGTCTACGTCGATGACAATGGGGAGGGAGTTGCATCGTTGGGAGAACCTACGGATGTAATCCCACAGGGACTCGTTGGGCTCCTATTGACAGCTCTTGAGGTCCCAGGAGTTTCTCGGGTGGACATACGTCCCCTAGAAATTCCCGATGAAGACCCTCTTGAGGTCCGTCTAGTCGCTGATGCTGTCATGCGGAGGGAATTCAAGCCATGCTGAACATGTTCCCCCATGCAAATGGGAAGGTATTGAATGATGAAATAGTCATCATCCACTCCTCCGGCCCGATAGGGAAGTCAGAAGTCTTCGAGCCAAATGCCTGGATTTGTCTCCCCGGTGTATTTGGTGATGTTGGTGGGCGGTCAGAAACACTGTGGGAATGGCGCTCTTCGAATGCATCGGCTGAAGGCCCATGGCCCCAGACCCTCAAGGCTGGGGCTCCGGTCATCAAGCCAGCGACCGCACCTGGGGCGTGTTTCACCGCTCCCCTCGATGGTTTGGCCAGGATCCGTGTCGGCTGCTGCCGTTCGATGGAGATCACTATCGTGCTAGGCCCGATGCTAGTTGCTGACGATGCTACGAGCGTCCTGGTGCGGATCGGGCCACTCGTGTACCGGCGGTTGGTGTGGAGCGGGCGCTGGGTTGGATCGTGGTGAGACTACCGCTTCCTGAGCCACGCTTGATGGTTGTAGCGACATGCGGATGGAGTGACTAGTCTAGCACATCCCCACTCCCCTATGGGGAGAGAGGGCGTGGGTCGGAGTTGCGACATGGAGCTTTTCGCCTGTTGGACGGCGATGGCTTCTACCAGAACCCAACGGTTCTAGTAGACTATGCGCTCCTGGGGTCGACGGGCTTGGGAACGCCACGCAGAAGCATTGCCGCAGCAGCGATGTTCTGGCCGGCTCGGCAAATTGTGGGAGATCGCTCCCCTCGTTCATGATGTCGTGTTGGACCTGACGGGTGCGACCCCGGGTGCCACTCGCCAGGCCATGCGCATGGGGTGCAACGTGTCGCACCGACTGCGCCAGCACAGGCGGTGACTTGTTATGTCATCATTGTCGTAATTCCTTGGTGTGTGCTTGCGCAGATGTGAGGGCCCCCGCACGTGGGTTCGGAGGGGTGTGAGTTTGCGTAGACTCCACAACCACCGACGACTGTCCCGGAGCGTCCGCCATAGCGCACTCCCAGGCCAGACAGTGGTGGGGTGCCATGCCACTGATGCTGGAACCATCGCCCTCGCCATCCGGGAGTTCGAGGGAAACGGTAGGAACGTAGCCTGCCATTCCCACGAATTCGGACATGAGGGGGGATGGTGCCAGCATCCTTCGGAGCCCCTGAGCGTATGCATCCATGGAGGATGCGAGGCCATAGGGGAACCAATCGTATGGTGTTTGTGGCATGGGCGGTACATTCCCTCCGAGTGATCGGTGGGAGATAGCAAATAAAGAGCGAATAACAGTACGCATATTACTTACAATGGGGTTTGAGCAGAGAGTTTGCTTGGAATGAAGCGTAGATGCCGCATCATCAAAGTTGCACGTCCCGGAGTTGATGGAGGACGTCCCTCCGATGGGTGTAGGGTCGCGAGCCTCCTCGCGGAGGTGTAGTACATCGAGTCAGTCGGCGATGAAGTCTAGGCTTCCGAAGAGGAAGGCCTGGGATGGCTCGAAGATAGGTGGAACCCACATCCTAGCGGGTGAGAGTGCGGGAAACTCCAGTGAGCCGAAGCGAATCATATCGCCCGAGCCTGCCACGGCGAGGGTGGTGGAAAAGTAGGCCATCCGATGACCAAAAAGTGTTGAACGTACAGCGTCTTCCCCCATGGATGGCACCAACTGTCGGGGCAGAAAGTGACCAACTAGTGAATATTTATAGTTTTGTCGTACATTGTGATTGGAGATGGCCTAGCACTCAATGACATAGGATTTATACTGGTTCATGCAGTGTGCCCTACATCCAGTTTGGGTAGGTCAGTGACTTTATTCCTGAGCCCAGGTGCTCGAAGTTTGTAGTGGGGTTACAAACGGGAAGGAAGAAGAAGGGGTGTACAAGAGGTCCGGTTGGCTCTAGTCAGAAGGACCAAGAGTGACAGGAGCTACGCTATGAGCTAAGTGTTCAAGCATGTGCTTGGGGTACGAACCCAGCAGTTCTATGGTTGTGAGCTAGTGAACTTGCTCGGTGCTTGTTATCTTCAAGAAGGGCTCTGGCCAACTAGAATTGGTCCTCTTTGTTGGAGGAAGCACACCCCCTTTTATAGATGAAGGAGATGGCTTTACAAGTGAGAGAGTGAGGGTACATATGCTGTCGAGCCTTGTTGCCCACGCCTACCGAGCCTTGTTGCCCACACCAGTGGGTACAAGATAGTGGTAGGCGCCTACAACACTGTTGCTGTCACTATAGAATGTCAGATGCACACGGGAGGTCGTGCTTGCTTTTTCAGGGATGGTGGACATCGGTACCTGCAAATACTATTTGATGCCTAGAGGGATGTGAGGAGTTTCGCTATGTTCACCCGGTATGGTAAATCCTGGCGCCCATACCGCTATCGATGCTTAGAGGCATGTGGGGGGCCTTACCATGTGGGAGTCTTACCAGCCCCTACAATACTGTAGCGGGAGATGTCAGTGCCTACAATACTATTTATGTCAGGGTGGCTATAGAGTACTCTTCTGCATAGGGTATAGTCCCTAGTATAGTGGTTTTGACTTGTGAGCCTTGCCTTGCCTTTCTCCGCATGTCTTCTGGTTCCTACCAAGTGGGCGTCCCTGGTCAGATGGCTCCAGTCGGCTCTGAGTGCGCCGGTCGGAGAAGAGCGGTGAGCAGGGTTCCTGCGATCCCCGGTCGGAGATGCGGGGTCAGAGTCGAAAGTAGTGTTTTGGGCTAGGCCTTCCGATACGAGAGGCCGTCTGGTGGCGACTGGAGTCAAAACGAATGCTCCGGTTGGTGAGGTGGGCCGAAGCAGTCGACGATCGAGCGTTGTTCCTCTTCGGCTAGACCTTCCGGTCGGTGACATGGCCACCCTTCTAGCCTGTTGTTTTAGACTCTTAGGCTGGCCCATGAGTTACATGCTATCGGCTTGGGCTGAGCCTGGGCGTGGAAGCCGGTCCCTAAGGGACCCTGGGTTTATGAACCTGACAGTGAACAATGTACACTACCACTTTGTTGGACGAAGAAATGACCAAAATAAAAGTTGTAGATCTTGATCAGTGTAACACCTCCAGTGTTACATGAGCTCTTTTAGCACTAAACATGTAGTTATTAACTTGTTAATAATAAATTAAAGCAAGATTAGCGTAGAAGAGAACTCAAAAATAGAATGAAATAAAATACCTTATTAAATAGAATGATATATATATAGCTTTTGAATCTAATTAAAATTCGAGCTTTCTTGAAATTTTTCTTGTGCCTAGATGTGGCTAATTGTCTAAATTAGTAAACCGATAGAGATATATATAGGTATATATACACTCACGTATTTCATTTTGATAAGCATGTCGCTATATTAATTAAAGTAGTGTACAAACTTATTTCTTCCCGAGTGTATCTCTATAGATAAGTATATGTTTAAGCATACAATAAATATATGCATATGTGTATGGATGTTGGTGATAAAGAAATAATGACATATTTGTAATTACATAATTATTTATGTATTTTGGTAAAAGAAAAAGAAAAGAATGGTAAAACACACGCACGTACACAACGCACTCATGGATGACTGTGTGCACGCCTAGCCTAGTGTTGCCACCGCAACATACTGCGCTAGCCACATACTGCACTACTCCATCCATTGCCTTACTGTTGTGGTCAGCCGAGGCCTGCTACAACGCCGGCGGCCCTACCGATGCTACCTGCTCTGGCCAGCATCGTCACGTCATCTTGAATGGCGCTGCACACAGCCATGGCCCCGGTCGCAGTGACGATGGGATGCATCATTGCCTAGCCTAGCCCTGCCGACCATGTTGTGCCAGGCCATCCTTCCCACGCCGTGTTTATGAAGTAGATGACTGAGCCGCTGTTGTCTCCTTCCCACTCTTCCTCCCCATCTCTCACTTTCTCTCTTTCCTTCAATCCTCTCGGTCTCCCTCGTGCTCCCGTCCTCTACGTCGCCATGACCGAGTCCAAAGGGGAGTGCTGCTGCTCCTCTTTCTCCATCAGCCTACCGCTCCTCCCTTACTGCAGCCGCTGCCAACTCCTTAGTCGTGCCATTCCCCACCAAGCCCTAGCCAGCGTCCCCTCCTGTTCGGTGGCTGATGCTATTCATGGTTGTCGTGGCCCCATAGCACACGCCATGGCCACACCCGCTATTGTCCTGCGCGAGTCCGAGCTCGGCCACCACCGCACTAGTCCATCGCCGACCCCGCCGTCGTCCGCGCCGGCCTGCCCTATTGCCGATACCCACCGCGGGGCTCCACCTCCATGGCACCACCCGAGCCAGGGGCACGCCATGTCCACTCGGTGCCGAGGAGCCACCCTTTGCCGCCTCCCCTGCCATAGGCATGTGTGGCCATCGTGCCGAGCACCGCCTCGGTCTGTGTTGTGGCTACGCCGGGACCAGTGGTCGCCCGCTCACTTCCCCGTGTTGCTCTATCTCCGCTGTCGCGCCCTGCAGCGCCCTGCCATGACAGCACCGTCACCCACGAGCTGCCCCATCGGCTGGCGGAGCACTTCCTCTGCCCTGCTCTACTCGTGAGAAGGTAGAAGAAGGACCTTAATGTGAATAGAAACTCTTATTGTGTTCATGTTGCAAAAATGCTAGACTCATAGGTTTTCAAATAGAGGCTTAGTTAATTTCAGGGAACTCAGGGGCCTCTTCGCAAATGTACCGCCTCCTTGCTTGGCCGCCTAGGCTGGCTAGCTAGGCTGTGGCCTACCTGCCGCCTGGGCCGCCGCGTCCCATCCCCGCCTGGGCCATCCGCGTTGTTACCGCCATCGCTGGGCCATGCCTGGCCAACAGGCCATGAGCTGAGGCCGTGCTCGCCGTGGGCCGCGGTGCTCCTTTCTTTTTCTGATGAATTAGTGAAGATTTCCTAAAACACATTCTAAGCCGATTTTATTACTTAAATATAAAATCATTTAGGATTCCAAAAATTGTGGAACAAATTTCATTGAGTTCCTAAAATCATGATCTATCAATTAGCGTAATTGGTTCATCTAGTGTTAAAATGCCTCCAGGGTTGCTCTAATTATTTTAACATGCTTAATATTGTTAAAATGTGAACTTGTGGGAATTATTGTGAGAAATTGGTGATAGTGTTGACTCTAAAAATTTTACAGTAAATTACTAATATTATTGGCTCCTCCCTATAATTGTTGTAGCTCAAGAATAATTAGTTTGCTAGATAGATAATGATGCCCTATTTTGAATAAAGATCAAATCGATAGAATAGAATAAAGAAACGCCTTGGAATTGTATAACTAAAACACTTGTTGGGAGATGACACCTTTCTTGACGATGTTGATACGGAGATTAGTATGTTAGTCATTAGAGCTAGCTTGTTAGTTCGTAGTATGTACTCTATTTTAAGAGTTGTTGTTGTCTGGTTAATTAACTATTGCATCATCTCTGCATCGCATTGCATATCATAATAGAAACGACGGTGGATTGATGGTATCAAATAGAGTAGCCAAAAAGATGATGCCAGGGATCTAGACACAAAGATAAAATACTAACTTTTGGTTATATTTTACCTAGGCAAGCTCCGGTGCATAACCCTACTTTTCTGCACTTTAAATTATATTTTTGTATTAAGTTTTAAGGAGTTGAATAAAACCCACTTGCATATATATCTTTATCCTATGAGTCTTACTAATATGATAGGATCGTGTAGATTGCTATGCTATAGGACTCTGGTAGAAGTCGAGTGATTGCATGTCACTTGCGAGAGATAGGAAATATATTACTGTATTATTATCACTTGGAATATATAAATGGTGAAAGAAAAAAATGGAGACTGGGTGAAAGGTCCTAATATGGCTAGAGGGGGGGTGAATAGCCTATTTAAAAATCTACAAATCAACTAGAGCAATTTGATTAGTATGACAAATAGCATAATGCAAACTTGCTCTAGCTCTACAAGGGTTGCAAGCCGCCTATCCAACAATTCTAGTTGCAATGATTACTTAGGCACACAACTTCCAATGTAATTACTCACTAAGAGCTCTCAATCTTGCGACTCTAAAGAGCTCAACTAGATGAATGTAAATAATAAAGCAAGCTCTCAATTCTAATTACACTAAAGAGCTTGTATCAACTAGTTTGCAAGAATGTAAATAAGTGAGTAGGGTGATTATACCGACGTGTAGGGGATGAACCAATCACAAGAAGAATATATAGCCAATCACCGGGAGAATGCCAAAGACAAGAGACAATCGATTTTCTCCCGAGGTTCACATGCTTGCCAACACGCTATGTCCCCGTTGTGTCGACCAACACTTGGTGGTTCGGCGGCTAAGAGGTGTTTCACAAACCTTGTCCACATGATTGGACACCGCAAGAACTAACCCACAAGTGAGGTAACTCAATGACACGAGCAATTTACTAGAGTTACCTTTCGGCGCTCCGCCGGGGAAGGTACAACTCCCCTCACAATCACTGGAGACGGCCACGACAATCACCAACTCGTGCCGATCCTCCACCGCTGCACCGAGCCGTCTAGGTGGTGGCAACCACCAAGAGTAACAAGCGAAATCCGCAGCGCAACACGAATACCAAGTGCCTCTAGATGCAATCACTCAAACAATGCACTTGGATTCTCTCCCAATCTCACAAAGATGATGAATCAATGATGGAGATGAGTGGGAGGACTTTGGCTAAGCTCACAAGGTTGCTATGTCAATGAAAATGTGCAAGAGCGCTCCCTTGAGCTGGCCATGGGGCTATAAATAGAGCCCCCATCAAATAAAGCCGTTATACCCCTTCACTGGGCAAAACGCGCTCTGACTGGACGCTCCGGTCAAACTGACCAGACCCTGGACTCAGCGTCCGGTCCACTATCTTATGCCACGTGTTACTATGAGTTAAAACTGAACCGTCAGATCTCAACAACTACGTGCTGACCGAATGCTCCGGCTAAACTGACCGGACGCTGAACCCCTAGCGTCCGGTCGTTTCCAGTAAGCTCCCCGAGGCATATTTCTTTGACCGAACGCGTCCGGTCCACCTTGACTGGACCTAGACTAGCATCCAGTGCAGTACCCTAGGTACTGTGCTGATTGACCAGCTCGACCGGACGCATGTTACTAGCGTCCGGTGCTTTCAGACCCAGCGTCCGGTCAGTTGACTGACGCCAGCGTCTTCGCGACCAACTCGTTTTCACTTCTAACTTCTTCACCCTTGCTCCAATGTGCCAACCACCAAGTGTATCACCATGTGCACATGTGTAAGCATATTTTCACAAACATTTTCAAGGGTGTTAGCACTCCACTAGATCCTAAATGCATATGCAATGAATTAGAGCATCTAGTGGCACTTTGATAACCGCATTCTGATACGAGTTTCACCCCTCTTAATAGTACGGCTAGCAATCCTAAATGTGATCACACTCGCTAAGTGTCTGGATCACCAAAACAAAATGGCTCCTACATTTTATACCTTTGCCTTGAGCCTTTTGTTTTTCTCTTTCTTCTTTTCCAAGTTTAAGCATTTGACCATCACCATGCCATCACCATTGTCATGATCTTCGCCATTGCTTCATCACTTGGAGTAGTGCTACCTATCTCATAATCATCTTGATAAACTAGGTTAGCACTTAGGGTTTCATCAATTAACCAAAACCAAACTAGAACTTTCAATCTCCCCCTTTTTGGTAATTGATGACAACCCTTATACAAAGATATGAATTAAAGTTCATTTGAATCCATGTTACTTGCCCAAGCATATTTACCATGTGTAAAGGATATTGGCAAGTTTCATGAACTCCTAATGGTAGCAATTGCTCCCCTTATATATGTGCTAAGAGTTTGGATTATAGCTTTGCACATATGATTAGATAGGAAATATAGGAGTCAATTTCTACCAAATGATGCTAAGGTATAAGAGATGGACCTTTGAAGCGTGATACCAATCGGAGTGCACCAATATACCATCCTTAGCACCATTAGTAACTAGACATATACAAGAACTAGAATACCCCGTGAGATCAACATTACATGCAAGGGTCTAGTTTCCATAGAATGAACATAAGTCTAGTTACTTAGCCTATGCATGCCAGTTTTTCATTTCAACATTCAAACCTACAACTAGCATACACCACACAAGCATGGATATCAAAATTAAAACTTATGCCATGCAAGCAAACATATGTAATGCTCATTCAAATGCACCATACAAGTTTATGAGTTTGCTCCCCCTATTTGTATGCTCAAAATTTTAATTAATCCCCTTCTGTTGTCATATTCTTTTGTCATATATTATCTCTCCCCCTTTGTTTCACTATCTTTGTACACTATTTCTCCCCCTTTGTCATCAATGACCACAAAGGCTTAAAGTATAGATAGGGGTGACCTCAAATTATAGATATGTTGGGGTGAAACCATGTGAAATGAGGATCATTTTCCCAATTTGTTCAATCTAGAGTACTTGCAAAAGTTATTTAACTCGGTTTGATCCAAGGACAAGCTTCTTCACACCTCCAAATAAGGGTTATCTTGTACTATGTTGAGTTAAACACTTATAGCACATTTTCTAAATCAAACACTAGGTTTACAAGCCCATAAACATGTCATATGCTACCACTAGATCATTTCAAACATACAAGCAATAGTGGTACCATACAAGCATCAAATTCATTTAATCTTCATGAATGAGCCTATTCAAATGGAAAATATGTCTAGATGCACTAAACAAGTCCTTAGCAATGTATGGATGACATGTCAATCAACTTTACCTTGCTTTGCTCGAAGGAGAGGCATGTCAAATAATGGGGGTGCATCAACACATATTGGAGAAGTCAAGTATATTCAATTCATTCCTTAGCTTGCAAAACCTCTTCTCATCAAGTGGCTTGGTGAATATGTCAACAAGTTGATCTTCGGTGCCCACACTTTCTATGCAAATGTCCCCTTTTTGTTGATGATCTCTTATGAAATGATGATGGACATCTATATGCTTTGTTCTTGAGTGTTGAACCGGGTTGTTGGTGAGCTTGACAGCACTTTCATTGTCACATAGCAATGGCACTTGCTTGAACTTGATTCCAAAGTCACTCAAAGTAGCCTTCATCCAAAGTAATTGAGCACAACAACTACCGGCCAAAATGTACTCCGCTTCAGCGGTTGAAAGTGCTACACTATTTTGCTTCTTTGATGACCAAGATACAAGTGATCTTCCCAATAGTTGATATATGCCCGATGTGCTCTTTCTCTCAACTTTGCATCCCGCATAATCGGAATCCGAATAT
This sequence comes from Miscanthus floridulus, assembly GCF_019320115.1. Lineage (NCBI taxonomy): Eukaryota > Viridiplantae > Streptophyta > Magnoliopsida > Poales > Poaceae > Miscanthus > Miscanthus floridulus. The sequence goes on along the minus strand of NC_089580.1, from coordinate 106,428,199 downwards.
CCAATCAACTCAAATCTTGCTCCTTTGGGATACCATAATCCAACATGTTGTGTATGCTTTAAGTACCTCAATATTCTCTTAGTTGCCTTCAAATGACTTTCTCTTAGTAAGGCTTGAAATCTAGCACACATGCATACACTAAACATCACATCCGGCCTTAATGCGGTCACATAGAGTAGGCTTCCAATCATAGACCGGTACATCTTTTGATCCACCATGTTGCCACTAGCATCACTATCCAAGCTTCCACTTGTCCCTATTGGTGTACTAATAGCTCTACTCTCATCCATTTCAAACTTCTTGAGCATGTCCTTCATATACTTGCCTTGACTCACAAATGTGCCATTCTTCATTTGCTTGATTTGAAGACCAAGGAAGTAACTAAGCTCTCCAATCATACACATCTCAAACTCACTTGCCATCATCTTGCCAAACTCCTCACAAAATTCTTGATTTGTTGATCCAAAGATGATATCATCAACATAGATTTGCATTACAAACAAGTCATTCCCAAGCTTCTTGGTGAAGAGAGTGGTGTCAACCTTTCCCATCTTGAATCCCATAGAGAGTAGGAAATCCCTCATTCTCTCATACCATGCTCTAGGTGCTTGTTTCAATCCATACAAAGCTTTTCTCAACTTGTAGACATGGTTGGGTTTCTTCTTATCTTCAAAACCGGGAGGTTGCTCAACATATACAAGCTCATTGATGTACCCATTTAGAAATGCATTTTTCACATTCATTTGGTACAACTTGATGTTGTGGGCACATGCATAAGCTAGCAAGATCCTAATTGCTTCCAATCTTGCAACCGGGGCATATGTTTCTCCAAAGTCAAGACCTTCAACTTGAGTGTAACCTTGAGCCACTAATCTTGCTTTGTTCCTTATTACTATCCCATCTTGATCTTGCTTGTTCCAAAAGACCCACTTAGTTCCAATCACATTATGATCCTTAGGCCTCTCAACTAAATCCCATACTTGGTTTCTTGTGAAGTTGTTTAGCTCTTCATGCATAGCATTGATCCAATCAATATCCCTCAAAGCTTCATCTATATTCTTAGGTTCAATGGATGACACAAATGAGAAATGCTCGCAAAATGAAGCCAATCTTGATCTTGTTTGCACACCTCTTGAGATATCACCAATGATAGTGTCCAATGAATGATCTCTTGCAACATTGGTTGGTTGAAGCACTTGCACTTGATTGCTTGCATTAGATTGATTACTTGGTTGAGATGATGAACTAGCCATTTGTTAATCTTGCACATTGCCATCACTAGTGCTTGCTTGGATTTGATCATGAGAACCACTAGCTTGCCCATTTGAGTTAGAGAGCACTTGATTCTTGTCATCTTCAACATCAATCACCTCTCTAGGCCTTAACTCACTAATGTCCATGTTCTTCATTGCATTGACCAATTGAGTGCCTTTTACATCATCTAGGTTCTCATCTTCCTCTTGGGAACCATTTGTTTCATCAAATTCCACATCATAAACCTCCTCAAGAGTACCACTAGCCAAATTCCAAACTCTATAAGCCTTGCTAGTAGTGGAGTAACCAAGCAAGAAACATTCATCACATTTCTTTTCAAACTTGCTTAATCTAGTGCCTTTCTTCAATATATAGCATTTACAACCAAAGACCCAGAAGTATGCTATGTTGGGCTTTCTTCCATTCAATAGCTCATAAGGTGTCTTTTCCATCATGGGGTGACAATAGAGTTGGTTGCTATAGTAGCAAGTCGTGTTGATTGCTTCGGCCCAAAATGAATAACTCACATTGTACTCACTCAACATTGATCTTGCCATGTCAATCAAAGTTCTATTCTTCCTTTCAACTAAGTCATTTGATTGAGGAGTGTACTTGACCGAGAATTGATGTCTAATTCTAAATTCATCACACAACTCATCAATTCTAGTGTTCTTGAATTCACTACCATTGTCACTTCTAACTTTCTTGATAGTTGTTTCAAACTCATTGTGAATGCCCTTGACAAATGATTTGAATATTGCAAACACATCACTCTTGTCACCAAGAAAGGACACCCATGTGTATCTAGTGAAATCATCCACAATCACAAATCCATATTTGTTTCCACCAATGCTAGTGTATGTGGTTGGTCCAAATAAGTCCATATACATTAACTCAAATGCCTTAGATGTGCTCATCATACTCTTCTTAGGATGTGTGTTACCAACTTGCTTTCCGGCTTGACATGCACTACATAGCTTATCCTTCTCAAATGTGACATCTTTCAAGCCTCTAACTAAGTCATGCTTAATCAACTTATTCAATTGTTTCATTCCAACATGACCAAGCCTTCTATGCCATAACCAACCCATGCTAGACTTAGTGATCAAACATGTTGACAATTGAGCTTCTCTAGCATTGAAATCAACTAAATATAGATTCTCATATCTAAATCCTTTGAATATCAAGTTAGAGCCATCTACACTTATGATCTCTACATCATCCACACCAAATATGCACTTGAAACCAAGATCACACAATTGAGCTACCGATAATAGGTTGAAGTTCAAGCTCTCTACTAGTAGCACATTGGAAATGCTCAAATCATTGGATATTGCAATCTTACCAAGCCCTTTGACCTTGCCTTTGCCATTGTCACCAAATGTTATACTATCAATCCCATTGCTCTTGCTTTCATTGATTGAATTGAACATTCTTGAATCACTGGTCATGTGTTGTGTGCACCCACTATCAAGCACCCAATGCCTTCCTCTGGCTTTATAATTTACCTACAAAAGAAGATTAATTCCTTTTAGGTACCCAAACTTGCTTGGGTCCTTATAGGTTAGTCACAAAGGTCTTTGGTACCCAAATGGCCTTCTTCTTTGGGCCCACAATTGGTGTACTAATGAACTTAGCCTTCACACTATTGGCACCCTTATAAAGCATGTAACAAGAATCAAATTTGATTGAGGATACATTAGGTAGCTTGTTCTTGTTAGTCTTGCAATTTTGCTCTATATGCCCAACTTGCTTGCATCTATTGCAAAACCGACCATTACACTTCATAAAGCTAGCTTTGGGAGTGACAAAGGCCGCCTTGCCCTTCTTGGGGTTATAGCCTAGTCCCTCTTTGTTGAGAGAAAATCTTTGGCTACCCAAGCATGTTAGCAAGTGGGCTTCTCCACCATAGGCATTGCCTAAGGCACGAGTGAGCTCATTCACCTCCTTCTTGAGGGTTTCATTTTCCACCATTAGTGATGTATCATTCATAGGTGGAGTGGTAATGGTTGTGCTACAAGAAGTGTTAGTGGGAGCAACAATAATGGGTTTATGAAAAGATTCATCAATAAGATCACATGTTAGTCCCACATCACATGATATGATCACTTGCTCCTTCTTGGCTTCCTCCACTTTGACTTGCTCAATGAGAGAGGAGTGAGCCTTTTCAAGCTTAGAGTGAGCTTTGCCAAGCTTCTCATGGGCTTCCATTAGCCTCTCATGAGTGGCATTGAGCTCATCAAGGGATTGCTCAAGAAATTTGACTTTCTTGTTTAATTCCTTGCACTCCTTTCTCTTCATCTCAAAGCAAGTATGCACTTGCTCACACATGTCCATGAGCTCCTCCTTGGAGTACTCCACATCATCATCATCACTCCTACACGCATCACTTTCACATTCATCATCACTCTCATCGTATTTTACCTTGGTAGGCTTTGCCATGAGGCATGTTGATGGAGTGTCGAAGATAGATAGCTTCTTGTCGATGGCGATGCTTGCTAATGCTCTCTTGAGATGTTTCTTGTCATCATCACTAGAGCTATCATCATCCGAAGAGCCATCACTATCCCATGTGACCACATAGCCTCCACCTTTCTTCTTCTTTTGGAAGGTCATCCTCTTCTCCTTCTTTTCTTTCTTTTCTTTGTTGTCCTTCTTGTTCTTCTTCTTTTCATCTTCATCGTTGTCACTATTGTAAGGACAACTTGCTACAACATGATTGGGGCTCTTGCAATTGTAACATCTTCTCACATATTCTTTGCTCTTTGTGTTATCTCTTCTCTTTCTTGCACCATAGCCCTTCTTATTCATGAACTTGCCCATCTTGTGAACAAAGAGAGCCATATCTTCATCATCAATATCACTAAGATCCTCATCATCACTTGATTCTTTCTTGGACTTGCCCTTGTTCTTGTATGATGAGGAGCTAGCCTTGAATGATATGCTTTTCTTCTTCTTGTCTTCTTCTTCCTTCTTGTCCTCCTTGTCATCCCCCTCCCTTTCCACATGGTATGTCTCTTATGTCATGACATCACCTAGTACTTAGTTAGGGGTGATCTCCTTCAATCCTCCTCTAATGATGAGCAATCTCAACATTTCAAACCTTGGAGGTAGGCACATCAAGAACCGGTGAGAGACATCATCATTCTTGATCTTTTCTCCCAAAGCCTTCAAGTCATTGACAATTACTTGTAAATGATGGAACATCTCCAGAATGTTCTCATCATCTTTCATCTTGAAGCTTGTCAACTTGTCCTTGAGAATATACAACTTGGCACTCTTCACCTCCGGTGTGCCCTCATAAGTTTCCTCCAATCTTGTCCACACCTAATTAGCTCTTTCACAATCCTTGATTTGCTCAAACACTTTGGAATCAATGGCATTGTATATGGTGTTGAGAGCCATTGTATTGCATTGCTTGTTGGTTCTATCTTGGTTGGTGGGATTATCGGGATCAATGATAGCATAATCATTTTCGGTCACTTCCCATACTTGATCATTGATTGAACCAAGATACATTTTTATCTTTCTTTTCCAATAGTCATAGCTTGTGCCATCAAAGAAAGGTGGTTTGCCCCCCACATGGTTGAACACAACTTGAGCCATAATTTGACACTAAGGTTGTTAAGCCTTTAATCAAACGGTGACCACGGCTCCGATACCACTTGAAAGGTCCTAATATGGCTAGAGGGGGGGTGAATAGCTTATTTAAAAATCTACAAATCAACTAGAGCAATTTGATTAGTATGACAAATAGCGTAATGCAAACTTGCTCTAGCTCTACAAGGGTTGCAAGCCGCCTATCCAACAATTCTAGTTGCAATGATTACTTAGGCACACAACTTCCAATGTAATTACTCACTAAGAGCTCTCAATCTTGCTACTCTAAAGAGCTCAACTAGATGAATGTAAATAATAAAGCAAGCTCTCAATTCTAATTACACTAAAGAGCTTGTATCAACTAGTTTGCAAGAATGTAAATAAGTGAGTAGGGTGATTATACCGACGTGTAGGGGATGAACCAATCACAAGAAGAATATATAGCCAATCACCGGGAGAATACCAAAGACAAGAGACAATCGATTTTCTCCCGAGGTTCACATGCTTGCCAACACGCTATGTCCCCGTTGTGTCGACCAACACTTGGTGGTTCGGTGGCTAAGAGGTGTTTCACAAACCTTGTCCACATGATTGGACACCGCAAGAACTGACCCACAAGTGAGGTAACTCAATGACACGAGCAATTTACTAGAGTTACCTTTCGGTGCTCCGCCGGGGAAGGTACAACTCCCCTCACAATCACCGGAGACGGTCACGAACAATCACCAACTCATGCCGATCCTCCACCACTGCATCGAGCCGTCTAGGTGGTGGCAACCACCAAGAGTAACAAGCGAAATCCGCAGCGCAACACGAATACCAAGTGCCTCTAGATGCAATCACTCAAACAATGCACTTGGATTCTCTCCCAATCTCACAAAGATGATGAATCAATGATGAAAATGTGCAAGAGTGCTCCTTTGAGCCAGCCATGGGGCTATAAATAGAGCCCACATCAAATAGAGCCGTTATACCCCTTCACTGGGCAAAACGCGCTCTGACCGGACGCTCCGGTCAAACTGACCGGACCCTGGACTCAGCGTCCGGTCCACTGTCTTATGCCACATGTTACTCTGAGTTAAAACTGAACTGTCAGATCTCAATGGCTACGTGCTGACCGGACGCTCCGGCTAAACTGACCGGACGCTGAACCCCCAGCGCCCGGTCGTTTCCAGTAAGCTCCCCAAGGCATATTTCTTCGACCGAACGCGTCTGGTCCACCTTAACCGGACCTAGACCAGCGTCCGGTGCAGTACCCTAGGTACTATGCTGACCGACCAGCTCGACCGGACGCATGTTACCAGCGTCCGGTGCTTTTAGACCCAGCGTCCGGTCAGTTGACCGACGCCAGCGTCTTCGCGACCAACTCGTTTTCACTTCTAACTTCTTCACCCTTGCTCCAATGTGCCAACCACCAAGTGTATCACCATGTGCACATGTGTTAGCATATTTTCACAAACATTTTCAAGGGTGTTAGCACTCCACTAGATCCTAAATGCATATGCAATGAATTAGAGCATCTAGTGGCACTTTGATAACCGCATTCCGATACGAGTTTCACCCCTCTTAATAGTACGGCTATCAATCCTAAATGTGATCACACCGCTAAGTGTCTAGATCACCAAAACAAAATGGCTCCTACATTTTATACCTTTGCCTTGAGCCTTTTGTTTTTCTCTTTCTTCTTTTCCAAGTTTAAGCATTTGACCATCACCATGCCATCACCATTGTCATGATCTTCGCCATTGCTTCATCACTTGGAGTAGTGCTACATATCTCATAATCATCTTGATAAACTAGGTTAGCACTTAGGGTTTCATCAATTAACCAAAACCAAACTAGAGCTTTCATCGGGCCGGGATATGGTTTGGGTATTGGTGGGTATAAGAGGTTGTGTCCTGTGGCCAACGGGGCATAGCTTGGTTACACTGTTTTCCCTGTCTATGTCGGTTAAGGACCGGCCATTGCATTGGACTCTAGGCAAGTCACAGACTTATTATCCTGAGCATATACTTGAGTATGGACGCAGGGAAGACTTATTACTCCTTATCATGGGTTCTGGCTCTTTTTGAACCGACTTTCAAGGTTGTTTTTGGGTGGAGGTCCTTGCACCGCTCTTAGACCGAGACTTAGGGGCGGGGGCTTAGAGTCCAAGTTTGGACGGGGACCTGGACCCTGTGATAGGAGGGTAGTGGGCGGGTCCAGCTAGTGCATAGGGTACAAGCAGGGCGTGTGTTTTGGGGTACCCAGCTAGCCTCATTGATTTGCGAATCACCACCTTGTCGGTATGACTTGTCTATAATCTAGCACCATAGTAAGAACCAAAAGATAAAAGATGATAAAATAATTCTGATTGCTTACCACCTGCTTGAAAGTATTACAGGTGCTTACATAGAATGGTTAGTTAATGAACTAATAATGACTGCTAATAAAATTGAATATAAGGACACACTTTTAGTAAGGCTCCTGCAAATGCAATAAACCCACAAGACAGATAGCCTTGCATATCCTTGGAGTCTTTTCTTTTCTCCTATCGGGTAAGTCTTGCTGAGTACAATTGAGTACTTAGGGTTTTATTTCCCCCTGTTGCAGGTGACAGGCGGATGCTAGAGCTGACTCTTGTGTGTGGATCCCTCCTGGTGGGCTCAGAGAGGATTTCTTTACACTGCGATCATAGTTTTTATTTATAACTCTCACTAAATATTTTATAAATGAAAGTTTTATAATCTGTTGTCAATGTTTATATATCAATATTTCATCATGTCATGAATAGGTATTTATTTCTACTGTAACTCTGATTGCATATTTATATTTCGTTGTTAAATTAAATTACTCATAACTCTAACAACATGATCACATTCCGCTGTTATAACAATAAATATTATACTCTGAAGTTAAATAGAAAGTTATGTAAGAAATGATTAATAATGATGTAAGCTTTATTCTCTCATTTATGATCCTGATGGAAAAATATGGATTTTCGGGTTCTCTCCTAGGGTGTGCTCGACGGAACTGCGCAATTTTGGTGTCTTCCCTTGAGTACTTAGTATCTAATGAAAGACAAATACTTCTGGAAGGCATTAGATTAGGCAGTTCTACCACAATCAGTTCTACAACTTTTATATTTATGAATTCCTTAGATGAATTCATTTACTTCTACAAAATGCTGTTTGAAGTTTTTATTTTTTTTAGATTGAAATTTTGAAATGATAAAACAAATTCACATAAAAAGATCAAAATAAAAGCTGTAAGAATACAATAAATTGATAGAGCATGAATTTAGAGAATTTTAGGAAAAAATCATCAAATTTGAAGTTAGTACCACAGAGAAAGACTAGTTAAAAGTTTTAGCCAGAGAATAAAAACTATTCGTCTAAACAGCCATTTAGCCCGTTTAAACACCGTGTAAACGCTATACGGTGGTGCGCCGTTTCCGTTTAATCACCCGTTTACCCTGTTTAATTAGCCGTTTAGCCCGTTTAATGGGACGTTTTGCCTGAATAATGGCTAAACGATAGGTGACCGACTATTTACCGTTTAGCGTTTAGGAAAACACAGTTAAAAAGAGAAATCAAACTTCTTTTAAAAATTTAATTTTAAACAAAATTTCGAAATAGTAGATGAGTCCAAATGAAAAAGTTGTCAATTATAAAGTTGCATAACTTTTTGAGATCTACAACTTTCGTATTGGTTGTTTCTCTATTTGAGGTCATTTTAAAAATTTAAATTTTAAATTTAAGAAATTCGAACAGAATTTTCCTTGACAAGATGACTTCAAATAAAAAAGTTGTCTACAAAAAAGTTGTATAACTTTTCGAGATCTATAACTTTCGTATTGGTTGTTTCTCTGATTTTTTTATTTGCATATGCATTTCAATCCTACACGAGTTAAATTTCAATCCATACAAATATAATTATAATATCCACACAAATAAACCTAATGAAAATAATTAACATGCATACAAACATGACTAAAATGTCCATACAAATAAACCAAATTAAACATAACCGTTCGAATAAATCTAATTAAACATAACAGTACGAATAAACCTAACTAACACATGGATCCTACAAACCCGCTGCAACCCTAGATTGTTTCCACTGTAGGAGCATATGTCTCGGATTATGTAACCATGGTCATTGTCTATGTAATACAAGACCCACACTACAACACTCTCCATTGCCTCACAACGCCTAGGACATGCAATCCCATAGATGTAGCCTATTGACGGACTATCGATGGCCTGATTCTGCCTAAATCTCACGCAATACTGGATGCCAGCTATCGTCCTCTGGCCCATCGCTTCCACGAAGTCCAAGGCATACCCCAGTCGCTTAAATGCTTGCGTAAGAATGGGCAACAAGCCACATGTAGCATACGTGAAATCATAGAGCAAAACTTGCAAGTGAACGAACAAAAAAATCAGGAAGCGCTCATATAATAATAAGAATAAATAAACATTACTGTGACGTACCACATCCATATGCTTGAATGTCGCATGCCTCTCGCTTACTCGCGGCACATCCAGACTATGCTAACGTAAAGCTTATATCTTCAAGTACGAGAAATCAGGCATATGGTAGCCAATTCGCTTAATTGTCTGTAAAGAAAGCAGCACGGAATCGATCTGGGTGCCTATCTTGGTCGGCGACTGTCGTCCAGTCTGCACGATATCCTGGCGCACCTCATTATTATACCTAATGGGGATGTCGAATGCGAGATTGCACGTCCATAACTCGCCTCCTTCATCATTAACGACCTCACTTGTCGTCGTCTCGAAGATGTCCCACACCCTGAACAGCCATAGTGCTGCTTTCAGCCACTTGACCGGTTTTAAGTCTGTGACATATGCAACAATCATGTTATGAATGAATGTATATATGCAAAAATTATATTAGCACGTAAAACTTAAAATATTACATACTATTGATGGGTCTAGGTGACACGGAACGGCCATATCTGGCGATGGCATGAATGGAAGATCGTCGGGGTGGAAACCTGGTTCCTGTGGCTGGAGAAGTCTGTCGTCATCCATCGTAACTAAAAAAACTAAAAAAACATCCCAATAAATATAGAACCCCCATATAAATATACCATACAACAATATATATTAGAGAAACATATAAAAAATAAATCATCAATATATATATATATATATGCCAAGTAAACTTAAACATTTTACACATAATTTTTTAATGATTATTAACTCTCATCAAGAAATAATGTTGCTAACAAAGATCTAGAAAACAATAAATATTTAAGGTTACGTAGAAATGATGTATAAATAAAAATAAAATCCACCATTATTATTACTAATTAAAAAACACATATTTGAATATTTCTATGGTTATTATTAAAGCATGAAACGATCTACATTATTAGCAATGAAAGATTAGAAGATAAAGTTGCTAACCTTTAGAAGATTGAAGATGAAGCGGCGGCCGAGAGCAAGAACTTGCTCCCCCAAGCAAGAACACGGATGAACAAGCAAAGACCAAAGATTTAACATGTGTCTCGGGTTTGAGGGACAGTGGAAGTGGGTATATATAGGTGGGGACTTTTAGTCCTAGTTGGTGGAGCCTACCGGGACTAAATGATCAACCTATAGTCCTGGTTGGAGCCAAAACTAGGGATAAAAGGCCAGCGAGACTTTTGGTCCTGGTTGGTGGTTTCATTCGGAATTGAAAGGTAACCTTTAGTCCCGATTTGAACCACAGACCGAGACTAAAGGTCCCTGTTGCAAAAGCCTGCTGCACTATCCGTTAGACAGAGGATTCTAGTCCCGGTTGGTGGTTCCAACCAGGACTAAATCTTCTATTACTCCCGGGCCACATTCCGACCAAGACTAAAGCTAAAAACCGAAAGTTTATTCTCTACTAGTGAAATACATAGTATCTTAGCTACTTTTTAACGGATAACTATTAGCTATATGGGATCTAAAACATTAGAGCAGGTGTGTTTATCGACCACTTCAGTTTATAGAAATTTGGGAGGGGTTCAAATAAATAGCCCCTAAATTATTGATACCGCCCGTTCGGCTTGCAGAAACTTGGCTGAAAACACTGTTCTTGCTGAATTATTGTGAGAGAAAAATATTATTTCTGCTGAAAAAACAAACTGAATAATGCGGATTATAAGGTAAGCCGAATGGGGCCACTGTGAGCTATGTTCATGTATGTCGGAGACCCTGGTATTGAAGTTTGGATAAACCTCACATCTGACAGAATGTTATTTTGACTTCTACAGTATTCTTGTGAAATTCACGGTGCACCGTTACGTGCACGTAATTTATTTGAACCTCACATCTAAATTTAACCGGGTTTGAACTAAACCAAACAACCAAACGTCCCCTTCTCTTGATCGCATAAGCTGGAAATTTCCAGCATAGCCGCAGGTACTCTGCTGGGTGGCCTACAGAAACTTCCACCAGCTGCCTCTACAGCTTTTGCGTACGTGGTGAGCACTGGGGCACTGAACACATCGACCCAGATCCATCGACCACGTAGAATAGAGTGGCCTTTATCCACTCGGCACTGCCTCTTATTTTTCCGCGAGCTGATCAGCTTGCTTGCCCATCCGACGAATTGGGGCCTTGTTTAGATCACCTTCAAATTCCAAGTTTTTTCACTCTCTCTCCATCACATCAATTTTTAGCCGTTTGTATGGAGCATTAAATGTAGGTAAAAAAATAACTAATTGCACAGTTTAGTTCGAAATCACGAGATAAATCTTTTAAACTTAGTTGATCCACGATTGGACAATATTTACTAAATAAGACGAAAGTGCTACTATTCATCGGTTTGAAATTTTTTTCAATTACCTGAAAAAAGCGAATGAGAAAAGATATCGAAAGCAGGGTATGGCCTGCACTGCAGTCTGCATCCATGATCCATGCCTACCAACGTGACACATACACGTGCGTGGTTGGTACAATGCAAGCAGCTGCATGCATGCAGATTTTATTTTAACAAAAAGTCGGCTATTTTTATATTGGTTTCTGTTTGTTCCACTTGCATGATGCGCAACACCTGGTTCTGACATGGCAAGGCAAACACTATCCAAATTCCTATCCATAGCTTTTGATTGACCAAAGTCTATATATACATCTCCTTTCCGCCGGCCGGCTTTTCTGTTACATGATGTCTTCTCCTTTCAGTCACAAGGCGAATGCAACGAGCCAACAGCCAACTACTCCCTCCATCCTAAAATAAGTGACATTTTTTACTTTCAGACGTCTTATTTTACTATTCGTTTTATTCAAAATTTTTATGTAAATTATGATATAAATGAATCATTATTAAAATATCTCTAGTGATAAAATAAGTCATAACAAAATAAACAATATTTATACAAAAATTTTGAATAAGACGAACAGTCAAACAAGATATATATAAGTCAAAAACATCACTTATTTTGGGACGGAGGGAGTACACTTTGTAAAATGGGGTGGGTGGGGTGGGAGGGGATGGCCACTTCAATAGTTCTAGACTAAAATTAAGCCCCCAAAAATAAAAACTGAAGTAGTTATTATTTTGAAAGTTTAAGGATAAAATTAAGCCTTGAATGATAGGGAGAGACCAAAATGCCTATTCCGCCTTCGTCCTATATATTTCTCACCGCTGGCTCTCGTGGTTGCTTAAGGATCCATTTCAATCGCAGGATTTTCATCAAAGAAAAAAGAGGTAAATGCATCGTAGGCTCTTGAACTTATCTTGGGGTGCCACTTAGGTCCACAAACTGTCAAATCGTACTTCTGGCACCCTAATGTTATTTAAGTATGCCACTTAGGTCCATAACTCATCAAAACAAGGTTTTGGCTGACGTGGCGTGGACAACGTGGCGCTGACTGTGTCCAAGCGCACGTGAGCCGCACGTGAGCCTGGTTTGGGGCGTGCAAATAAGCAGAGAGGCCACCCAGTTCTTTTCATATCCTCTTCCCAGTACTTCACCTCTTCGACTCCGCCGTCACGGTCACACGAACTCGTGGGGAGCGCGTGGGGTGGCCGCTAGTGGAGGCAATCGTCGGCGAGTTAGGAGGCCAACATGGCGGAGGAGTGACGCCGAAGCCCGGTGGTGTGAGGATTCCCGTGGTGGTCGCGGTGAATCTACACGATAGTGGCGGTGGTGCGGCCAAAAGGGCAAGGGCGACCTGTGTATGGTGAGTGAATCCCCTTGAGCTCATTTCGTGGTAATCTTAGTCTTCGCATTGAATGTAGTTAGATGGTGTTGTGAATCAGAATGGCAAATGTTTACCATCTTTTATGATTTTGGTTCGTCTAGGGTTTGGGATTGACTTGTTATTTCTCCCAATAATGTTAGATGGCTTGGTTTGTATGAATCTTCCCTAATTTGTTAGTAATCTTTCCAATTTTAGGAGCTGATAGTGGTGAGTTCACAGTTGAGATGCATCACGGAGGTTTTTTACTGGAACAGGGTTAATCGGGCCTATGTTGGTGGGCAAGTTCACTGCTTTGATCATTGTGAGGCAGGCGCTTGGTCTCCAGTGTGGTTTAATGAGTTGTTGTTCATGCTTCACTACCCGAAGAACCCAAATTTGAAGATGTACTTGCTTTTACCTAGGAAAGACATTTCAGATGGTATTAGGTTGATTTTTAGTGACTTAGATACCTTGGTGATAGCCTCTCTGGTAGGTAGAGTGAGGATATTTATTCTGTATGCTGATCATGATGACTCTCTAGTTGGCTTGGATTGGGATGACATTGTGGCAAACCCAATAAGGTCACTGCCCAAGGTTATGAGCCCCTGTAGAGTGGGAGTGCAGAACAGGAACATGAACAATATTCTTGATGATGTCGATGCAACTTATGAAGATGATGTGGAGTATAGTTCTAGTGAAGATGACTCGGATTTTGAAGATAGTGATTATGATCTGGCTAATGAAGATGATGATCTATTCATGGATAATGTTGATGACCAAGTGGTTGATCAAGGAGTTGCCAAGGGAAAGAAGGTACCCAAGGGAAAGAGAGCTCAAGTTGTGGTGGGCAGAGGTGATGAGGATTTCTCAACTGATGATGAAGGGTTAATGGTTCCAAACTCTGATGCTAAAAACAATGTCACATTCAATTTCAAGTCATTCAAGCATGAAGACTTGGTCAATCTAGTGTTCAAAGTAGGAATGATCTTTGAGTCTGTAGAGTTGCTAAGGAAGGCTATTATAGAATATAGTATGAAGCATAGGGTGGATATTAAGATGCCAAGGAATGAGAAGAAGAGGCCGCGAGCCATATGTGAGAAAGGATGTCCTTAGAATTTGTATGCTTTAGATGATAGGAGGGCTCATGGAATGATGATAAAGACTTTGTGTGGTGAGCACAACTTCCACAAGAAGTGGGTATTAAAGAGGTGCACATCCATTTGGCTTGCTGATAAGTACTTGGAATCTTTCAGAGCTGATAAGAAGATGACACTAGGGATTTTTGCTAAAATAGTGTAAAAAGAGTGGAATCTGACACCAGCTAGGACAAAGCTTGCGAGAGCTAGAAGAATAGCAATGAAAAGGGTAATGGGTGATGAAGCAGAGCAATATAAGCTGTTGTGGGACTATGCTCAAGAGCTGAGAAGGACCGATCCAGGCAGCACATTGTATCTGAACCTTAATGGTAATCTTTTTACCTCACTTTATATGTCACTTGATGCTTGCAAGAGGGGCTTCCTTGAGGGTTGCAGACCTTTAATATGTTTGGATGGATACCACTTGAAAACCAAATATGGGGGGATAATGCTGACAGCTGTAGGTATTGATCCTAATGATTGTATTTATCCAATAGCTCTAGCAATTGTTGAAGTTGAGTCACAACAACTTGGAAATGGTTCTTAGAAACTTTGAAGGCAGACCTTGTGAAAGGTCCTTGTATGGTTTTAGTAATTGAGTGATAACCTAGGTGGACTAATTATGTTTATGTGAGATACACAGGTGATTAGTCCACAGATGAAATGGTGACTATATGTGAGCAACATATGTCATAAAGGTGAAAATGGCTTGAAGATGTTGCAAAGCTCACACATGTGATGATGAAGGAGCTCATTGCACATGAGACATGACATTGAGTCATGTGATCAAGGTGGAGAAGATCAAGACAAGACTTGGCTTGATAGACCGGTTGCAAGCATGAAGGGCAAGTCGGAGGCTTTGGAGCAATGGACCGTGTGGTGGTGAAGTTTGAGCAAGACTTGGTGTCGATGGACAAAGGCAACGATGAAAAGCAAGTGAAGTCAAGATCAATGAACCAATATGATGACGTGATGATATGAAGTGGATCATATCATCGTTGATCATGTTGGTGCATGTGTTGCATCAACATTGGAGGAGATGGAATAGAATGCGCAAGGCAAAGGTATAACCTAGGGCATTTCATTTCATCGGTCATAGGTGTGTAGAGAAGTTTGTGACTAGGTTTAGGATAGACGGTCGTACTATCAAGAGGGGCAAACTTGTTTGCATATTGGTCATCTAGTGCCACTCAAGTGATCTAACTTTGCATCGTCGCTAGGATTGAGTGGCGTGGCAAGTTGAGTGGCTAATCCTTTGGAAAATGATTGTGAAAATGCTAACACACATGCACATGGTGGTATACACTTGGTGGTGTTGACACATTTATAAAGGAAATGAAGTTGGAGTTGATGTGGATCAACTCGGTGAAGGAACAGAGGCAAGGGTTCGTAACTCCACCGGCGGAGTGTCCGCCCGTAGAGTGCGGACAGTCCGACGGTGCCACCGGTGCCCTATACAAAAAAGATAGGGTCTCACAGAGTGGACCGGACGCTGGTCACATGGTGACCGGACGCTGGGGTCCTACGTCCGGTCAGTGGCAGCAGAGAGCGCGCAGGCATCCGTCTTCAACCAGACACTGGCGCTGAAAGTGATCGGACACTGGTAGGGTGCGTCTGATCAGGTTGATGTATGGTGACGTAGGCGACATAGAAAAGTTGGAGAAGGACCGGACGCTGATGTTGCGTCCGATCGTGATCGACCGGACATGTCCAGTCACGACTGGTACCTTACTAGAAACGATCGGACACTAGGGTTGCTGCATCCGATCAGTTTGAGCAACTACGTCCGGTCATCACTTGACCGTTGAGATCAAGTGATTGAGGTTGAACAAAGGTGACACGTGATGAGCATCCGTTGACCGGACGCTGAGGTCCTACGTCCAGTCGATATGACCGGCGCGTCCGGTCAACCCGAAAAATGCCCGGTGAAAGGGTAACAGCTATTTTAGCCCGTGGGGCTATAAATAGAAGGGGTCTCAACCTTGGGCCAGCAGCTGAGCACACTAGAGCTTTGGTGGCTTGTGTAGTAGTGCTTGGGAGCCCTCCATCTCACATATGCTTGATAGTGATCATCCGATTGTGTGGGAGAGCGATTCTAGTGCGATTGCATCGTGAGGTTGCATCGAGTGGCACTAGATGATCAAGTTGCAAGCCGATGGTGCTTGTTACTCTTGGAGGTTTCCACCTCCTACATGGCTTGGTGGTGGTCTCTGTTGAAGCCTGCAAGAAGCTTGTGCAGTGCTCCAGAGAAGAGCTTTGTGAGGGGCACTGTGCTCGCCCCGCGGGAGCCACGAAGAGCAACTTTAGTAAAGCGTGTCATTGAGCTACCCTCACTTTTGGGGTAGGTTCTTGCGGTGCCCGACGTGCGGGCTTGGCGGGTGATGCTAATTAGCCGCTGAACCACTAAGTGAGTGGTCGACACAATGGGGACTAGCGTGTTGGCAAGCACGTGAACCTTGGGAGAAAAATCACCGTGTCAACCTTGTTCTTCCCATTGGTTTGCATCCTCATTACACAAGCTTGTAATTACTTTCATATACATTGTGCTTGTGTAGTTGCTCTTGTATTTAGTTAAGCTTGTGTAGCTCACTAGTTACCTTCTTGCTTGTGGCATAGAAGTGGCTCCCTTGCGTGGCTAATTTGGTTTGTGTAACCTTGTTAGTCACATTGCTTAGTTTGTGTAGCTAAGTATTTACGCTCTCAAATTTGGCATTGGTTGCCTTGTTATTGAGCATTGCTAGTGAGCTTAGTTGGCTTTGTGCTTTTGCTAACTAGCATGTGTAGGAGCTCCCCGTTGGTTAAAGTACTAGTGGCATAGGTTTGTGTAACCTTGCTTCTAGAATTAATTAGGTGAGCTCTAGCTAGCCTGGCACCTTAATTGCTTAATTAGGATATTTGCAAGGTGCTAGAGAATATAGATAGAGGGGTGTAGTCTTGGCTAGACCGATAGTTTTAATTCTGCACTTGTTTCGGTTAGCCAACATGATTAATTTTAGAAAGGACTATTCACCCCCCTCTAGTCCGCCATGTTGACCCTACACCTTGGCATTGAAAATACATATCCATGGACACTTATGACAAACAAACAAAAGGTTAGAACTTGATGATTTATTACTGTTATAGTAAATCTTATTGTTATTTACGTGATGTTCTAGACCTAATTCATTTTTTCACTATGTGCAGGGCCTCATTCTAGCATGTAGCAAAGTTTTCCCTGAAGCTAAGCATAGATTCTATGTTAGACATTTGTACAACAACTTCCAGCATCACTTCAAAGGTGAGAACCTAAAGATACAACTTTGGAAATGTGCTAAGTCCACCACTATGGATCAATGGAATAGAAACATGGAAAATGAGGGCACTAAACCAGAAGGCATATGAGTGGCTAGAAAGGATGGCTCCAAACACTTGGGTGAGGGCATTTTTTAGCACTTACAGCAAGTGTGACATACTTTTGAACAATAGCTGGAGGTTTTCAATAACTATATCTTGGATGCTAGAGAAATGCCAATTCTCAGTATGTTGGAGCACATCAAGGGCCAACTGATGAGTAGGTACTATAGCAAGGAGAAAGAGGTTGGACAAGTGTGACAGGGACCAATCTACCTGAAGATTAGGAAGAAAGTTCAGAAGAATTCAGAGTTTGCCAACACTTGTTTTGCAGCACCTTCTGGACATGGTATATTTGAGGTGCATGATAGGGGGTATCAGTTAGTAGTTAACATTGGGTTGAAACAATGTGACTGTAGAAGGTGGGATCTCACTGGTATACCTTGTTCACATGTCATTTCTTGCCTAAGGCATGAAAGGATACCCACTAAAACAATGGTCCATGACTGCTATACTTCAATAAGATTTCTAATTGCATATGGTCCCAAGATCTATCCATGTGCTGACAAGTCCATTTAGGAGAAGGTCCAAGGAGTTCCTATTGTGCTTCCTCCTCTATACAAAAAGAAGGTGGGTAGACCTCCTAAGAATAGAATGAAAGAACTAGTGGAATTAGAAGGAACTAGTGGAACAAAAATGTCAAAACATGGAATGCAAATGACTTGTAGCTACTATGGGTATCAAGGCCACAATAGAGCAGGCTATCAGTTAAGGAAGTCAGAAATAAGGCCTAAATTGCAGCCTGTGAGGAAAACTATGGAAGAACCACAAGAAGAGGACCCTATATAGCAAATGGATGACAACTTAGATGAAGAACCAGTTATTACACAGGTAGTATGGATTGACCAAATATTTTACTCACAATACACCAATTTTACACTATGCTTGCACAGCTAACTGTCTATGCTTGCAGGTTGCCATTCATTTTCTAGAAACCAACACACCACTACTGTCATAGTTAACAAACACTATGCTTTCACAGCTAGAAGAAGAGGTAGGACACTATGCTTTAACAACTACTATTGTCACATTTAACAAACACTTGTTTTCTTTCAGTCTTCACAGACCAGCAGCATGGTGAGGCAACAGGAACCCATGCCAGCTTCTGTATTCATTGGCCCAAACCTACCAACCACAAGACCACTGTCACCTACAACTACAACAAAGCTGGGGACGTCAACAACATCTGAGAGGAGTGCCAAGTAGTGTGACAAGTCCAAAGGTTAGCAGAAGAAGGGAGGAGACCCTAAGAAGAAGAAGACCTAATCTCCAAAGTCTACAAACCAACAGTAGAAGATGACAAGTCCTTTTGTGCTTTTGTGTAGTCCTTCTATGCTTTTGTTCAGCACCAGCATAAGGCTTTAGATTGTGCTGTACAATCTTTTGTAAAGCTTATCATGGCCCCAAAACAATGTTTGAGATGGTGGCAATAGTCTTTTGTTTAGATCATCACATGAATCACTGACCAAAACAGTGTATGTGCACATGGATGCTATTACTGCTATCAGGTGAACTATGAAATAGATGGAAAATTGAGATAGAAAGGATGGTTTCCATTGCTTCTGATGTTCACATTACACAATGAGTACTCTTACACAGTTGTGTTTGAGTTTATTTGCACAACTGAACAACCACAACACAAGTGCCAACACTATACACACGCAGAGAACACATATCACATTCAGCAAATGAACTATGTCTTGGTCCTTCCCTTGATTTCCTTGAGCTTTGTTGGCCACTGCATTGTCCATCAGGCCAGCATAGGGACGTAGGTTTGATTCTCTTTTGGACTGAGCTTCACATGTGCCATTGCCGCCTTCTGTAACACCCTAGGTATTAGCCTTGCATAAATTGACTTGCATTGCATGAGCATGAGCATGAGCATCAAGCATTCATATTTAAGCTTTTACAATTGAAACATGTGTTTGAAACATTTGCAACATTACTTGTTATTTCATGTTTCCCTGTATATATGCATATGATCATGAGTGAATACATGTAAGTGATGGATGTGAGTTACTAAAACATATTAGCTACACTTGTGATGACTAGTGGAACAATGTTTATGAAGATCATTTTGACTAATCAAGTACTTAAGTGATGCTAGGTGTGTTGAACTGAGAAGCTCTATGTGTAATCAATGCATGACCACAAAAGTCTCAAGTATATCTTTACCCAACCAGAGCTAAACATGAGACAGCGAAGATGGTTAGAATTAATTAAGGACTACAATTTGGAAGTACATTACCATCCTGGGAAAGCTAATGTTGTAGCTGATGCACTCAGTCAGAAATCTCATTGCCACACTGAGGAAGCATTATTGGAAGATGGCTTTAATTTGTTACATCCTGTTGTACTGCATAATATCAGTATCAGTTGTTCACTTGAGAGCAAAATCATAGACCTGCAGCAAACAGATGTAGGTATAAGTCACATCAAGAGAAAGATGCAAGAGCAAGAAACCAAGCATTTCAGGTTGGACGAAAGGGGTGTGCTATGGTTTGAGGACCGACTTGTGGTACCGAAAGATCGTGAGCTTAGAAATCAAATTCTAGAGGAAGCTCATTCGTCCAAATTATCCATCCATCTGAGTAGTAGTAAGATGTATCAAGATTTAAAAACCCATTTTTGGTGGACTAAGATGAAGAAAGAGATCATAGCCTATGTCGCTAGGTGCGACAACTGCAGCAGAGTAAAAGCCGTTCATATGAAATCTATCGGATTACTTCAGTCGTTGCCTATTCCAGGTTAGAAATGGGAAGAAATCAGTATGGACTTTATCATAGGCCTTCTATTGACACAGCAAGGTCATGATTCCATATGGGTCGTTGTAGATTGTCTCACCAAGTCAGCCCATTTTATACCAGTTAACACAGGGTATGTAACTAGGAGGTATGCCGAGTTGTACGTTTCTCAGATTGTGAGGCTACATGGAGTACCTAGGACCATAATCTTAGACCAAGGACCACAGTTCATAGCTCGTTTCTAGGAGCACTTACACTAGGCCTTGGGGACTAAATTGATCAGAAGTTCGGCATACCATCTGCAAACTTCAAGACAAACAGAGCGAGTGAACCAAATCTTAGAAGATTTGCTAAGAGCTTGTGCTATATCTTCCAAGGGTTCATGGGAGAAATGGTTACCTTTAGCTAAGTTCTCCTACAACAATAGTTATCAAGCAAGCATCAAGATGGCTCCATTTGAAGCCTTGTACGGTAGAAAATGTAGAACTCCGTTGAATTGGATTGAGCCCGGTGAAAGGAGATACTTTGGTATTGACTTTGTCAATGAAGCTGAAGAGCAAGTGCATGTTATCCAACAGCATATGAAGGAAGCTCAATCGAGACAAAAGAGTTATGCTGATAAAAGAAGAAGACCACTGACTTTTGAAGTGGGTGACTATGTATACTTGAAGGTATCACCCATGAAGGGAGTGAAGAGATTTGGAATGAAAAAGAAGCTTGCGCCTAGATATGTAGGACCATACAAGATTACAGAACGAAAAGGAAATATTGCTTATAAGTTACAACTTCCACCAGAGATGAGTGCAATAGTTGATGTCTTCCATGTTTCTTAGTTGAAGAAATGTCTTCGTGTACCTGAAGAAGCTATTGCACCCACCAACATGAAGCTTCAATCGGATTTGACTTATGAAGAAAAGTCAGTCTGAGTGTTAGAAGAAATGAAAAGAGTAACACGGAGTAAGATCATTAAGTTCTATAAGGTGGTGTGGAACAATCACTGTGAACAAGATGCTACATGGGAACGAGAGGATTATTTATGAGAGGTTTATCCCGCCTTTTTCCAAGAATGGTAGGTCTTACAAATCTCGGGACGAGATTTTTATAAGGGGAGGGGTTGTAACACCCTAGGTGTTAGCCTTGCATAAATTGACTTGCATTGCATGAGCATGAGCATCAAGCATTCATCTTTAAGCTTTTACAATTGAAACATGTGTTTGAAACATTTGCAACATTGCTTGTTATTTCATGTTTCCCTGTATATATGCATATGATCATGAGTGAATGCATGTAAGTGATGGATGTGAGTCACTAAAACATATTAGCTACACTTGTGATGACTAGTGGAACAATGTTCATGAAGATTATTTTGACTAATCAAGTACTTAAGTGATGCTAGGTGTGTTGAACTGAGAAGCTCTATGTGTAACCAATGCATGAAATGATTGTGTGACCTTACAAATAGCTTAGACATGTTCAAAATAGCATCATGAACAACTTTGGTATTCATGGTTAAGGGTAATTTGGTCACTAAGCCAAAGTTTGAGTGTATACCATCATTTGAATGTAGCATGTTTGACCAAGTTTGAACTATGTGCTAGAGACCTTGCATGGAGATGGTCACTAAAGCAAAGTTGTAGTATTTGGCAAGAGGAACAACTTTTATTCTTGGGTCATAGACTAGTTTAGCTCCTAACATGCTTGAATTAGGCTCACAAGAATCATCAATTTCTTGTTTTCAACACTCTATTTCTAAGTCGAGTTAACTGACAGTTTGGTCGCGTCGACTTTGGGAGGATATAACTCGATTTTGGTTGAGAGTTAGCACATGGTCCTTCAAGAACAATTGAAGCTGGTACATAGAGCTACAAGTTTGGTTTAGATCGTTGGCGTTAATTCCTCATGGTTTAGGAGATCGAGCGCTGTCAATTCTAGCTGTCAGGCTTGCATCGCGGTTACTGAATGAACTGAATCAACGCCTTCGGTGGCCGACCGTCGCCAGAGCATGCGCACTGCGTGGACGCGAGGATAGCCGCACGTCGCCAGCGTCCTGCCCAGCGCGACCGTGTTGGGCCAGAGCGCAGTATAACGCGTCCCGCACCCGCTGCTCCATCCCCGCGCTCTCCATTTCATTGCATTGCTTCCTCTTTCGCCATTCCCATAGCGCAGCCTCGTCGCCGAGCTCCGCCTTGCCTCCACCGTTGCCTTGCGTGCGCTCCACCGCACCGCCGCCGTCTCCATCTCGCCCGTAGTTGCACCACGTCCGCCTCCACCGCCTCGACGTAGTGGCTGGGTCAATTGAGCCTCGGTAAGGGCGTATTGCCTTTTCCCCCTCTCACTGGAACCTTGGCCGCCATAGCCGCCTCCACGGCAAGCTTGCCACCGCTCGGCACTCGACGCAATTTTGAATTGGCGGCGATCGACGCCATTTGAGAGTTTTAGCATCATAAGTGTGATCTTGAATATAAATACAATTAATATTAGGCTTAAAACATTATTAGTGCCAGTTTAGGCTCTTAGCTTATTGCTTTAGGTGTTAGCATATAGTTAGGTGATGTTTTGCATATCTCTTTGTTTGTCGGTGGTTGTGTGCACTACGAGTTGTAATCCATGGTTTGCAAGTATTGCGAGACCCTCCAAACACGTTGTGGAGTAGTCATAGATGTTGTGTGAGGGAGGAGAGTCTCTTGATAAGGTCTTCGACTATCCACGGAGTTAGCTAACCAGAAACTTGGCTTTGCAAGGATCTACATCAAGGACTAGTGAAAACTGTGAGCTCTTGAATAAATAAGTAAATAAAATGAGTTATGGTGCGGTGTTCTATATTCTCTACCTATTCTTTACATTCTGCAGTTACTTGTAACTTGCATGCATGACTTTACCTTTCCTAGGATTGCACGCTAGTTGATAGAATTGGAACTAGAGTACAAAATTTTTGTTCGGTAGAGAAAGCAACACTATAAAAACCTGGAACACATGTAGATAGAATTAGTATAAGTTTTTACATGGGTGAAGAAGTTGGCTATAGATTTAAGTAACCCTAGTTGAACCACCCCCTCTTAGGGCTTGTGTAAAATACTAGAAGCCTTCATTTATAAATAGGTGTATAACTATAGCTTGAAGAATAATAAATTGTTTTGCTGTTTCCTATTTATTCTTTTTCCTGCAAAGAAGAAGCTTCCTGTTCCTGCGGAGTGTTGATGTACTGAATTTAATTATGTAGCTCTGGAAACACGGATAAGATAAAACAGAATTCGCGGAAGCTTCTTTATGCTAATTTTAATTTGACTCAACGACCTTGTGATCTAAGCGGTGGCTACGTACGATTACGCACATGGTTTAACTGTTAACGTTGTTTTTGTGCAGGGTGTTAGTTGGGCAGGAAGAAGTATGAGCAGAAGCTTGAGGCAGAAGGTGGCGACGAATATCAGTTAGGCTGTGTTTAGTTCTAAAAAAAAGTTTTCCAAAAAGTGTTACAGTAGCCATCATATTAAATCTTGTGATGCGTGCATAGAGCATTAAATGTAGACGAAAAAAAGCTAATTGCACAGTTTGGTTGGAAATCACGAGACGAACGTTTTGAGCCTAATTAGTCCATGATTGAACACTAATTGTCAAATAAAAACGAAAATGCTACAGTAACTAAATTCTCAAATTTCGCAAAATAAACACGCACTTAGGCTACAAAACACCAATAAGTCAGAGTTGTCCATGCCCATGCATGCGCTGGAAAATAATCCAGCATGTGTGCTAATTAACCTAGCTAGCTAGCTGATTCCCGGTAGGGTGTTGACTAACTAGAGGCAGCCAAGTTGGAACGTCAATAATAGACCACTGCGGTGAATCGAGAGAGGTCGTAGTCGCAGACGTGGTTGCGGTGACCGGTGAGTAGGTATTTTTAGATGGGGAGACGGAAGTGACTTCGTGTGTTACAATACGTTTTAAGTACGATTCATAGAGCTAATAATTAGATGTGTTAATAATTCATTTCTTTATCTAAATGAATCCAACAAATAGTTTAGTGAATGGTTAGCTATACCTAACTAGTGGCCGACCGAGCTCGTCAGTATAAACTTAAAAGAAGATTTTCTTTATAGGTAATATTTTTTATAATAAAAAATTAACCAAGCTCCCAAAAGCTTCGGAGCTCCGCTATTGTACCTGACTAACAAACCAGCGAATAGTTAGCTAGCCTAGTATTAACTATAAATTACTATTAGCTAGCTAACTATTAGTAGTTAATGGATACAAAGATGACCTTAAGGCTCCGTTTGCTTTGCTGAAAAAACAAGCCGAAACACTGTTCCGGCTAATTTGTTGTGAGAGAAAAATATTGTTCCCGCTGAAAAAATAAGCTGAAAATCATGGATTATAAGAGAAACAAACTGGGGCTAATTTCCTTCGTTTTAGGTGACTACAACTATGGTACACTGTAGTACTATTAAGTGGTAGGTAGCTGTTTGGGATGCAGTTTGCCAAGTGCGTTCATTCTCCGACTGAGCACTGCCGGTGCCGGCCGATAACCGAGCATGATCGTCAGAATTAAGATTTGTGACATCTGACATGCATGCATATGGCCTGCATGCCATCACGATCGAGCGGGACGGACGGACGATATAGTATGATATAGACCGGGGCGGCCGGAAGATGCTAATGCTACGCTTCTCTGCTGACTTGCCGAGTGCTGATGCAGAGGAGAGGCGAGCATGCAATTGGAACGGACGGACGGCCAGCGTGTGCCAGGCCGGCTGGCCGGCGCTGTGGATGATGTGCAAGCACAGACAACGGGAGCTGTGCGGGAAGATTTGCCGGCGGGCCGGGATTCCTTCCTTGCCACCATCGACGGCTCACACTCACAGCGAGGAACGTAGTCTGTACCCACCAGGTTCCGTTGTTTTCCGGTGAGGCGAGCCGGGCAAGCAGTGCCGCGGTGGGCCCAATTTTTTATATTTTAATTTTTTTTAAGAAATTTTACGTTTAGCTCTTTGAAAGACGTAAACGGACTCTGGGATCGGCGTCAGGACTCATGGCTTCGAGGTAACACGTCTCGGCGTCATAGATCTTGGCTCCGAGGTGTCTGTCCATGCATAGCAGGACATCTTAGATGGTGTTGACGTGGCCGGTACATCGGAGCCACAGATCTTGGCTCCGAGCTCAGAGCCATGGATCTCGGCTCTGAGCTCGGAGCCATGGATCTTAGCACCAAGCATGGATTCAAAACCTATGGCCAAGTTTTCCTTGCCAAGACTGTTTTCATTTCTTCCTCCTCCCTCTCGGGTTCTTCCTCTCCCTAACCCGCCCAATCTTTCTACCATAGTTTAGTCCAGGACATCTGTACCCTAGTTTGATATAAGTTATCACATGCCATTTCATGTGTTGTGTGTGTTGAATTAGATAATACACTACTTCGTTACGTTTTATTTGCACTATGTGAGCTCGTTTCACTACCTATACAATATTAAACTCAATATTATGACAACAAATAATGAAACCAACAACACTATGAAAGGTCAATAATAGAGCACATCAATCAACATAACAATATTTGAAGTACATGACGACAAACTAAATAACGCAAAATATGCCCCAGGTACGTCCATACTTAAAGTGCATTATATGACAACACAATGCAAAGTCCAAGATTAGACAACATTGTTCATGAATAAACCATAAAACTAGCAAGTTATGAAGACTACTGAGTACAATGAGACTACTTTCCCTTCCTCTGGGCATCGGAATTCTCCTCCATTGCTGCCTTCACTCGGAGCGCACGCTCAAGGTTCCTCTCTCTCCTCCCTGTACGCAGCAACACGCCTCCTTTTCTCCTCTTTCTTGTCCTCCTTTTCTAGAGCCTCATCTCCGCGTCTCTTGTCCATCATCACCTTATCCTCTGTCTCCCACCGTAATAGTTCTGCATCCACTCCTTGTCTTCTGGCTTGATCTCAGTGTCGATCCACTGCTCAAAATCACAGAGCAGTGGAGGGGTCTGCAACAAATGCAATTGTTACAAAACAAATAAATCATGCAAGACTTCATTTGACACAAAATAATTATTACACAACATCAATTTCTCACCATCTTGTTAATGCGGCGCTGACGAAGTGTAAGCTTAAACGCAAAATTGGCACAAATATAATACATCTGCATATACGTGTCCTCTTCATCGGACTTGGCTACCTTGCAAGGATCACCACATCAGCACATAGGCAATAGAACACCACTTGGCAGAGGCAATAGGTTGAAGGCATTTTCGGTCATCCGGCCATAACTACAATTGAACCAAATTTTTTTCTAAGAACCGAAAGCAATGAACATTAAACCCTAAACCTAGGGTTTTTTCCATTTGTTGCACACAAATGAAAACATAATATAACACGATGATAATAGATTACCTTGGCTTACTAGCTTTACCACGCCTTGACATCCTACCGTTACATAATATAAAAAATAAAAAATCACTTCAAATATTAGGTAATAACGTATCTAGGGTTGCAAAATAGACGTAATATATACCAAATCAATGCGTAAAAAATGATAAGGGGAGAGATGATACCTTGCTCGTGAAAATGTATGGATCAAATCTAAATACCAAGGTCAAATTCGACGATTCAAGAGATTGGGCGGGTTAGAGAGAGGAAGAACCCAAGAGGTAGGAGGAAGAAATGAAAAGCGGCCTCGGCAAGGGAAACTTGGCCGTGGGTTTTGAATCCATGATCGGCGTCAGGATCTATGGCTCCGAGCTCGGAGCTGAGATCCATGGCTCCGAGCTCGGAGTCAAGATCTGTGGCTCCGAGGTACTGGTCATGTCAACGCCACCTAGGATGCCCTGCTGTGCATGGCCAGGTACCTCGGAGCCGAGATCTGTGGTGCCGAGACGTGTTACCTCGGAGCCATCGGTCCTAACGCCGCCCTCCAGGGTACAAAGATGAGTTTACATCTCTCAAAGGGCCAATTTCTTTAAAAAAGGACTAAATTGCAAAAAAATTGGGCCGGGCAGGGGTGGGTTTTGGATTGATGCAAAGCGGATTTGACTGGAACGATCAGGTTACAATTAACCAGCCGCAGCCGGTGTGTACTGAATACTGATCCGATCGACCGCCCCCGTTTCGACTACTTTGCACCTGCCTGCCCGCTAGTACCTCCTTCGCATGGACAAGGAGTGAACTGAACTCAATGTGCAACGAACCCTGCCGGCCTGCAATATTATCTTACATTTCTGGACCTACGTTAACGTTACTCTTTCCTTCCATTCCATACTATAGGTCAGCTTATCTTTTTATTTTAAGTCAAATTTATCTAACTTTAGACTAACTAATATTATATGAATATCATCGATGTCTATAATACCAAATAAGTACGCTGTTATGGAATATTGTACGATGGATTGAATTAAACTAATTTGGTGATATAAATGTTGGTAAATTTATAATAGACTTGATCAAAGTTAGAAATTAGAATAGTTTGATTTACTGCGAACACAAAGTGATTTATAATTTGGAAAGGAGCATATATATATACAATGGTCAAATAAAGTTGAAAATGTTTTGTATAACGGTACAAAATATAAAATTAGCATTAGCATACAGTAGTACGGAGTAAGTATGTACTACTAGTAGTATAATCAAGGGGAACGAGCATCAGTCTACGGGACAGCAATTACTTTTTTACAGTCAATTACTAGCTACTACTAGTGACGTAACCCAAGCTGTTATATTATAGTAGGTGAGGTTGCAGACGCGAAGCCACTGCTAATGGCTGCCGAATTAAGCTTTGACCACTTTGCCACCCTTGCTGCTCTTTTTAAATCCTCTACTTAACTAGTTTAGTATTTATTAGTAATCGCTGGTCGCTGCTTGGAGTATGAGTGGCAGATGAGACTGGATTGGTCAGTTTCCAAGCGGCAAGAGCGAGCACGGCGGTGAGAACATGAGTCAAAGGACAACCGGACAAGGTACACCTCCACGTAAGACACAACGCACCAATGCACCTCTCCAGCTCTGCTTCGCTTCGCAGCCAGCTCCTCCTCCCCTGCTTCTCCTGCGCTTCCCCTGTCTCCATCCTCCACCGGCTAGCTACCTTACCTTGCCTTATAAATACACCCATCCATGGCTGTTGTTAGCACCGTCATCCACCGCATCCATCCATCGACTGAATTCTCCAATCACACTGTTGCCAGGTTCTCCAGCTGCAAGCGCGCATCAACATTCCACAAGCGAAATGGCGGCGCCGGCAGCGGTGCGTTCTTGGCGCCGGGCATTCGCGGCGTTCGCGCTGCTCCTTCAGCTGCATCTGATTCAGCTGCGCGGCGCGCGGTCGGCGACGTTCACCATCGCCAACAGCTGCGGCTACACGGTGTGGCCGGGCCTGCTGTCCAGCGCGGGCTCCGCGGCGCTGCCCAGCACGGGGTTCGCGCTGGCGCCGGGGGAGTCCCGTGCCGTGGCGGCGCCCGCGGGGTGGTCGGGCCGCCTCTGGGGCCGCACGCTCTGCGCCGCCGACGCCGCCACGGGGCGGTTCGCGTGCGCCACGGGGGACTGCGGCTCCGGCGACGTGCAGTGCAACGGCGGCGGCGCCGCCACGCCCGCCACGCTGGCCGAGTTCACGCTGGACGGCAGCGGCGGGCTCGACTTCTACGACGTCAGCCTCGTCGACGGGTACAACCTGCCCATGGTCGTCGCGCCCACCACCACCGCCTCCTCCACCACGGCATCAACCGGCAAGTGCGCGGCGACGGGGTGCGCCGCGGAGCTCAACGCGGCGTGCCCGGCGGGCCTAAGGGTGGAGGCCGCGGCGGACGGCGGGCCCGTGGCGTGCCGTAGCGCGTGCGACGCCTTCGGGGACGCGCAGTACTGCTGCAGCGGCGCTTATGGGAATCCTAACACATGCCGGCCATCAACGTACTCGCAGTTCTTCAAGACCGCGTGCCCGCGCGCCTACAGCTACGCCTACGACGACGCCACCTCCACATTCACCTGCGCCGCCGGCAGCACCGACTACACCGTCACCTTCTGCCCCGCCGTGCCCACCAGGTACCAGCAATGACTAATTCGCGCTGCCACTACACTAAGAACGACTAGTTTCATCCTTCATTCCCTGCAATTAGCAGTAGTATATATAGTAGTTAAAAATGACTAATAAGATACTATTAGCAGTAGTACACCATTCTGTCAGTACGTACTGTAGCAGTAATTGTGGGAGTGGCTAGTCACTAGTGACAAGTCACAGGTGGGCTGGGTTGGTGACGCATTTCGAGGAGGTAAGTTACCAACGGCTAGTGAGAAAACGGCTAGGAAGGCAGGCACGCGCGGTTGTCCAGTCCACGTGGTCATACTACGTAGGACAACTGGACAAGGGTTGCCTCTGTTTTAGCCGTTAGGGCTCTCACAGGTGGTCCTGGCAGTTGGCACGCCCCAGCAGGTCAAAATAACAGAGCAAACATGTTTTAGCCCTTGTTTAGTTCCACCTCAACTTCCAAAAAGTTGCTATAGTACCTGTCATATCGAATGTTTGCGGCTCGTGCATGGAGCATTAAATGTAGACGAAAAGGAAAACTAATTGCACAGTTTGGTGGGAAATTGCGAGACGAACGTTTTGAGCCTAATTAGTCCATGTTTGAACACTATTTGCCAAATAAAAACGAACGTGCTACAGTAGCCCCAAAATCCAAATTTCTCCAACTAAACAAGGGCTTAGTTAAAAATATGGCACCATGCCACCAATTTTTATCTACTCTTTTTTTTTTGGCAACAACTCATATATAGTATTATATTAAAGAGAACAGCAGCTATCAGTTACTGATACCGTGTACTCGCTGTGATACTGACCACTTGAATACTGTTGCATGCAACAGCGTAAAGTCGACGGGGCAGAACCCGCAGACCGCCGGGTTACCGCAGCAGCTGAACAACGGCACCACCATGGTCTTCTTCGGCGGCAACACGCAGACCAGCGGCGCCGCCGCTTCCGCCAACCTTCTCTACGCCGTCACCATCACCGTGGCGCTCGCGCTCTCGGGCTCGGCTCTCGTGTGAGCGCACCCGGTCCGGTGCTACCGCAGCACTAGGTTGATCGGTCACCGTCGCTGCTAGGTGGGGCCACGAATATCATGTGCTTTTGACCGTATGTTGCAGCCCCCTAGCGACTGGGACGGAACAAGAGCATAGTACTGTACCGTATTGTAGGATTGTAGCCTAGGTAGGACAAGTAGAAGTAGACTAGTTTCTCTCTCTCTCTCTCTTTTTGGCTCCGAAAATAGTCTTTTCATCTGTTGGGCAGAGACAGGCGGGTAATTCTTTCACCATCCTTGCTCCTACTGCAGGACTAGCTAGATAGGTCGTCTCCATCAGAAGGATTTGTTGTAACCTCAGAGTGATTATTGGTTGATTGATTCTATTGGGGGAAAATAATCAAATCTTAAGCTTCAATTGGTTTTCTTCTCTCACTTAAGCTCTGAACATTTTTTGCAACAATTGATAGCAACTATGCCCGTGATGAAAGTTTGGGAGTGCTCTGGGGCTAAAAATAATGTGCTGTTGTTGACACTCAAATTTGAATTGGACTCATGTATTGACACTATTCCTGGAGGAAGCGAGCAGGCAACGGTGAATCAGCTAGCGTCACGTGTATATGTTGGTTGCTAGAGGTCAAATATATCGTGTGCGTACGGTTTTTTTTTCTGCATGTAAACTTGCTAATGGGCCAAAATTTGAACCACGCCCACATCAAACCATTCCTTAAAAAAACTATCAATTAACCCAAACTGATCCAACCCGTCAATCTCTTGGGCCCGAACTAAACCAATCCATTTTCTTCTAAGCAGTGTCAAGCTATTTTTAAACCATGGGAGATCTAACTCTCACAAAAGTGCTCTGTCTCAATCTTTCTTCTTCCTCAATCTTTAGCTCTCGTCTCGGATGATTAGGCAAGTAAAGTACGTCGCCGCCGCGCGCGGCAAAGAGGGTTGGCCGCTGTTGCCATTGTCGTCGCCGTCGCTGTCGGCCTGCTACGATGTCCAGCTCCCACGCGTGGCGTGGTGCTTCTCGAATGCGGCTGCTGAGTGTGTCGTGGCTATCCTACGCTTGGGCACTGAAGTGGTCGACCTCGCACAACTCGAGCACATGTGCACCGCGTAGCAGCACAGCTCCTGTTATTGCGACTATGCACCGCTGTAGCAACTATGCACCGCTGTAGCAGCACAGCTCCTGTTATGTGCGTGGGCTTGAATCCATTAGCCAAGAACCGGTTTGAGGTGAGGATTGAACCCATTATGCACCTGAACGATTAGAGTCCAACCTAAACTGATTCAAACCTTTTTGACTTCAAAACCAAATGGGATCAAACTGTTTGTGGATGATAACCCATTCCCACCGAGCCAAAGCCTAACCACGACAAAACCATACCATAAAAACCGGTTGCACACCGAACTATTAACACATTTAATAGTTCAGGTGTGTTAATGGTTTTAGAAAGAATATGAAACCGGCTTTGTATTTTTCGAGTAAAAAAACAAAATTGCTATGAACTTTTGAATATTAAATCAGATTTTAGTATTTTTAATGCAAATTTATTATATAAAAATATTTGGATATTTTTTTTGAAAATTATTTCTGAAACTTTTTATAAAGTCTATCATGAATGAAAGTTTAAAGCACCTTCCTCGTGGAGCCATGTAGGATGGCTCTACGCCGTCGCCATCACCGCGGCCGGCGCGCTCTAGCTCTCGCGCTCGGCTATCGTGCGAGCGCACCCGGTCCGGTGCTACCGCAGCACTAGGTTGATCCGTCACCGTCACTGCTAGGTGGGGCCACACATGTCATATGCTTTTGGCCGGGTCACCGAAGAGAAGACATATACATATGTTGCAACCCCTAGCGACCGGGACGGAACAAGAGTAGGGATGATAACGGATCGGATACGGACGAATATCAATGATATTACATTTGTTTTCATATTTTTATCCAGCTTCAGATTCGAATACGGATATTGTTAACTATGCCGGATAGGATACGATTGGATATCGACATCA
Source organism: Miscanthus floridulus (assembly GCF_019320115.1). Classification (NCBI taxonomy): domain Eukaryota; kingdom Viridiplantae; phylum Streptophyta; class Magnoliopsida; order Poales; family Poaceae; genus Miscanthus; species Miscanthus floridulus. Next base: position 106,395,897 of record NC_089580.1, on the reverse strand, counting down.
TAAATATGTGATTTGAGTATTCGGATACGAATACGGTATCGGATGTTGAATATCCGAACTCGGATACGGACAGATCTCAACTCCTCTAAATGGATTCGGTCTCGAATACGGTTGGAAAATATCCGTACCGTTTTCATCCCTGAACAAGAGCATACTAGACTGTAGCTATTGTAGGCTGGTAGCCAGGTAGGACAAGTAGAAGTAGACTAGTTTCTCTCCTCTCTCTTTTTTTTTTTTGCTCCAAAAATGTTCTTTTCATCTGTTGGGCAGAGACAGGCGGGGTAATTCTTTCACTATTCTTTCTCCTAATGCAGGACTAGATAGGTCGTATCCATCACAAGGATTTGTTGTAACCTCAGAGTGATTATTGGTTGATTGATTCTATTGGGGGGAAATAATCAAATCTTAAGCTTGTCACACTGTATGTATCAGTAGTTGGTTTTCTTCTCTCACTTACGCGCACAACATTTTTGCAACAATCGATGGCAACTACTCCCGTGAAAGTTTGGGAGTGCTCGGGGGCTGAAAATCAACATGTTGTTGACACTCAAATTTGAATTGGACTCATGTATTGACACTATTCATGGAGGAACGAAGCGAGCGGGCAACGGAGAATCAGTTAGCGTCAGGTACGCATGTTGGAGGTCCAGTGTGTCGTGTCCGTACGCTATTTTTTTTTTTTTTTTGCTGCATGTGAACTTGCTAACGGGCCGGCCTGTTTGCTGGATGGTTTCTAGGCTGATAACTTATTGTGAGAGAAAAATATTATTTGCCATAGCTGAAACCAACAAACGAACAGGCTGAAAATCTGAACCACACCACACCAAACTTTACTTAAAAGATCTATCAATTAACCCAGTCCACCCCGTTGTAGCAGCTCATTTACCTAAACTGATCCAACTTGTCAATCTCTTGGGCCCAAACTAAACCAATCCATTTTCTTCTATGCAGTGTCAAGCCATTTCAAAATCGTGGGATCTAACTCTCACAAAAGCTATGCACCATCTCAGTGTTTCTTCTTCCTCGATCTTGAGCTCTCGACTCGGATGTTAGGTAGGTCCAGTACGGCGGCGTGCGTGGCAAAGTGGGTTGCCGTTGTCGTTGTTGCCGTCGTCGTCGCTGTCGGCCTGCTGTGATGTCCACCTCATACGGGCGATGAGCGTGTCGTACTGTCGAGAGCTCGCACAACAACTTGAGCACGTACGCGCTGCTGTAGCAGTAAACTCCAATGACGAGCGATGCACGCCCAGGTATTGCGTGAAAATGCCAGTCCTACCACTTCTGTGATTCGTACCGACTTAGCTACCACAGCGGCGACTATGAGCACGCGCGGAACTCTTCAATGGAAGCAGCGGTCGTGATGACACCGGGGCATTGGGGTTTCGGACCTCCTCCCGCGTGCAGTAGAGCTAGGTCTTGAGGTCGAGGATGGAGACAGTGTTGACACCCTTGACAGTAGAGTTTTTTTTTCAGACAGTGTGTTGGCTTCAATCCATTAGCCAAGAACCAGTTTAAGGCAAGGGTTGAACCCATTATGCACCTGAACTATCAAAAGTCCAACCTAAATTGATCCAAATCTTTTTGACTTCAAAAGCAAACTGGGCAAACTATTTGTGAAATATAGTCCATTCCCAAACAATAGCCTAACCACGATAACACCGTACCATAAACACCAGTTGTAAACTTTGAGCATAGTTCAGATGTGCTATTGGTTTTAGAAAAAAAAAATGAAACTGGTGTTGCATTTTCTAAAATTTAAAAAAAGTTCTATGAATTTTTTAATATTAAATCATATTTTAATATTTTTAATGCATATATTTATTATATAAAAATATTGGATATTTTTTGAAAATTATTTCTAAAGCTTTTTATAAAGTCCATCATGAAAGTTCGATGCACCTTCCTCGTGGAGCCATGATGGCTGACGTGGTGTCACATTAGCCACGACTATTTGGAGAGATAAATCGAACGTTTTCAACAGTTAGAAAAAGGCTAAAAATCTGATTTTTAATTGAGAGAGATAAATCAAACTCACGCTATAGTTTGAGAGGGCGATCAAATGATTTTTTCCCACCAAACTAATATTCCGGGCCCAAAACAAGAGCTTTAGCACAAAAGTAAGCCCAAACAGGAAAAGAGTTAATGTCCACGTAAGTGCCACGCAGGATCCTACATAGCCACTGGCCCACTACCGCTGCTGACTCACCAACGGAGCCTTCTTCTTAAAAAGAACTCCACTTGCCTCCGTTTCCGTCGCCCACCTCCTCCCACTGCCGCCGCCGCCGCGCCAGATGCGCCTCCTCGCCACGGCGGCGAGACAACCCAATACACCGCACCGTATTCTCGTTAACCTCCACCACCTCATATCCACAACGACGACGACGACGACCTCCTCCTCCGCATACGATCCAACCGCGCAGTTCCTCCATCCCGACCACCATCGCCTACTGTCACTGCCAGCATCTCTCCGCCGTGACGCCCTCCTCGCACTCGCGCGCCTTCTCAAGACCTCCCTGCAATGCCACCTCGCGCTCCATGCCGTCAGCCCACTCTCTGGCTCCCCCTCCTCCACCCCGCTCGCCGCCCGCTTCGCCGCCGCATCGCGCCTCGCCACGTTGGCTCCCGCGCTTCGCCCCTTCGCAGCGATCCTCATCGCAGCGCTCCTCCCGGTCGCCTCCTCCGACCTCCTTTCGTGGTCGTCTAGTGACAGTGCCAGCGGGAGCTCGCGCGCGCGGTACGGCGCGCTCCGGCTCGCGCTCCACGCATTCCTTGCCGCGGGCATGGCAGCCGAGGCACTCGATGTGCTCAAGCGCGTCCGCCGCTCTGGGAACACGCCCAGCCTCTCCGCGTTGGCGGCATTACTGCGCCTTCTATTCCGAAGCGGGGAGGTCCGCGCAGCCTGGAAAGTGTTCGAGGAAATGGCCGCGAGGGGACCGCGGCCGAGCCTTGCCACCTTCAACGCCATGCTCCTCGGTTTCTGCCACAGGGGGCTGGCGCGCGTCGCCTCCGGGCTGCTTGGGATCATGGGGAAGTTTGGTATCGTCCCAGACGTGTGCAGCTATAACATCCTCATCAAGGGGCACTGTGTGTTTGGGTGGTCACAGGACGCCTTCAAGCTGTTTGAAGAAATGCACAGGTCAGGGTGTGAGCCGACAGTTGTGACATATAACATACTAGTGGATGTTCTGTGTCATGAAGGGAGGATGCCGGAAGCAAGGAGGCTGTTCGATGAAATGGCCCAGGTGGGGATCCAAGCAAATACAATCACGTTCAATGTTTTGATTGATGGATATGCAAAGACCAGACGGATGGATCAGGCCTGCGCAGCCTATAGCGAAATGAAAGCAAGGGGATTAGTGCCAGACTCCTGCACATTCAACATTATTGCTGCTGGAGCTTACAAGTTCGGGCATGCTGCCCAGTTAGTCCATGATCATGACATGTTTGGTTCACATATGTTGGCTGATGGGTTGGATATGTTGGTCTGTAGGCTTTGTTGGGATCGTCGATTGGATGATGCCTGGGAGCTTCTGCGTGGTGCTATTGAGCAGGGTGTTCCATTGACTGTTACAGGATTTAATGCATTGATCGCTGCTTATAGCAAGGAGGGACTCCACGAAGAAGCTTTTGAACTGTATAGAGTTATGAACAAGTTAGGGCTCGCACCGTCATCGTCTACTTTGAATTACTTGATAATGGGGCTGTGCAATCAAGGAAGGCTTGATGAAGCACAGCTTCTTTTAGAGCACATGGTTAGTAAAGGATATTGTCTGAGTACATCATTTACTATCTGCTTGCATGCATCTTTCAGAGAGGGTAATGCAGTCTGCGCATTGAGATGCTGGGATGATATGGGCAAAATTGGTTTACAGCCTGATTTTATTGCTTTCTCAGCATATATCAATGGCCTGTGCAGATTAGATTATGTGAATGAGGCTTATCAGGCATTTGCTGAGATGACAGCCAGAGGAATTGTACCGAACAATTTTACTTACAACTCCATCATATCTGCACTCTGTAGAGCAGGCAATATGACTGAAGCCTTGAAGTTACAGCAGAATATGAGGCAGAGTGGCCTTGTTCCTGACATTTACACAAGCAACATTCTAATCGATGGTTTATGCAGAGAAGGAAAGCTGGAGGTGGTGGACAACCTTTTATTGGACATGTGCAGTAATGGTCTAACCCCAGACACAGTGACATATAATACGATAATCAATGCATATTGTAGGGCTAAGGATATGAACAGTGCCATGAATTTCATGAATAAGATGCTCGCAGCTGGTTGTGAACCAGATATTTTCACATATAATATTTGGATGCATAGTCTCTGCAGCAACCATATGTTGAATCAAGCAGGGAAGGTGCTAGATGAGCTTGTTGCTATGGGTTGTCCTCCAAATTCTGTTACATACAACACATTGATGGATGGCATTTGCAGCGATGTTCTTGATCCAGCTATGATATTGACTGGCAGGCTTATTAAGATGGCTTTTCAACCAAACACTATCACACTTAATGTTTTCCTTTCTCATTTCTGCAAGCAAGGATTTGGGAAGAGAGCCCTTATGTGGGCTGAGAAGCTCAGAGAAGATTCTTTTGTTTTTGATGATGCTACTAGAAATATAATTGACTGGGCACGAAGGGAAATGGAGGATGACCCCCACGCTAACAACGAGGACATAGAAAGATGCCTATTTCTTGAGTTCTTAATGTTCATGACATATGAGACTATGCATAACGGCAGATCCTCAAAGGCTACACATATGCCTACAGATAGAGGTTTTGATCCTGCTGGCAGAAGCATGATTAGAATTTTGGATACTGGTTGATAAATGAATTTTATAACCCTATAAAGTATTAGAAAACTTTTTGGTAGCCGATGGTGCCTCTGTGAGATACCATATCACTACCCTTGCTATTCAATATCCACTATGAATCACTCTGTTTGAGCTATGAAAGTTTTTGGAGCTATGTACCATCAGGAACTGTCTAATCGCTGATCTTCTGTTCCAGCATTTCCTTGCTATGAATTTTGGATGGTGATTGATGGTTGCATAGGCAGCGACGATTTCTTGTCTTCTGTGATTGTCGGTGGGGGTTGTGCTTGTTCATGCAGGTTCAAGGTGGTTTTGTGACTGTGGCTGGGATGAGCTGCACAGATCATTGGCTTCTCACAGCATACCATTCTTTGTTCCTGTTGCGCACTGCTATTTGTGCGGTTGGTTGATGGTGGCCTGGTATGCATCTGTTACTGTACAACCTCCGATGGCTGAGAAGGCACCTTGTCCCTGGGTGTGGCTGTTATGGTGATTGAGGTGGCAGAAACTGTTAGCTGGCTCCCAGGTGTTTGCCCTCAGTCACATATGAGCACGCGCTTCTCCCTGGGTAGGGAGAGGGAGAGGGAGCTGAACTGGAGGTGCAGCTAGCCTTATACCTTTCATATTTCATATAATACATGGCAAGCACTACATTGTGCCAACTACATGGACATACTGCCAATTCTACAACTATCAACTACTAGGCCATAAAGGCCACAACTACAGCATGACCTGTTGTATAGACAAGGAAGGGCATGGTCAAAAGAATGGAGCACTACATGCTCATGACATAAGCAACAACAACAACATCCAATCCAACAGAAACTGCAGTGCAGCTAACAGCATATAGATACTGACCAGCATCAATGGCATTCACTGGTAAGTGGTCTTAGTTGCTTTGTGCAGTTCAGTTTTGTCCTTGTGCTTATCAATTTGTGCATTTGTTGTCTTTCAGATGATGCCCCTGATGACTGGAACAGAACCTGCTCCTTCGGTGGATGCAATGAATTTTAGTTTGGCTGATGTGATGTGCCATGGGTTCATTGGATGGTAAACATCATAGTGCAAGGTTTCAATTTGTTTGTGCAGAAACAAGTAGTGGTTAGAAATTTAGAAATATACAAGGTTCCCTCTAATTGTGCAATTTTGGTACCATTGATTTTCCTTATCAATAAGAAGTGCAAGATTATGTGCTGTTATGTTACTAATATGCTAGATCATACTGTTACACCTTTTTTTTAATTCTTGATTGGACATAAGCTGCAAAGTTGAAGTCCATAGCAGTTTTCTTTCTCCTTGTCAACTGCCTTCTCTATCTTCTTACTAGCTACTTTTCTTGTTCTTTTAAATGATTATTTTGTCTTGCCGCCAGAATGGGTTTATAATCAATAAATTCTAAAGATGGATGCTGCTGTCCAATCCATCCAAAGGATCATAGATTCATAGTATGGATTCCATAATCCATACTACTGTAAATGTGTAAGAAGCTCATCAAAGCATACCCTTTAACTGCAAACTTTAGTTAGGTGTAGTCAGGTGGGACTTCAAAGCAAATTCTTTTTCATAGAATAATTGATTCCGCTACTGCATATAATAAAATTTGTGAACAGATTGTTCTACGCCCTGTCAGCTTAGATTTGTTAGTCTAGTGTGACTGCACTTGTAAAATGTTCTGATGATGTTGATTTTTTTTTTTTTTGCTTGCTGTCTAATTTTCAGTTTTGAAGACACCTTGTTAACTGTAGGAGCTTGTTTTTAGTTTGGGCCCTACCAAAAACTGTTAATGCCTAACTTTTCAGCTAAGGTTTGGATGGCTTCCTGCTTTCTAACTGTGGCTGGCCAAGCCCAAGTTTGGCATGCATTGTTCCCTTGTGGGGCTCAAAGTTGTGGTGCATCAACCGTGTGCCCCAAAATGTTGGCAACGAGACGTTCCAGCCTCGTTGTGTAATGTTGTTCTCATCCAATTTGGAGCTTGTTTTCCTTTTCCTCTCAGCTCTAAGCTGCGGTACTGAAAATTGAGCACGAGATCCAACATAATCCCCAGCCGGCAGTGCTCTGGTAGTAGCCAGGACGGCACCCTTTCTCTCTGCACTAGTGAACCTGGTAGCAGAAACAAGTTTTCTCCAACGACCGCATCTTAATCTCCTCAAATGTGTCACTGGCTTATGCATCAAGTGCTTTCTGGTGAAGATTTGCTGCATGCGGATTATTTATCAGGTTTGTGAAATTATGTTATTTTCTCAAAATTTTGGCAACTATTCTGGTCCTATCCAAACATCCGCATTCCAAAATTTAGCCATGTGTTTGCTTTGATCGCGAACAAATTTTGGTTGGTCTAGATGGGCCTGAAACCAAACAAGCTATGATCGTTTGAAAATAGTTGCCTTAGTCAAAATAGTACTAGTAAAAAGTAGTATGGTGAAAACAAAAAGTAACATTCTCATCTTCATTTTAATACAAGGGACGATCGTGCGCATTTGCTCAATTGGCATAGTCGTTTTCTTGTGATAGACCTCATTGGATATTTGTCATGTGGGGGCGCACGTACGCGAGACGCCGTGCGCGTGACGTGCGCCGCGCTGCAGAGCGCGCCCAGCTCTCGGCTGGGAAGGCCACCGTTAGTGGCTAAGTTTAGCAAGTACCAATTAGTTATTTGGCTTTCCTATTAGTTTGTTGGCTTTCCTAAATTGTAGGCATGGCTGTTCCAGCCATGGGCTATTTATTATTGTATCCGGCACTTTGCAAATTAAGAAAGATCATTATCCCTAATCTCTCTCTTCTCCCTAACCAAACCTACGGTGGAGGGGCAAAACCTCACCGGAGGCGACACGGACCGCGGCTACAACCTCCGTAGCCAAGGGCCGGCTACCCTATGCGTCAAGGCCCTTGACAATATTGGAACAGAGTGCTCTAGACCAACCTCTTTGCTTTCTTTAATGGAGCTGTTTAGCTTGGTTGTGCTAAAGACAGTCTAGTGTATTTAAATATAATTGCATTTTGACTTCCTTAAGTTTTCATCTCCCGCACAGTATTATACTTGGTTTTTTCTTTTGCCTGCTGATACTCTTTTATCAGATGGAATAATGACAGAGCTATTGGCAACCTGAAGAGTGAAATGCGGTTAAGAATGTTGGTTGGTTTAGTATGAAGTTCTTATCGCGGAACTTCATCTTACTGTCAAGAGGATGGCTAATTGGGTATTGATTGGTGAGATGGGTGTTTGGACCGAGCTGCCTGGAAACACCAGGGATAACAGATGACAAAGCCTTCAAAAGGTCAGCAGCTCTCAAACTGAAATTTAAAGATGTCGGCTCAGCTTTCCTGAGCCAACACGAAACGTACTCTTGTTTTGTTACTGATGTTTGCCATTATGTTTTGTTTGCCAGAATGCCACATCTACTGTAAAACAGTTTGCACGTAATTTTCAGATGCCATTACTCATCGGTAAAAGGTATGTTTGTACTGTCTGTGCTCAGCATACCATTTCTTAATTTATGGGAAGAAACAATCTTGTAATCGTAATTTTCTTAGATGGACATGTTGAGTTATTAATCAAAATATATGCCAAGTTCTTCCTTGCAATTTTTTTTTGGCAGCTCTCATTCAACCCCTTCCGGTTGCCATTTTGGCCCTTCACACAAATATATAGACAAACTAAGGGCTCACTGGAGTTCAGGGAAGAAACGTAATTTGAATACTTGAAGTAAAGAAATGGAACTGCAACACAATTAACGAAGAAAAAGGTCATGTATAAGTATAATCAATAGATGAATTAAAAAAAGGAAACAGGTGTAACATCCTAGATGTTAAAAAGCAATTAAAACCTTGATCATATTCATCATCATGCATAATCATGAAGTATTAAGACATAAATGCATTGCATATTTTAATTATAGCATTCATAGGTTACATATGTGTTGAGATGTGCTTGCATGAAATGTTATGAAAAACATTAATTAAGGTCCTTTGTGATTTTATGGTTAGAAATTTTCCTTAAACAATTAAAATTTTTCCAATATAAATTTTGTAGTAGAAAGTATGTGCTTTAAAATGAAATCAAAGTTGGGGTATGTTTTCAAGTCAAATATGTTTAAATTTGAGCTCAAAGATTGAATTCAATAACTATTCTGATACATTGGCCATTTTTTACTGTCCCTGAATTTTAGTTATAAAGTTCAATGTTTGGGATTTTATTAAATCAACTTTCATAGATAAAAATTGGGCAACTTTTGTTTCATTGGTTGGTACTATGCTTGAGCTATGTTAATGTGAAATTGGTTGATATGTTGATAGATGTTTGTCCACTAATTAATTAACCAAAGTTGCTAGTTAACAGTTTGCAAACCCTAACTCTGAAAAACAGATTTCAAGTTCTATCTTCGAAATTAAAAATCTCTCAATCTGATGATCTTTTGATGTTGGTCCTTGAAGCAAAGATGAAGATGAGAGAGGGATGAATAACTTTGGTTAGTGGAGCTTGACAAGTTTCTGCACAAAATCAAGAGAAAAGAAAGAAGATGCCTGTAGATATGAACAGTACCCCAGTGCCGTCCCTCTCTTTTCTCCCTCTCATTGTTCACCGGCGTCCGCCATGGCCGCTGCGGCGTTTCTCGCGCATGGACGCGCGGCTGCCTGCGTGGCCATGCTCGCGAAGACGCTGGCATGCCGGAGTTCGCCTCCTCGCCCTTTAAAACGTTGAGCATCGGCCACCATCGTCTCTTTTCTTCCTCTGCTCCATCATCGGCCGTTTCCCTTTGTAGGGTCGAGATGGCGGACTAGAGGGGGGATGAATAGTCCCTTTCTAAATTTAATCGCGTCGGCTAACCAAAATAAATGCGGAATTAAACATCTATCTAGCCGAGACTACACCCCTCTATCGAAGTTCACAAGCACTTTATAAAGATCCTTAATTAGACAATAAAGGTGCCGGGCTAGCTAGAGCACACCTATCCAATTCTAAGAGTAAGGTCACACAAACCTATGCCACTAGTATTTTAAGCAACGAGGGTGCTCCTACACATGCTAGTAAGCAAAAGCACAAAGCCTACCTAAGCTCACTAGCAATGCTCAATAACAAGGCAACCAATACCAAATTAGAGAGCGCAAATACTGTGCTACACAAACTAAGCAATGTGACTAACAAGGTTACACAAATCCAAATTAGCCACGCAAGGGAGCTACTTCTATGCTACACAAGCGAGAAGGTAACTAGTGAGCTACACAAGCTAACCAATTTCAAGAGCAACTACACAAGCACAATGTATATGAAAGTAATTACAAGCTTGTGTAAAGGGGATTGCAAACCAACGGGAAGAACAAGGTTGACTACGGTGAATTTTCTCCTGAGGTTCACGTGCTTGCCAACACGCTACAGTCTCCGTTGTGTCGACCGCTCACTTGGTGGTTCGGCGGCTAATTGGCATCACCCTGCCAAGCCTGCACGTCGGGCACCTGCAAGAACCTACCCTAAAAGTGAAGGTAGCTCAATGACACGCTCAACTAGAGTTGCTCTTCGCGGCTCTCGCAGGGGCGAGCACAATGTCCCCTCATAAAGCTCTTCTACGGAGCACCGCACAAGATTCTTGTGGGCTTCGACGGAGACCACCACCAAGCCAGTCTAGGAGGTGGCAACCTCCAAGAGTAACAAGCACCACCGGCTTGCAACTCGATCACCTAGTGCCACTTGATGCAATCTCATGATGCAATCGCACTGGAATCGTTCTCACACACAATCGAATGATCACTATCAAGCATATGTGAGATGGAGGGCTCCTAAGCACTCTTAAGCATGGACACAAAGTCCCCCAAGGTGCTCTACACCAGCCATGGTCGAGACCACCTTCTATTTATAGCCCCACAGGCTAAAATAGTCGTTACCCCTTCACTAGGCCGTTTTTTCGGGTTGACCGGATGCACCGGTCGGATCGACCGGACGCACCCTGCCAGCGTTCGGTCAATGGATGGCTGCCATGTCATCCCTGGCTTCAAATACTGAGCGTCCGATCTCAACGGTTAAGTTGCGACCGGACGCACCGCGAGGATGACCAGGACGCTACTACACCTGAGTCTGGTCGTTTCCAGATAGCTCCCCGAGCCTCTGTTTTGCGACCGGACGCGTCCGGTGCTGCACGACTGGACACAGACCAGCGTTCGATTAGCTCAGTGCACGCGCGTCAACACTAGCATCAGCCTACGTCACCATATGTCACGCGATCGGATGCGTCAGCTCCTGCACGACTAGACGTAGACCAGCCAGAGTTCAGTCATTTCCAGAGAGCTCCCCGAGCCTCTGATTTGTGACCGGATGCGTCCGCTCCGGCACGACCGGACGCAGCACCTGAGTCCAGTCATTCTCCAACTATCATGCGTCACTGTTCCTCATGCCACCATGTCAGCGTACGTCAGCACTGACCGGACGCAGGCCCTGAGCGTCCGGTCACTCTTCGCTCTAGCGTTCGGTCACGAGACCGAGACCACGCGCTCACTGCTGCCACTGACCGGACGCGCCGGTTCCTACTGAGGCCAGCATCCAGTCACTCACAGTGACCTCCTTTTCTTCGTCGAGTTGATCTGTTTCAACTCTAACTTGTTCTCCTTTGTAAATGTGCCAACACCACCAAGTGTACAACACCTTGTGCACATGTGTTAGCTTTTTATAAATATTTTCCAAAGGATTAGCCAGTTAACTTGCCACGGCACTCGATCTTAGCGACGATGCAAAGTTAGATCACTCGAGTGGCACTAGATGATCGATATGCAAACAAGTTTGCCCTTCTTGATAGTACGGCCATCTATCCTAAACCCGGTCATCAACTTCTCTACACACCTATGACCGGTGAAATAAAATGCCCTAGGTTATACCTTTGTCTTGCGCATTCCATTCCATCTCCTCCAATGTCGATGCAACACATACACCAACACGATCAACAATGATATGATCCACTTCATATCATCACGTGATCATATTGGTTCATCGATCTTGACTTCACTTCACCATTGCCTTTGTCTATTGGTGCCAAGTCTTGCTCAAGCTTCACCACCACGCGGTTCATCACTCCAAAGCCTCTGACTTGCCCTTCACGCTTGCAACCGGTCCATCAAGCCAAGTCATGTCTTGATCTTCTCCACCTTGATTACATGACTCAATGTCATGTCTCATGTGTAATGAGCTCCTACATCATCACATGTGTGAGCTTTGCAACATCTCCGAGCCATTTCCACCTTCATGGCATATGTTGCTCACACACAGGTACTTGTAGACTAATCACCTGTGTATCTCACTTAAACACATTAGTCCACCTAAGGTTGTCACTCAATTACCAAAACTAAGCAAGGACCTTTCAATCTCTCTCTTTTTGGTAATTGATGACAACTCTAAAAAGATATGGAAATTAAGCTCATTTCAAGCTAGCACTTCACACAAGTGTAAATTGTCAACTTGATTTGGATTTTATGCCACTTATCCAACATTTAAGCTCTATGTTAAGATTTAGATAAGCATCATAAAACCCGAGTTGGTAGTGATAGCTCCCCCTACATGTGTGCTCAAATGATTTGGTTTCAAGTTTGCACACATGCATAAATATGAAATTTGTGGGTGTGTTATCACTACTAAGTGATGCTAAGGTGTATAGAATAACCTTTGAAGCGAGATACCAATCAGAGTTGCACTTTTAACACCATTCTTAGCATCATGAGTAACTAGACAACAAAAACACTAGAAACCCCATGAGATCAACATTATAAGCAAGGTTCTAGTACCACGTGTAAAAATATGAGTGTAGCTACCATCCTATGTATGCTAGTTATCAAATCATCATTCAAATTCTACAACTAGCATACACCACACAAGCATGCATATTGAATTTAAAAGCTTATGCAATGCAAGCAAGCACATGACTATGCACATATCAAATGCAATCAATCAAAGTTCATGAGCTTGCTCCCCCTACTTGTGTGCTTTTCTTGTCCAAGAATTTTGATCCTTTCACATCCTTCAATGTTGCTCCATCTTTGTCCATGTCCATGTCCAACCTCTACTTCTTTTCTTCAATGTCTCCCAAAGCTTTCATATCTTTGTACAATCTCTCCTCCTTTGTCATCAATTTTCATAAAAGATGTGCCTCAACCAAGTAGCCGATCGTGATCGCGGTGAGCTCCTGGTGCTAACCTGAGCCCTAGTTAGGTCACTACTGGAGCGCCGTCATCGCTTCGCTGCCGTGTCGCCACGCTCTGCGCCGCCGTGTCGTCATGGCCGCGGGCGAGCTCGTGCGGCTCATTCAACCGGTAGCCTAGGCGTGTGTGTGAGGTCGAGGGGAACACGTAGGTGCAGGTCTCATTGTCGGCGAGGTCGCCGTCAGTGAGAACCCACCGGTCAACGGCCGTGCGCGCCATGGTCAATGCGGGCGCACTGTGCTGCTGACCCGGGCCCTGCCTGTCAGCCGCAGTGGTTGGCTAAGGGTGAGTTAGAAAAGGAATTTTTGTCTTTTTGAATTTCTGAAAACGAATAAATGTGTAGTTTCTTCTTAAATTCATAAGTATTTTTAGGGTGTGATAAAGTTGTCAACATTTTTGTGTAGTCTCTTCATGCTATGCTCTACCTAGAAAAAATATGAAATGATGAAAATTAATAATTTTTGTATGCTTAAAAATTCCATCTTTTAATGGAAAAATGCTAGATGTAAGATTTTTGTAGGCCAAAATAATAATCCTTTAATCATGAAACTTTTTGTGTAAATGTCATGTGCTAATACCTAGCTCCACAAAAAGTTTTGTACTGTTTTGATAATTTTAGTTATTCACTTAATTTAAATGCCTTTTCCTTAATTAATAAATACTAAAATGAATTAGGAAAATTGTTAAATGATCTTGATGTGTTTTGATCATTGTTTGAGGACCTTGGAACACCAAATCCCCTATTGTTCCTTGGCGTCCTAATTATTTCCTTGATGTGCTTATAATCAACATGTTTTTATAATAATTAAAATGGCTTAATTAAATAATTAGTTTTATGAGCTCCTTATAATGAGTGTGAGTTAGGAAAGATGTTAATCACTTGCTGGTACATGTTAAGTTATTCCTTTCATGATAGACAAAATAATTAGTTTTATGAGCTCCTTATAATGAGTGTGAGTTAGGAAAGATGTTAATCACTTGCTGGTACATGTTAAGTTATTCCTTTCATGATAGACAACTAATTAACTTGTTAGTTAAATAACTGAAATGCCTTTTATAAAAACAACCCTAGTTCTTTGGTGAAGGAAAGTTGTACTCAACTTTCTTAAGTTTGTTAAGTTTCATTCATGCACTTGTATGCCTCTCATCATGCATCATGGCGTGTAGTCCATCATGTCAAGCAAAGCATCATTTATTACGTGTAGTGCACGAGAGTGAGAAGATTCGTGTTAATCAAGTTTCGAGGAAGGTCCATCCACAGTGGTGTTGGTGCCAAGTTTAACCTCTGGATCTTTCTAAGGAAACTAACCTTCTCTGCAACGCAGGCAAGCCCCGGAGCATAAACCCTCTCTTAGTCTTTATAAATCTTTATTACATTTTAAGTCTTGTGAGATGTGCATTAAGTGATTAGGAGTTGGTCGAATACCGTTGCTGCATGATTACCTTGATAATCAGTTATCATTAGCTATACCCTGCTAGTATGAATAGGTCGATATCTCTTATGCTTAGTAATGCTTAGACTTCAATAGAAGTCGAATGATGGTTTCATCATTCGCGGGAAATAGGTTTACCTTGCTCTTCTCAACTCTCGTTATGAGTTGTGAAATACCATGGTTATGATAATGTTAAATTGAGACCCGGGTGGGTAGCTTGCATCGAGAATGGAGTCTCAATGTAGTGCTTCCGCCTGTATCGATTGAGGACCGTACCGTTGTAGACCTGTGTGAGTCAAGACTTTGTAGTACTAGCCACATACTCCGGTAAGCCTGAGTACCTCGGCTATTTCATTATGTGAATTGATAACACACACTGGGAGTGGAAAGATGGTGGGAGTAGCATGTACACACCCTGCAAGATAACCGTCAGGTACGGAGCAGGGCGGTGGAGTACTGTGCTCCCGGGTGGTGCGATCCAGTTCATGTTTTGGAGGATCCGTGGGAATGGTTGATATATTTAGGTCAGGGACCTGCATATATCGTGTGGTTGGGAATCCTAGCTGAGTTTTAATCGATTCGAATCGCCGTTACTTCTCGAAGGAGACTCGATTCTCTGATCTGCATCATAGTTAATCAATGGAACATGGTTACTTGTGGATATGATATAAGATGAGATGAGATGTTTAATGAAGTGATTGAATTAGATCAGGTGCAAACTGGATACCGATGATAACTTAATACGAAGCTAAAACTCTGAAAGTAAGAATCCACTTTAGGAAGCTTTTCTTCAAAATTTATTGTCGCTTCAAACCTTCCCTTAAGCTTTCATACACTTGGAGTCTTTTCTTTTAGTCGGGTAAATCTTGTTGAGTACCCTCAAGTACTCAGGGTTTGTTAACCCCGGTTGCAGGTTCTGACTTGTGCTGCTAATCAAGGTCATGTCGGTGGGCTCGACATGATCTAGTTGTCCCTTCTATCTTAGGTACTTCACTTAAGTTACTTCCGTAGTTCTACTCAACTTTTGGAACTCAAGTGTTACTTAAAGGTACATAACATGTTTTGTAACCTAACGTTGTAAATCTTCCGCAACTCCGATGTATAAAATTTTTGTATCAATGTTGTAATGTTGTGCTAACTCCATTGTTGATCATGTATGAGTTGTAAAATGTGGATGATTCGGCCGAGGACACCTGACAAACTACTAGATTATCTGGCTTTGTGTACAGTAGTCATAGGTCTTCGGGATAATGATGGGGTACACGTGGGCTAGTATAATTTGGGTGGTTTTGCCACAACAGGTATTTGGGTATAGTAATTGGGTCAAATGAATTCTCTAAGTGCACCTCTGCTGAATATTACCAGTGTCAACAAATGCTTAGCGGAATGAAATGACAGCACATCTAAGCATCAATGAATTTAAAACATGGACAGTTCACAGTTCTGAGAAATATGTTAGCAAAGACGCATGTTCTTACTATTACATTACAAAAAAACAAAGACAGATAGTCTCAGCTTGAAAGACATGCTTGCGAAGTATACGAACAGAGTCATCACACGATTCCAACCAGACACTAACAAGGACAACTAGTCTAGAAGAGGGAAAATATATTAAGTAGTAGAGCATCAAAATAAAAAAGACGCCAAATTTTTCTAGTTAAGCATAAAAAAGGTGCAGGGTAAGCTCGTTGCCATAAAAAAATGAGACTCTGGTGGCCACTGATCTTTTCCTTGACATTGTCAATGGTGTTCGATGGCTCCACCTCTAGAGTGATTGTCTGGCCAGTGGACGTCTTTACAAAAACCTGCATGGGACAGTCAAGGTGCAGGGTGGATAGTCTCTGGACATCGTAATCGGCGAGCGTCTGCCCATCCACAAGCTGCTGTCCGTTAAAGAGGAGCCTCTGTTGGTCCTGAATCTTTGCCTTCAAATCACCAACCTTGTCAATAAACTCCACCTTGAACCTGATCGCCTAGCTGCCATGGAGTGGGAGTGTCTTCACGGCAATCTGCATGCCATCACACGGACAGAGGTCACGGTGCAGTGTCGAATGGTTCTGAACCTTGTAAGAGCCAAGCTTGCGCTGATCATCAAGTCGGCTGCCGTTAAAGATGATCCTCTGCTGGTCCTGTATCTTTGCCTTGACATCACCGACTGTATCAGATGGGTCTACCTCAAGGGTGATGGTCTTGCCGTTGAGCATCTTCACGAAAATCTGCGTGCCGAAGTCGAGATGCAGGGTAGCGTCGTTTTGGATTTGATAGTAGCATCCAAATGTTCGATCATCCTCGAGCTTGTTGCCAGCCAAGAAGAGGCTCTGGTGGCCACTAATCTTTTTCCTGACATCAGTGATCGTGTCTGATGGCTCCACTTGGAGCGCGATGGTGTTGCTTGTGCGTGTCTGTACCTGTCAGTACAGGATGGACAACGACGACAATTAAGAAGACGCAAGACAAGGTGCACGGTGGCAAACTCCTTGACTTTGTATTTGGAAAGTTTGTGCCCATCCTCAAGCTGCCGACCACCGATAAGCACTACTACACAAAACATCTTTAGAGGCGGGTAAGATAGGTTTTCAGGGGCGGTCAGCCCAACTGCTGCAATGCCACCGTCAGTGAAGATGGGGTGTCTCTAGCGACGGGCTTTTAACCATTCCTGAAAATGCATTTCTAGGGGCGGTTCTGATAGGATCTCTGCCTCTGAAAACGGTATTTCCAGGGGCGGTTCAATTAAGAGAACTGTCTTTGAAAATGCATTTTCAGGGGTGGTTGTAGTAGGCAAACCGTCTCTAAAAATTCTTTTTCAGCGGCGGTTCCAATACATGAACCGCCCCTAAAAATACATTACCAGGGGCTGCTGCTGCAATGCAACCATCCCTGAAAATGTTTTTTCAAGGATGGTTGTGGCAATGCAACCGCCTCTGAAAATGTATTTTTAGGGACGGTGTTATCAACCGCCTCTGAAAATCAGTTTTAAATTTTTGAATTTGAAATTTTCCGCCAAATTTGAAATCACGTTTTCTCACCAAATTTCATGCCCGATTGCAAATGATTCAAATTAACTTCATAAATACACAGTAGTGCACTAGTTATACACACATGGTCAACAAAATATTTGTACATTACAAATTACAAGTCAACATTATTTGTGCTCCTACCCAATGAATGAAAAGAAGGGATACATGCATTTTAGGCGAAGGGACTCAAACTTGGGATGTGTTGGATACTCCGAGTCATGATCATAGAATAAGCCCTTCGGATTAAGAACCTCCCGCACTATGAACTTGCAGAAATCTTCTTGAACAAGTTGAACATCGCTTTATGGTAATTACTTCGTTTGGCCTCGTTACTTCATGCTACACAAAAAGGGAACAAATTAGCTAGATTCATGTTAATGAACATATGCATATGATATGGTTTGATAGAGCAGCTTACGTCTTTAGGGTTATTGTGGTAAGTTCCGTTGGCTCTCATCCATTGACATACATAGTAGCCACAAAGCACGCTTCCGGTAGGCTGCCTCGAGCACTGTAGGTCGGTGACATGCAAAAAATAATACAGTGAAACACATTGTTCTATATAAGGAATATGAGAAGCTATTTGAGTTAGAAAATGGTCGTACCCATTGATTTACACAAACATCCATCTTCTCCTTCTTCGCTGGGTCATGCACCCACCTTCTTTAAGGTACCTATCTGTACGCGCTATTTAAGGAACAAAATAATCACTTTCACTATAACGATAATCGGATGAAAAATAGTGTCACAAGTAATGAACTACAATTACTTACGTTTGTAACACGTTGATGAAATTTTGGTACATTTTTCTATCTTTTCTCATAGAGTCAAAGATGGAAATCCTGCCAACTCTCAAATTGATTCTTGCTAAGATGAAGTGATCGCTACATCAGTACAAAAAAAACATAATAGTGTCAATGTAAACAATCTACCAAATAGCATGAAAAAGATAGTAGTCGATCTTACCCGAAATTGTATGGGGCTTCTATATATTGGAATCTCTGATGAGCTATGAACGCCTTCCCGATATATAATGCAGCTTCATTCCTTGCTTCCCTGTACGAATGCCTTCCTAATTGCCTCTCTCACCTTGCCCTTGGCACCCTTAAATGCAGGACGATCATTTTGCCACAATAGAGGTCCATCGTGACGATGCCTCGCAAATGAGATTTGGGTCAAGGTATGCGTTCCTCAAGTTCAACTTAGCCAAATCCATCCACTCTTTCCTACATGAAAGTAAGGCAAATGTGTGGTTAAAAGGATAGCACAAGCACATAAAACCAAAATTGAGGATGAGTTTAAGAAAACACTACTTGCATGCACCACAGGGTAATCTGACTTACATCTGAGTCTCTTCTGTCGGTATAAAAATTGAATGTCCTCAAAAGATATGGTCAGTTTTGAAAATTCTACACCAGTAGCGAATATATCGTTAGCAGGGTAATTCACCGGCACTGACTCTAAGCCAAGTTCTACCGCTTCCAAATACCACATCTGAAAGACCCTCATGTGTAACAATCTCTTGTTGCATTCTAGGGCAAAATCAGGTAGGAATTCCTTGCGTGGCACGTATTCATAGGGGCACTCAGGACTGTTTTGTTCCATCATGTCTTTAACGAATTCAATGCTCGCCTAGGGTTTTGCTCAAATGGTGTTGGCCACCAAAGATTGTTCCAGATCCTTCCTTAGCCATGCTGGCCTTGGCATTTCTAGCTGACGAAGGCACTGCCTTGCTCTTGATTGCAGAAGCGTCCTGGGGGTTCTTTTTGCTAAGAGACCTCCACATCGTAGATATGCCAGCATCGGGCGGGTTGCTACCCTTCTCAAATTCCCTCACCATCTTAGGAAACATTTGTAGCTGCGGTGGCGGTGGAGGTGGCGGTATCGCTGTTTGTGGCTACAGTGGCGGTGGGGGCGCAACCGGTTGTGGCTTGTGAAGGAGGTTGGGAGCTCGGTGGCGGTGGCGGTGCTAGCACAGCAGTTTGTACCTACAGAAGCAGTGCCGGTTGGGGTGGCGATGGTGGTGGCAGTGGCGGGGGTGGTGGCGGTGCTACCGCAGCAGTTCCTCCCTGCTGAAAGTGGTTTCTGATAGGGGTAGGGGGTGGCAGTGGCAGAGATGGTGGAGCGCTGCCCCCGAACACTTGTTGTGTTCCTTGTTGAGTCTGGTCCTGATGTGCCACTTCATTGCATGTTTCCTCAAACTCAGGTACTCTCCTTCCTGCGATGATATCTTCCATGAATTCTTCATTGGAAAAGCTAAGATTGGGGTTTGCCTGGACTACTAAAACATCCATGAATGGATCCATCATCTGCTGCTCATATGTCAGTGACAACTATGCACATGCTTCGCCTGTGGGCCTATTTCTGCTTGTTCCTCTACCTGAGGCAATTGCAGCTGACGCGAAGCAGAAGGCGCACCAGACTAGGGTGGTTAACAGCACAATGTCTCGTTGTTGCCAAGCAATGAAATAGCCTACAAGGTTGCCCAAGACCGTCTCACCATCAGGAGAAGGGATCTCAACTTCATAATCAAGATGATTCGAAGAAACCTGACAGCACTTCAACCCTGGCATAATCATTCGGAAGTACATTGCTGTGCATAGTGCGTCCTGGATAAGCAGTTCCGCTAGCAACCTTTACCGTCTTCCCCTTCCTGTTGTATAGGAATGTGCAGAGCACACTGGTGTAGGCCTATCAATGGTGTCCACAGGAAAAGTCTCAAGCGTGATTGATGCAACACTACTTGGCACTGGCACTGGAGATGATGTTGGCTCCACGGTAGACAAACCTTGTGAAGCTTTCAACTGATTAATCTTTTCATCAATATATGCGTTGGCCCTCTTGCGAAGGGTGTCAAAAAGGTCATCCTTGTAGCGTTGCCTTGTTCTATAGCTACTCACCTCCTGTGGAAAACCATGCTTAAGTCCTAGCTTGGAGGAGATGCCCTGCACATGCCAGGGTGTTCCTTGTTGCCTAGGGCGACACTAAGCTCATCCACCTCCCATATGGGTTTAAATTCGCCTTGCATTTTCTTCTGAGCAAGTGCCTTTATGGCCTCCGTGGCTACTTCAGTACATGCATCAGGGATTACTAGTTGCCCACTTTCTTTGTCCTTAACTTCCCTAGCTCCAACCCAGTGCTCTACGCGTTCATCAAAGTTCTCATATTTATAAGGCACACCAGCTTGCCTAGCAGCCTCAGCCTCTGCTCTCCACTTTTCAACCTTCGGGCCATATCTAGTCGAGCCGAGACTGGTGAGGGTGAATGTTCTTCTTCGTGAGCTCACTGTTCAAGACACTCAAGGCTAAGGCCTCAGGTGTGGACTTCTAGTTCACAAAACCTGTGCCATTGATCAGGTTTGATCTTCCCGAACTCCTTGAACGGCGTGCGACCCTTTAGTCCAAAACTAGTATTTAGTTGGGACCTCCAACCACAGAAACGTTTTGCCACCTGTTTCATTGCCAACTTCTTGATGAGCTCTTTCGAATCAGGAGGGAAACTAAATGCCCCCATCATCTTCTTCCATATCTTGGTCTTGTCACTATCGGGCACATCGTTCCAATGCTTGTATTGAGCAATCCAAAATGTCCTAGGACCGCCGCTCCTATCGCGCTTGCAAAGCAGGGAGCGTACGCAATCAGTTTGTATGGGCTCGCCGATAGGGCTAACCACTTCTACAACAATAGTCTGTCCTTTAGGGAACTTGTTCCGCATTCTTTGCCATCGCTTCCATTTCTCTCTTTGAGGAGCGGATGATGTAACTATAATCTCTATCTGTGTCCTTGATTGCTCTATGGTTTGCCTAGGCATATGGGTAGACACATGCACCTATAGATATAAAAAAATAAGGAAAATGCTCACACACTTATGTGAAAAATAAATGTGGTCAACTAATAGCAAGTATAGGCTTACATCCTGGGTCAGATCATATTCTAGGTCCTCAAGTTCGGCCCTCAAAGCCTTGTGGTCAGGCCTAGGACTAGGATCCAAAGCTTCTTCCAATGAGGTCGATGATGTGTCGTTGTCGTCGTCGTCCGACAACCACTCCAACTTATCTGCTTCGTTTGTTGTCGTTTCTTTATCCATCGCTAACGAATGTGGATGAATTTATCTAAGTCATGACGGAAGGGCGTATTATTGTTATAAATATTTAGAAACAAGATTATCATTCTCATATGAATATGATTACATATAGCAAAATCAACACATGGCTAATACACATGCAATAAAAATTATAAATTTTAAATACTTAGTACATTCCATTGCTTCATATATATATCCGCTACTCATGCATATAACACTAGTATCTAAACATCAAATGTTATGCAGCATTTCTTGTCTAATATAGAGAAGATTAAAAAGAATCAACCTTTGGTAGATGAACAGGCCGGAGTGGAAGATGGGGAGCACCGGGCGGACGACGGGCCGAGGGAGCGCAGACGCAGAAGAAGAAGCCGGGGGAGCGCCTAAGAGCACTGGGGGAGCACGGGGGAACCGCTGGGGGACCGCCGGGGGCCTCCGGCGGTAGGTTCGCCGACGAGGCAGGGAACTAGCAGTGCTGGGGAAGCACTGGGGACCTCTACCGAGGGAGCACCGGGGGTAGCGCCGGGGAGCGCCGAATGGGGGAGTGCCGGGGGAGCGCCGGACGGCCAGGGAACTTCGGTGGTGGCGGCGTTGGATGGAGTAGGCGAAAAGGCGCGCGCGAAAATTTTTGGCAGCGCTTCACTACACTATTGAATTCTGGCCTGCCCGATGACTTAGAAAATTTTTGACGTTGCGTTATAAAGGGCAAGGATCTTCAACAACGGTTTTCTTAAATCAGCTGCCGCTGAAGATGATCTTCGGAGGCGGCTGACATAAGCAACCGCCGCTGAAGATCATTTTCAGGGGCGCCTGACGTAAGCAACCGCCCCTAAAAATACATAGCAAGGGCGGCCGAGGACTTCCGTCCATCGCGTTCAAAGTTTGGACGGTCGGACCGTCCTACCAAGTTACACTAAAAAATACCGCTGCTCTCCTTGTCCGGCCTGTCGATGTTTTACTCGGCCGGACAGTCCTATGCTCCGTTTAAAAAACTTTAGCACCCTTTGGACGAATTTGCCTCCGTTCGCTAGTGGATAAGGACATGTCATCCTTGTTGGCCTTCACGATCGTCGTCAGTCACCATTGTTGCCGTCCGGTGCTCCAAATCTCCCTGGCCGACCACCTAGGCCTGCCCCCGCCGTTCCTCTCCCCCACCACATTTGTTGCCCCCACCGTTCCTCCGCCCCCAACCCACCCCCACGTTCCTCCACCCCCTACTCCGCCGTCCTTCCCCACATCTCCTCGGCACACCGGCAAACCACCTCCACGTGCTTCTCCAAGCCTCCCACGCCCTAGTAAGCTATATCTAGTATTATTACGTATTTGTTTCTCTCATTAATATTAACTTCTTGCATTTACCTAATGGATATATTTTCCTTGATATAAACTAGTTTATTAATTATCTCATACAATAATATTTCTTGTATAATAATATATGTAGATGCAGATTTAGAGATTATTTAAATAATAATGGAGTCCAGTAATTAAACCAAAATTTAGGAGTTTTCTTTTTTATTATTTTGCATAGTTGTATAGATATGTTCTTTAAATTGTTTTAAATGGGTGAATTTGGAGTAACAATATGTGTTACTTTAAATCATTTTTCATAATTAAATGGGTGAATTTATTGCTGCAAACTAGTTCATTAATTAACCAATGAAGTGAGCACATATGTCTCTTTGCTAGTGATGTGTTTCTTGCTACTTATTTTTATCTGTAGCTAACAAATAACTTTGATTTTTTCTTTCTAATCTAATCTAATATATTTGATAGCTTAGCAAGCTATGACGTGGTATGTTGTGCATCGTGGTCGGACCCCTGGTGTCTACTCCAACTGGCATGATACATATGCTGAAGTGGATCAGTTCAAGGGAGCTGTCCACAAAAGTTAGAAGTCGAAACAAGAAGCTTATGCAGCCTACTATGGTTGTCAGGAGGTTGTTAGACCACCACCACAACTTGAGCCTGCAGCACCTGATAAGAAGATGAGGCAGAGTGCATTTGATGTCCTTGCATGTCATTATCTTAGCTCAAGCTTTAGTCATTTCTTTTTTAGTTTGCATAATTTGGAAGTTAATGTAATGTTAGTTATTAGCATTGCTTGTAAGTACAACTCCTGGTACTAGACTTGGTGGTGCTATGCTTACCACTTCATGCAGGAGGTAACTACAACTATTTGGATGCAGCCAACAAAACAAACTTGCTTGCAAGTTGTACTAAGTCTAATCTCAGTGTTAGTCCTTGTACCCAGAGTAATCTCAGAGTTATGTCTAATCTAGTGGCAGCGACTGTCCCTGTCTCTCTTGATATTTCGTGGTTGGTGTAGGATTATGGTATGGGTGCATAAGACCGAGTCTATAGCCACAATGCCATAGCTGTGTGCGTTCTTGTACATATCGTGCACGGAATGTTCGCCTCTAACATGAAGTCGTGTGCTAGTAACGACAAAATCAATAAGGTTGCGGGGCACACCATAGTGCCTTGGGTGGTATTCCTATTTCTATAAGATCTATAGACACAAAATTGCACACTCTAGTGGCCGCGAGTGTCCCTTGGCTCTTGATGTTTCATGTGCAAGGCATAGGGCTAGGCCAGACAACACTAATTTAGTCCGGCCCTGTCATTTCTAAGGTGGCTGAACTGTCCTATCGTGGGCATGAAAAGTTAGCCAACTATTCGTCGATCGTGGTTGGTTGGTCTATGGTTAAACTTGTTACTTTGTACTATTAGGACCAAAACCAATACCTACACACCTTTTTCCATGAATGTTTAGTCACCAAACACATGAACACACAAAACTCTCGCTGCCCCATAATCAATGCAACTCTCGCTTTATTAAAATGTCAAATGCTTTGAACTATGAGCAAACATACATGAAAGGCTACTAACATTTATGATACGAGGTAGTTACCATCAATTTAATCATATGATATATGTTCATAATATATTTATTTGGAAACATAAATGTACAAGGTAGTTACCATTAAATGAATCACATAATATATTTTCATAATAAATTTATTTGGAAACATAAATGGTTGATCAATCTTGAGAAATATTGAGTAGCATGAATAGTAGCCATGGTTTAGGTAGACAATACTTATAGAGAAATATGGCTAGGGAGATGGAAAGCGTTTGACCATATAGTGGGCGTGATTTTAAAGAAGTAGTCATGTGACGGAGAGTATTGGAACGCGTAGTGGGGAGGAAGTTCGTGCAGGATCATGCTATGGGTGCATAAGACTGCGTCTATAGCCACAATGCCATAGCTATGTGCGTACTTGTACATATAGTGCACGAAATGTTTGCCTCTAACATGAAGTCGTGTGCTAGTAACGACAAAATCAATAAGGTTGTAGGGCACACCATAGTGCCTTGGGTGGTATTCCTATTTCTATAAGATCTATAGACACACAAATTGTATACTCTAGTGGCCGCGAGTGTCCCTTGGCTCTTGATGTTTCATGTGCGAGACATAGGGCTGGACGGACAACACTACTATAGTCCGGCCCTGTCATTTCTAAGGTGGCCAGAATGTCCTCTCGTGGGCACAATGAGTTTGGCAACTATTTGTCGATCGTGGTTGGTTGGTCTATGGTTAAACTTGTTACTTTGTACTATTAGGACCAAAACCAATACCTACACACCTTTTTCCATGAATGTTTAGTCACCAAACACGCGAACACACAAAACTCTCGCCACCCCATAATCAATGCAACTCTCGATTTATTAAAATGTCAAATGCTTTGAACTATGAGCAAACATACATGAAAGGCTACTAACATTTATGATACGAGGTAGTTACCATCAATTTAATCATATGATATATGTTCATAATATATTTATTTGAAAACATAAATGTACAATGTAGTTACCATTAAATGAATCACATAATATATTTTCATAATAAATTTATTTGGAAACATAAATGGTTGATCAATCTTGAGAAATATTGAGTAGCATGAATAGAAGCCATGGTTTAGGTAGACAATACTTATAGAGAAACAGGGCTACGGAGATGGAAAGCGTTTAACCGTATAGTGGGCGTGATTTTTAAGAAGTAGTCATGTGACGGAGAGTATTGGAACGTGTAGTGGGGATGGAGTTCATGCAAGATCAGGCTATGGGTGCATAAGATTGTGTCTGTGGCCCACAATGCCATAGTGGCAGCAAGTGTCCCTTAGCTCTTGATATTTCATGTGTGAGACATAGGGCTGGCCAGACAATACAACTATAGTCTAGCCTTGTCATTTCTAAGGGGGGCGGACTGTCCTATCGTGGGCATGAAATGTTAGACTACTGCTCAGGCATTGTCCGGCCGTCTTAAATATTTCATGGCCATACTATTCTATTGAGACAAAAAAGATTGTTAGGCACAAAACATGTTTGGCAACGAAGTGTGAATTGACAAGACATATTGTTACCACTACAACATAAACTTTACTGGAGGCAGGCGATTTGGGTTTCCCGCGGCGGGCAAAGCCGTCCGCCGCGGCCTAGAGGCCACGGTAAATCGTGGCTTAACCGTGGTGGGCGGCTTTGCCCGCCGCGGTTAACCGATTTACCGCGGCAGGCGGTGTAACGTGCCCGCTGCGGTAAATATACTTTTACCACGGCGGGCACGTTACACCGACCGCCGCGGTAAATACGGCGGCGGACACCTTTTGTGGCCCGTCGCGGTTATGTTGAATAGCCGTGGCGGGCTTTATTATTTGCCCACCTCGGTAAATTATTTCCTGAATTAAAAAAATACAGCAGGCATATAAATTCAAATAAAATACAGCAGGCATATAAATTCAAATTCAAATTCAAATCACATCTAGATTTCACAGATTAAACTTAAAAAGTATGCAGGCATTACACATGAGATAATATACATATATATACATTCACTTAGTCGTTCTTGTCATCGTTAATTCATTACATTTACATATTAAAGTCATTATACACGCGCTAAGGTGTAATCCTGCGGACGCATCATCGTGGGCCATTTCCTCAGCCTCTCGTACTCCGGTAACATCGCTAGCGGGCTGTTCTCATGGAAGAACGTGCCCCCTTCAAGCACGCATTTGTCTAAGACAAACTTACATATGTCCGCCTTTGTCTGCTTGAAGCTGTGTTGGATGCTCTGCATGTCTCTCGACCAGTTCAATCCATTCTTGAGCACCCTCCAACTGCTGCTGTACTACTTGCACACCCTCAAGAACTCACAGGCGTAGAAGCCATAGGTTTGTGATCCTACCGGTTGTTTGGCACACTGCATGATCGATACGCAAGCATTACAACACAGGCATTAGAACGCATATGAACGGAAAGCACAATTAAACCTTTCAAATACTTACCAGAAAGTTGCGTCTGATTTTGATGCGGTTCTTATGCTTAGCCTTAAAATTCTCTGTTCTTCGATCATAGCATTCAGGATCCTTCACGTACTCCTTATAAGCGCTATACGAAATGTACTAGTATTAGGCAGGGCATTAGAACGCATATGAGAAGACAGTTCAGTCACTTACACTCTGAGGCAATCTTCAAAGGCCTTGTACCCTTTTAAGTTTGGCACTGTCAACGAATCAAATACGCAGGCCCTACCATCCTGAGGGTAGATGATAAATGCAACCCAGTGACCCTCGAGGCCTTGGCTACACCATTGAAACAAAATACAGGTTACAACGAGAAATAATAATACTAGCTAGCTACCCACTTATCTCTACAGGCATGTCTTCGACTTACCCAAAGTGGTAGGCAGCTAGGATACACCCATTTCCCCTAATCTTCTTCATTGCTCCTAGTATGTATCTTGAAATGTTCAACTTCTCATTGTCCATCAGTTTCTTCTTGTGCGCCTCTCTCTGTCGCTTGGTCAAGTCTTTCATGGTTGGATGATTGTCATCTAGGTGGTAACCAATGATGATTCTTTGAGCAATATGCATTGGAGATAGATAGATAACATCAAGTTTTAGTTCCTTGGATATATAGGCCATCAACCTGCAAGGACAAGCCATCGTGGCATATATAAGTAGTCTTGACCGATTCAAAGGCAGGTGATATGTGAAACTCGCAATTCATCACTTACATAGAGAACAAGGTGACTTGGGCGATGTCAAGGTCTTATTCCCGTAGTAGTCTGTACATGTCGTGGAAGTCCACGGGGAGTTCTACATCGTTGCTGGGCAAGTGGAAGTACTCCACCACAACCTTGACTAGAAAACCATGCAGGCCAGCTTTTGCCGCTTCCATGTACCAGAGATGAAACCTCCTTGTCTCCCACCTTTCCTTGTCGACAAGTTGGGCCTTGGTTATCATGAACTTCCCATGCTCGTAATGGCTGGGACAGTCATCCGATTCAGGAAATAGATGGAAAGGTGATCTTGGCCTGGGATAGAAATGTTAGTACCATATTATGGCAAAGAAAAGTTATTAGCAAATTATGCTTGCCGCTACCATACCTTTCGAACTCAAGTGAGTATGTGAGCAGCCCTTGGTCACCTTTAGTCTTCGCCGGCGGTGGAGGACAGTGGCTTGTGCTCGCAATGGCAGCAGGCGGTGTCTTTGCCCCCGATTCCTCCGTGCCTCCCGGTCCTTTGCTCGTGCCCTTAGACGGACTGCTGGGAGGTGGAGGTGGACTTGTTGTTGGAGGAGGAGAATGAGGGTGAGGGCTTGTGCCTCCTAGTCCTTTGCTCATGCCCTTAGACGGACTATCGGGAGGTGGAGGTGGACTTGTTGTTGGAGGAGGAGAACGAGGGTGAGGGCTTGTGCCTCCTGGTGCTTTGCTTGTGCCCTTAGATGGACTGCTGGGAGGTGGAGGTGGACTTGTTGTTGGAGGAGGAGAACGAGGGTGAGGGCTTGTGCCTCGGGGTGAGTTCCTTCCCTTGTCATCCCCGCCATTGCCTTTGTCATCGCCGTCGCCGTGATCCGGATCATCGGGGGACAAGATCTGGCAACGGATGGTTGTGATGCTGGTGTCGCCGTCAGCATAGAAGTTGGCGTCGAGAGAATGATCTCTATGTCATCCTTGTTCCACAGGACTTCGGAACCCAAGGCAACTCCAAGGATCGTTACCCCTTCTGCATTTGGACATTCCATTTCAAATTCTTCGTATTCGGTCGCATACCATGTAAGTATCACGGCAGCATAGTTGGCAGGGATCTGGTCTTGGTTGAAATCTTTGATATCTTCTTTGGGGTGCATGTAACCCTCACCCACGGTCAACTTTTTCGCCCTGCCGAACGGGATCATGAGCTGGATGCACATGGGTTCCCGAATGGCGTCGATGGGGTGCCTTGGGCGTTCCTCAATCATCGGCAGTGGCTGCCCTTGTGTCTGCCCTTGTGGAACTTGAGGCACGGCCACGCCAGCCTGGCGAAGCATCTGTGACCTCATCGACACCATATCTGGGTCATTGCTCATGAAGGCTTCTTTTATGGACCGACTGATCATTTCAGCCATGCCTTGATCATAGCCCTTCTAAAAGATGCCCTCCTTGTACCTCTGCCTTGACCGGTATGTGGCAGCGTCGGATTGCCATGACTCCACTGAGTTCTAGCTCATCTTCGACGACATGCCATGGACGCGGCCACGGTGCTCGGGGGTTCCCAGTGCCAGGGTCAGCAAGTCCTGGCCCCTATGAACCTCGAAGCTATCCTTGGATTTAGCAGCCTCGATGACAACCCTCTCTATCTCCTCGAACTTGGGCTCATTGAACTTGATCGCGCCCTCCTTGAGCTTCTTCAGCTTGCGGGCATAGATGAAGTCCTTAGCCCTCAAGTCTACACCATCGTACGGATCAGGAAGCCCGGCGGTAGCTCCAGCCCTTTCTTCCTCCCACCACTGGGGCCTCTTACCAGCAAACCCAGTCATGCCCAAGTGGTGGGGGTGTAGGTTCTTCTTCGCAAGTGCGCTGAACTTGGCGCTCTTTGCCTTTGCTTCTTCTGTTGTTCTTTGTTTGCAGAACTCTTCCCAGTGATGTTCCTTCACCATAGTGTATTTGACACAGGGTGACTTGCCTAGCTTCAGGTAGTACCTGGTAAGCATGGACTTGAAGTTTCTAAAGGCTCTTCTTGCCACGTGCATGACCCACTCCCTGCACTTGTTCAGATCGGCGTCCTCGGGATAATGGAAGCTCCTCATCACCTCACCCCAAATATGTGTCTTGTAGTCGACCGGGACATTGTTCTAGTCCTCCCAAGTGATCTCCACCTTGTCCTTGACTATACATGCCACCTAGTTGCTGAACTTGGCAAGGACCATGGGTGGCGACAACGGGTTTCCCTCTGGTCCCACCTCATGGATCAATTTAGTTAGCAAGAGCATAGTAGAGGAGTAGGCAGTAGAGGAGGAGGGAGTAGAGGAGTAGGCAGTAGAGGAGGAGGGAGTAGAGGAGGAGGGAGTAGTAGTAGGCAGTAGTAGTAGTATACTTGTAGTAGTATACTACTAGAAAGTAGTAGGCAGTAGTAGTATACTAGTAGTAGTATACTACTAGAAAGTAGTAGGCAGTAGTAGTAGTATACTACTAGAAAGTAGTATACTAGTAGTAGTATACAATAGTAGTATAGCAATAGTATAGGAGTAGTATAGGAGGACAGTAGTAGCAGACAGTATAGGAATAGATTAAGTAGAGAAATAGGTAGCACCACCACCAAAATTATATCAAATTTGGCAAAATTGCAGCAGAGTGACCAATTCATCTCAAAATTCTCACAACTTTAGCATGTGATCAGTTTAAAGGCAAGGTGCATCATAGGCAGTGGCATATGCTCAGAATTTTGTCACAAATTTCTTTGGCATCATAGGCAGCAAAAAGAATTGAATTCAAATGCTACGGTTCAGCAAAAGCATCATAGATCAGTAGTATAGCAGTTCAAAATTCACCAAGTGTAGTTTATCCTGTACAATTTTCAGCCGTCCATTCCAAAAGGAGTTTACTATATCCTGTACAATTTTGGCCATATCAATATTCAAATATAAATGAATTATAGAAGATGTAACTGTAGGTACACATCTGAGTCAAGTTTATGAATTATCAACATTATAAAATCAGTCTAACTGTGCCACTAGAAAAAACACAATGTGAGATTGTTTATTTTCACTACAAAAACATGATATTCCATATGCTTATACCCCTTGTTCACAGCTGGTCAAGCTGGACAGAAACAGAGACACATAGACCATTCTTCAGAACAACATATTTCTATGGACAAACACTAGATGATTTTGAGGAAAGAAAACCTGTAACCTCGATAGCAGAAAGCACCTCATAATAGTTTCACTTTGATAAGTAAAGTATTCCAGCTTGTTTATGTCAAACGCACATCCTAAATAAGGTTGGGGAAGTAATAGACCTAAGCACATTATTTTTTTGCACTGAGCTTATAGTGCTGCAAATCAAAGAGGGAGGATCCACATTGTTAAATTTTGTGTCAGAAAACATATTCTACTAGCAGCTAGCACTTGCAGCTTGAAACCAAGCATGACAATTGACAACTACAAGCTATGGCTTTACAAACATGGAACCAAACAATGTGATTCTCAGACTGCAACTGTTGCATGTTCAAAAACTCGTACTAGGATGCTTGCTAACAGGGCACAAGCAGTTATGTCCATTCTGCAAAACGGCCAATCCGCCTATACTGTTCGGTACATCATCATTAACTTGCTTCAGGTCATTAGCTATGTGTCATAGCATGGTTAATATAGTATTCATGGATTTACAACAAACAGAAGGACAAAACCTGATTTCCTGAGAACAGTTTTCCTAGTTTTGCAAACATCCAATTACATTTCTCATGCAGAAACCACACATCTATCTATAGTTTAGCTGGCCTTAATTTATCAGAGTATATTGTAAGGTTATGCACAAATAGAGGACAAGAACTCCATGTCTGCCATAGTAACAGACAGGGAGAAATATCCCACTAGATAGCCATCCCAAAAAACTTTCACAAATCAAAAAATTTGCATCAAGCTATAGAGTGTAGGCAGTAGAGTACCAGTAAGGTCAGCGGGGGCGACGGCGGCCCTCGGTGTCGGCGGCCGGCGCTAGGGTTCCGGGGATGGGGCCCAGCGTGGAGGAGCTCGGCGGCCAGAGCAAGGGTTCCAGGGACGGGGCCCAGCGTGGAGGAGCTCGGCGGCGGCGCGATCCTTCTTAGTGGCTGGCGCTAGGGTTCCGGGGACGGCGGCCCTTGGTGTCGGCGGCCGACGCTAGGGTTCCGGGGACGGAGCCCAGCACGGAGGAGCTCGGCAGCCGGAGCAAGGGTTCCGGGGAGAGGAGGACGGGGGCAGGGCACGGGCACGGGGGAGGAGGACGGCAGCGGGGGTCACCGCAGAGGAGCTCGGCGGCGGGCACGGGCACGGGGGAGGAGGATGGGCGCGAAAGACTTAGAAACTTTGGGCACGGGCACAGGCACATATATAGCCACGGATTAACCACGGCGGGCAATATATGCCACCCGCTGTGGTAAATGTTTACTGCAGCGGGCACCTTATACTGCCCGCCGCGATTAATATATTAACCGCGGCGGGCGCTGTTACGTGCCCGTCATGGTTAATATTTTTGCATTTGCTCACTCAATCTAACACTGATATTTATTATCAATCTAAAACTAATTTTTGCATTTTGCATTTGCTGTGTAGTAGTAGTAGTAGTAGTAGTAGAGTAGTGTTGTGTAGTAGTAGAGTACATGTGAGTAGTAGAGAGTAGTATTAGTACAATAGATAGTAGCAGTAGGTTGAGTAGTACTAGTAGAGTAGTATTGTATAGTAGTAGTAGATTCAGTAGTACTAGTAGAGTAGTATGGTTCCATGATATTAATAATAAGTTACAAAACTTGTCTTCAATAGATCGGGCTATATTATTACATATATGTTTCTGGGATACATATATCATTTTGGTGCAGGTGCTTTCACCGTCCTCTTCTCACCGTCGGGGCGGGCCCACGGCATCATCCTGGACTTGTTGAATCGGTCCTTGACGGCCTTGATCTTCTTTGGATGATCGGTAAAAAGCTCAAGCTCTGCGTAGTTGTTGTATTGTTCGGGACTCTGCACCCCATCAGCTCCCACAATCCGCCGCTTTCCAGACACAACCACATGCCTTTTTGGGTCCTCTACATATATATAGTAGGCCACTTGCGCGACATTGGTTGCTAGTACCCACGGGTCATCTTTGTAGCCGATACTTTTGAGGTCCACAGTGGTTAGCCCATAACTATCCACTGCAACCGCATTCGGTTTGACCCACTGGCAATGGAAGACGGTTATGCATAGGTTTTGGCCGTAGTCAAGTTCCCATATTTCTTCGACTTGCCCATAGTATTGCCTCCTCTGCCCCGTGGAGTCTTCTTTGCCCTCATATCAAACACCGCAGTTCTGTGCCGAGCTCTTCTTGTCCTTGTCTTTCGTGTGGAACCTGTAGCCCTGGACGTCATACCCTTGCCACGTGGTGATTTGGCTGGATGGGCCTAACACAAGCCTCTTAACGGTCTCCGTATCTTCATCAGGGCATCCTTCAAGGGGTATGTGTTGCTCTTTGAGCCACTCATTGAAATTGCTCTTGTGATGGTTCTAGACCCATGCCTCTATGCGCTGTCCGTCATTAGCAGCGCGGATCTCTTCCAGGTGCTTTTCAACATATTTCTCCATGCTCACTAACTGATGAAGGATGTTGTAATGAGCTTCTTGCACCGTTCGGTTTGCCACATCGATGCGTACTTTTCGGCCTGTGCACCCCATCCCTGAGGTTTTGCCTTCATGGTGATGGACAGGCAGCCCAATCACCCTCCCATCTCTTATGTACCTCATACACCAGTTCACGGCCTCCTCTGTTGTGTATGCCTCGATCATAGAGCCCTCTGAGTAAGCGTGGTTATGAACGTATCTGTTGAGGGTGGACATGAACCGCTCGTACGTCCACATCTGGTGTAGGTACATGGGGCCTAGTTGATGGATCTGATCGACCATATGCATCATTAGGTGTGGCATAATATCAAAGAAAGATGGTGGAAAGCACATCTCGAGCTGGCAAAGGGTCTCCGTGATAAACTCCTTCAGGACAGGCAACTCAGCCTTATCAATGACCTTCTAGGTGATGCGGTTAAAGAAGTATGACATCCGTGTGATTACCATCTTCACGTACTCTGGACGGATAGCCCTAATCGCAATTGGTAGGAACATCGTCAGCATGACGTGGCAGTCGTGTGAGTTGTAGCCGGTCATTATGAGGTCTTTCATGGAGACCAGGCTCTTGATGTTGGAAGAGAAACCAGTCGGCACCTTGATACCCCTAAGCAACTTAAGAAAAGCCATCCTCTCATCTTGTGTTAGGTTGCAGGCCGCACCCGGGATATCGACTTTACCGTTCTGAGGCGGTCCTGGGTGAAGGTCCGGCCTGATGCCCAGATTGACAAGATCCGTTCGTGACTTGATACCATCCTATGTCTTGCCCTTGATGTCCAGCAGGACACCGATCATGCTTTCAAAGACATTTTTCTCTAGGTGCATACAGTCGATGACATGGGGTGTATTCAGTGTTTTCCAATATGATAGGTACTTGAAGAAAATTGACTTCTTCTTGAAAGGAATGTCGGCGGGGACTTCCTCCGTCTAGTCCCGCTTTTGCTTCCTTGTCTGCTTGGGCCCCTCTTCAGGCGGCTTCTTCTTCTTTCCAAACTCCACCTGATCCATGTCCTTGACCATCTCATACACCTTTGTCCCCCAACTAGTCAGCGTCGGTTGATCACGCTGCGGCTCGTCCTGATTGTCAAAGTATTTGTTCATAATACTTCTTCTATACCTGTGATTTTTGGCGAGGAACCATCTGTGCCTCATGTACACCTTCTTATTGGATCCCTTAAGGTAAGTGTAGTAGGTCCCGTCGATGCAAATTACATAGCCGGTCTTCCCTTTGATCTGCCCCGATAGTGAGAAGAGACCGGGGTAATCAGTGATGGTGACAAAGATGATTGCTTTTAGTGTGAACTTCTCCTTGCGGGATGCATCCACCATCTGGACCCCAACATCAAATAGTATCTTCATTTCCTCCATGAACGGCTCCAAGAACACATCTATATCATTGCCGGGCTGCTTTGGTCCGGAGATAAGCATGGTCAGCATAAGGTACCTACGCTTCTAACATAGATGGGGAGGTAGGTTGTACATGGTGAGCATGATGGGCCAAGTGCTGTGCGAGCTACTAAGCTCACTGAATGGGTTCATCCCGGCGGTACTCAGCACGAACCTAACATGCCTGGGCTCCTTGCCAAACTCCGGGTAGGCCTCGTCGAAATCCTTCCACTGCTTGCCATCGGATGGGTGTCGTAGCTTGCCATCGTCTTTCAGGCGGTCAGCTGATGCATGCCAGGACATAAGCTTGGCATCGTCCGGGTTCCTGAATATTGCACGTAGGCGATCGGTCACGGGCAGGTACCACACCGACAGTGCTGGACTTTTCCTGTGCGTGTAACCCTCTTCTTCATCGTCGTGCTGAGTCGAGATCTATTTGGCCACACTGCTCTTCTTTGCCCCCTTCTTGTTCTTCTTCCGACCACCCCGCAAGCCTCCCTTGTCTTCTGCATCCATGCGACAACCAGCATTTTTCTTGTACCGACTAAAGCCGCAGTGCAGACAACTCATCAAATTCTCATACTCATTGCCCCGATACAGGATGCAGTGGTTAGGGCATGCATCAAACTTGCTAAGCTTCATCGCCACTGGCCGGATCAGCTTCTTGGCCTGATAAGTATTGGCGGGCACCTTGTTAGCCATTGGGTACGTGGTGGCAAGGTAGCTTAACAACTCATTGAAGCTAGTGTTAGACCAACCATGACGAGCCTTCAACATCAACATATGGAGGTTAAAACAGAGCGCCGTGCACTCCTTCGGACAATCGCCGCCGTCCTTATAGAGAGGATCAACTGCCGCCTGCTTCAACTCTCTGAAATTCTCCAACCACTTTGGGCAACCCAACACAACATCATCTTCATCGAAGTGTTTGACTAGATCTTCAACAAGCTGCACATCCTCGGGTTGGCTCACAGTATCCTGACCATCCCCACCGTTGCCGACTTCATCGGCCATGTCTTGCATTAGATCATCCACCATGATGTAATCACGACAACTGTTGTCACTATCGGCTGGCGCAGCAGCTGCTGAAGATGATGAGGAGCCGGGTGCTCCTAAAGGATCTTTATTCACCGGTGGTGCTGTCGTCGTCGACGTCGAAGGGCTCACTCCAGATGCACCGCCACTCGCACCAACTCTTTCGCCGTGAAATGTCCAGACTGTGTAGCCCAGGACGAAACCATACATGATCAAATGAGTTTGCACCTCGTTGTCTCGATGGGCTTTCAGGTTCTTGCAACGAGAACATGGACATATGGTTGTCATCCACTTTAGTCTCTCACGGTGAGCTTTATCAGCAGTAATAAACTTCCTTAATTCAAAGAGATACCGCGGATCATTCACTCTATCGATCCGGTACATCCATTCTAACCTATCCATCATACCTGCAAACATTATCCGTCACAATCAACATTAAATAAAGAAGAATTAGGAGAAATTGATGATTTTTACGTCCAAAATCATGAAAAAGAGAGGAAATGATGATGTGAAAGATGAAGCATACATCTATGATGAATCTAAAGTTAAAGAAATACATAACATCATTTTTTCTATTAAAATTGATCTAGATCTAGATCTAGATCTAGACTAGATCTAGATCTAGATCTAGAGAGAACTCTAGGTGATGGAAATAGAGAGAGAGAGGATGGAAGGAGAGAGGGAGAGCCTTTATGGACCTCTTATGATGTCCTCCTCCATCAAATCCAAGCCCTTCAACTCAAATCAAAAGTTTCCTCAAATTTTAGGGCAAAGCCTCCCCCCATGAGTTTGAGAGAGGAAGACCCGTGGAGAAGATGAAGTGGTTGTGCTGTGTATTTGTACAGGCTTTACCGCGGCAGGCAAGATAAAGCGCGCGCCTCGGTAAATCAACTATTTACCGTGGCGGGCAGTTTAAAGAGCCCGCCACGGTAAATAGTATTAACCGCGGCGGGCGATGCATACCGCCCGCCGCGGTAAATAATGATTTCCTACGGCGGGCAAGTAAGCTGGCCCGCCACGGTAAACCCTTTTCCCGCGGCGGGCGCCTCGGTGGCCGGCCTCGCTGGCCGGCCACCGGTTAACCGTGGCGGGCAAAAGAGGTGCCTACCACGGAGCCTATTTTGGCCATGCTGTGCAAATTGATTCCTGTAGTAGTGTACGAAGACTACATTGATGAACCCAAATGTGATCATATGTTACTTGCAACAAGCACAACTAGCAAGAAAGAAAAGGTGATAGTCGATCCATAAATAGTCATACATAATAGTTCTCATAAGTAGAAGCCAAATATCAAGTCTCATAGGCAAAAGAGAAATAACAAGTCTTCCTCATCAAAAGTTATCTTAACATCCATACTTCCATCTCACCCCCTAACTCTTGCGTCATCTCCTATCTATCTATGGTGACTGCACATCTGAGGGACCATCCAAAGCACCTGCTGCCGATAAAGGAATAGGAGGGTCGGTGATGTTCTCTTTGACATTGGCGTCGATGGCATCGTGAACCTCGTGGGTAGTGTCATTTGGAGGAGCAACAATAGTTTAACATTTATGATACAAAATAGTTACCATTAAATTAATCAAATAATATATTGTGATAATAAATTCATTTGCAAACATAAATAGTAACACTATGAACTATAAATTTGGTCAATCTTGAGCAATTTTGACTGACACGAATCCCATCATTGCACATTTGATACGAAATAGTCTCACCTGTAGCACCTATTGTCGAAGAAGGCCTAGGAGTGTCGGTGATGTTCTCTATGACACTGGCGTCGCCGGCATCATGAACCATGTCAGTCGTCTCATCTGAAAGAGCAACAATAATTTAACATTTATGATACAAAATAATTACCATTAAATTAATCAAATAATATATCTTGATAATAAATTCAATTGCAAACATAAATAGTAACACTATGAACTATAAATTTGGTCAATCTTGAGCAATTTTGATAGATACGAATCCCATAATTGCACATTTGATATGAAATAGTCTCACCTATAGCACCTACTGCTGAAGATGGCCCAGGAGTGTCGGTGATGTTCTCTATGAGTCTGGCATTGCTGGCATCATGAACCGTGTTAGTCATCTCTTATGAAGGAGCAACAATAGTCTCAATTGTAGGAGAAGATGATGTCGACGAAGGCATAGGAGGGATGATGATGTTCTCTCCGAGATTGGCGTCGACGTCATCGTGAACCTTGTCGATCGTCTGTCCTATAGGGGCAACAATAGTTTAACATTTATGATACAAAATATTTGCCATTAAATCTATCAGATAATATATTTTCATAATATATATATTTGAAAACATAAATGGTAACACTATGGACTATAAATTTGGTCTCACCTATAGGAGGAACAATAGTCTCTATAGTGGTAGTGGAAGTCGTCGCTAGAGCCTTAGGAGCTTCGAGAGTATATGTACCTAACTCCATGGTTGTCCTCACTGTACTCTGCTCATGCACCGTCCGAGGTGATGACTCGGTGTATACAGGGGCAACTGGACTAGGAGCCAGAGCAATTGGCCGTGCTAGTAGATCTGTTTGAATGTGAGTACTCGATGGGAACATCTGGAGTGGTATAGGCAGGAAACCACCGATCCCCTAGCTAGCTGGCGACATAGCCTGAAATTGACCCTGAAGTGGGGCAAGGACTTTAAAATTAGGGGGTGCAATTCCTGTGGCACTATAAAGCTGATTAAAGCAGCCACTAAACATTGTGTACATATTAGCCATGTGTGCCTGCTGATTTGCCAGGGCTTGAGAAAGAACCTGTGACTGCTGCTTCATCTGCACTTACATCATGATAAGCGTATCTCGATTCTATCTCGACTCGGCCGCCTGATCTTGTATGGCCCATGCCATACTCTAATTGGACTCAGTCAACACTCTAAGTATCTAAGTAAGCTCTGATGGTTGCTAAACAATTGTCGAAGTCACCTGAGGAGGGGCAGAGGATGCTATAACATGTGGCTCGACGTCACTATCGTCAATGCCGAATGCAGGCACTGAGGCCTCGTCGTCATGTGCACAGTGTGGTGGCGTAGGGAGGTACAAGCTGTCATCTGAGTCTGAATCATTCGGTTTATCTGCACCAATCACCTCTTCTACATTCATCAGCCCTCCTAGTCTAGCCTCATGCTCTACCTACTCTAGGGCTGCATCCTCTTCTTCATGTCTCTCTATTTCCTCCGCTGAGAACTGCTCCTGAGCAGCTTTGAGGGCATGATGTCCACGACGCCGATTGAAACTCAACACTAGATGGTAGGTCTAAAGCACATTTTTTATCGCCTGGTACTCCTTCCGGCACCAATTTGGATAAGTCTTATTAAGCAGGTAGCTGATAATATGAGGGTACACCTACTGTCGTCCAACATTAATAGCATCAGTAATGACATACTCAATCTCACACAACATGAAGTCTAAGAAGTCGAACTGCTCTCTAGTACAAATGGAGAGGAGAAGCCACTACTGCAAGCTAGTTAGCGACTCCTGGTTGCCTGCACGAGGGAGGACTATCTTCCTCATAGCCATGTGTAGAACTTGCACTTCCGATCATAGTTGGTCTGATGTACGTAGAGAGCCATCAGCAAAAGGCTGCTAGAAGAGTGGACGTATCTGCTGGTCTATAGGGAAGGTACCTCCAGCTCTCCCATGTCGCGGTGGATCCACGTCACCATAAACTATCTGGTGTAGCTTCCTATATGAGGCAGCAACTCCAAGATGCCTTCTCATCTCGCCCAAGTAAATTCGTGTCATATGTTCATTGACCATCAACTGAATGAACCGGCAATGCGGGTCGATCCACACTATAGCATAAAACTAACGTACCCAATGAGTCACAACTTGGTCTACCTCGCTGAAAAGGCGAACAAAGCCCTAGAACCTCTCAAATAGGGGGAGGATCAGCATGCCTGCTTCTCTCTCAAGCTCATCCCAGCCAATTCGCCACTGGTCTGCTATTGCAATATTTCTCATCATATAGCTCCTATGGAAGCTATCCTAAGTAATAGTCCAGAAAGCCCTACTGCAATCTTTCTCTCTGATCTGTGGAAACCAGAACGCAACATCATAGAACCTGATGTCCATTATCTTCTTTGAGCTCAATCTCGTAAAGTCACGGAATCTAGGCCTCTCTCCTGCTACTCTGCTCACTTCTGCTCCTCTTTCTGCCACTTAAATCCTCCTCCTTGAGTTTTAGGGCCCCGACGACTCGCTTGCATGCGGTGCGCACGAGTCCGGTGCAAACATATAAGTTTGGTGTTTCTTGTGGAACGTGTCCATCCACTGAATCTGCTCCTCAGTATACTCTTCCATCTGTACTCCCTCTAGGATAACTGATGGGTCTCCTCGCCCCTCCGCGCTAGGTAGGACGATTGTCTAGTCTCCCTCTCTGTAATCCTCAATGCACCACCACGACCTCGACCCTAGCCTTGCCTCTTGGGCCAACATAGCCCTAGTGGCTTGTTCCTCTCTTTCTCGTTGCTTTTCTGTCCTACTCTTCTTCTTCTTTGGCTCAGGTTCAGGAGCCTTGTCCTTCCCCTTTCGTAGGCATCTGCACGAGTTCGGTGGGGGAAAGCCATGAGACTAGGTTAAACAACATAAAAAGCATACAAGCATTTCATCAAACACGTAGCATGCATGATCAGCGGGAGCGAAGGCATCACCTTTCCTTAGCCGATTTGGTGGCTCACCTTTAGAAG
This sequence comes from Miscanthus floridulus, assembly GCF_019320115.1. Classification (NCBI taxonomy): domain Eukaryota; kingdom Viridiplantae; phylum Streptophyta; class Magnoliopsida; order Poales; family Poaceae; genus Miscanthus; species Miscanthus floridulus. Next base: position 106,355,567 of record NC_089580.1, on the reverse strand, counting down.
GAGAATGCGCATGACATCCGGTTGAATGCGCGTGACACAGGGGACGGCGGCGTGTGTGATGACGGCGCCGGCGTGGTCGGGGTGTCGGTGGCACGACACAGAGACGGTGGCGCCGATCGGGGGGCGGCCATGCAGAACCACCACGGGTCACAGGGATGGCGGCGCATAGTGGTGCTATCGCGAGCAACCCGGATCACGAGTGTGATGGCGGTTTGCGATGGCGACACAACGGTGGCGGCGATGTAGAGCGACCACGGGTGCGGGGGCGGTTAGGGCATGTGAGAAGAAAAACGGTTCGGCCCCTGTTTTTAAATCTAGAGGACCGCAGATTGTCTGGCCATTGTAAAAGAAACTGGCCGGTCTTTAGGGGAACCGCTGCTGAAAATGAATGTCTGGCCTTTTTGTTTTGTCATTGGCTGGACCGTCCTACGCCATGTATTAGATTAGAAAAATTAAAAACAAAATTTTTGGCCCACGTGGGTTCGAACCCGGGGCTGCGGGGAGGCCGAGTAGAGGCTTAACCGCTGCGTTAGGATAGGAAGTTCGATAGAATGGCTTCTTTTTCTCCTTTTAGTCTTTATTGCTGCAGTATTAGTTAAAAAATAAAAATAAAAAATTTGGCCCGCGTGGGGTTCGAACCCTGGGGCGGTAGGGTCGACAGAGTAGAGGCTTTACCGCTGCGCTAGGATAGTGAGTTCATTGGAATAGCTTTCTTTTTTGCTTTTAGTCTTTGCTTGCTAGTAGTACTAAATAATAAAATTAAAAACAAAAAGTTTGGCCACGTGGGTTTGAGCCTAGGGCTACGGGGAGAGAGAGTAGAGGCTTAACCGCTGCGTTAGGATAGGAAGTTCAGAGAATAGCTTCTTTTTCTCCTTTTAGTCTTTATTGCTGCAGTATTAGTTAAAAAAATTAAAAATAAAAAATTTGGCCCGCGTGGGTTCGAAACAGGGGCTGCGTGGAGACAGAGTAGAGGCTTAACAGCTGCTGCTAGGATAGTATGTTCGATAGAGTAGCTGTTTTTTTCTTCTTTTAGTCTTTAGTTGCTGCGCTAGGATAGTAAGTTCGATATGATTTGTTTTTTTGGTTTTAAGCTTTCATAAGGCAGTATTAACTAGAGAAATCAGTACAATCCATAATAATTTATTAGTACAAACAATTATTGAAGTCACTACAAAGCAATTGTTCAAGTACACAACAAAGTTCGTGCAAACATAAGTAAATTACATATTTGGACCACGTCGCATCACGTAGAGGTTGTAGTGCAGGTCATTAATTTCATAGCCTAGACCATCAGTGATGTAGAGCAGCGTATTTACTAGTGCACTCTCCCTTGCTTCACAAGATCGAGCACAAGGTCTACCAACGACTGTTAGCAAAGTTCGTGGAGATGCTGATAAATTTGTCACACGCACACGTTCTTGGAATCCATGTGTAGTGGGTGTTGGCCCACCAAATTCCCACTCATAAGGACCCAATTGAGGCATTGCCTGGTTTAGAATTGCTTCAAAGCTACAAGCTGCAAAGGTTAAGTCATACTCCTCAACCTGTAAGTGTTGAAAAAATAGATATGAGAACCATGCATATAGACATACCAATAAATATAGGTATGAGCTATGAGATTCACTTCGATCTTACCACATCAAATTGCTTGTGTTGAGCAACCATTGCACAAAGACCTGCCACATCATGTCTGACACCCTCATCCAAAGCTCTTATCATCATGGAGGAGAATGAAGGAATATTGTACCCAACATTCCCAAGCGCCCTTAAACATTGTAGCACAGCATATTTTTCCGCCATAACCTGGTAGGCTTGGCGTGGGCCCGTCTCACTGATATGTACAAGCTCACCATGGTCACCCCACCTAGCTTCGATTAAAAAGGTAATTCGACATTGCCAGCCACCCTATATAGTAGGGAATCTCTCAACATTGATCTCGTCAACACCAAACTTTGAGAGTGTCTGTTCGAACCATTGGAGCGATTGAATTGTCTATAATAAATTTAAGAATCATATATATCAGGAAAAAGGATATATGCGTAGGTATCTTTAAAATATATTATTTTACTGAAACCATGTTCCTTACTATGCTTGGATATGGGTGCTTTGCATACGACAAGATTGGTTGGAATCCATTGTCATATATGAAGTCAAGATCCTGGGGAGGCAGTTGTCTGGCCATCTCTTCTCCTAAATTTATGTTAACATAAAAATAATAGCCTCCTCTTTTATTTTTTTAAAATATTATATATTCTTGTCCTACTCCGGCCATCCCAAAATACAAAACATTTTTTAAAAATATTAATTATTTTATCCTAGACTGTGCACGTGCACTGATTTGTCATGTGCTAGTGACACTATCATACCCTATGCACGTGCATGATTTTGACCAAGATAAATACACGAAATCAGTGAAAAAATACTACCATTTGTGTCTTAACTTGTTGGTAATAATCTAGATCAGAAAGAGCAGTCACTTACTAGATCAGGGAAAGGGAAAGAGGAGTCCACGTCGCCGGTGTTGCCTCCTTGCTGCCAGCAAAACATCGCTCTCAGTCTCGACGAGTGCGGGTGTTATCGGAAGCAAAGAGAAGTAACGCGTGCACGTAAGGGGTAAAGAACAGAAGTTACCAGTGCGCGTGTAACGCATGGGTAACTTCCAGAAGACATTAGAGGCGGTTATGTAAAGATAACCGACCCTAAAAATAGCAACAGAGGCGGTTATTTAAAGGAAACCGCCTCTGAAAATGTTCACGTGCGAACAGGGGGGCCAAACATTTTTAGAGGCGGTTTCCTAAAACAACCGCTGCTGAAAATGATTGTCCGACCAAATAGTATTGTCCGACCTTTTTGTTTCTTCTCTGGCCGGACTATCCTGCTGATCCAGTTTTTAAAATTTAAGTAACTGACCACTTTGTCCGGCCAAACAGTAATGTCCGGCCTTTGTGTTTCTACTCTGGTCGGACTGTCCTGCTGTTCCATTTTTAAAATTTAAGTAACTGACCGCTTTGTCCGGCATTTGTGTTTAAGTGGTGGCCGGACCGTGCTGCGGCTCCGATTTTTTCTAACCCTTCACGTGGCCGCCCCTACCGTAGTAATATTTTGCGTTTTGTTTATTGACAAATTCTTCAAAAGCACGAGCCAACAAAATAAAATATACATATAAAATTATCAGTTCATTAATGTGCCACATGGTCTTAATATTATTACAAATGTTCCAGACATAAATGAATAATTAAGCTGTTACAACTCTGCCTTCCGTATCAGTGCGCAGGTATGGAATGACATTTGATTTTTCCACCTGTGCTTCTACAAGCTTGATCTTGTTTGGTAGGTCTGTGAATAGTTGCATTTCGCAGTACTGATTGTGCTCCTCCAAATCCTCTACGCCGTCTACTCCTAGGATCCTCTGTTTCCTAGATATAACAACATGCCTCTTTGGATTCTCGGGATCAGCATAATACATGACCTGTGCCACACGAGTAGCAGGCACCCACGTGTGATCCTTGTAACCTACATTGTCGAGGTTGACACGTGTGAGTCCAAATTTCTCGACCTCAATGCCACCCGGTTGCTTGACCCATTGGCACCAAAACATAGTGATCTGTATATCTGGTCCATAGTCCAATTTCCATATGTCCTCTATGAAACCATAGTGTGTGTGAACTTCCCCAAATGCATCGACATTTTCAATATGAACCCCACTATTTTGAGTCACCGACTTCTGGTCCTTTGCTTTGGTGTAGTAATGTGTATCCATTTACATCATATGCCTAGCCAAGATGTGACCTAGGATGATGGCCCCTGAGCCAACCTCCATAAGGTTTCCCCTTCTAGGTAAGTCTTGTTCCCCAAGCCACTTGCCAAATAGATGCTTCTGCTCACGAACGATCCATTGCTCCTGAGCACCCTGGATTTTCTGCTCTTACGAGTGCAATGTGTTTCATCGATAAATGGCTCCATCACCGATAGGTATTGCAACACATAGGAGTGTGCTTCTTCCACTTGAGTGTATTCCTTGTCGGTGAATGTTTTCCTACCCTTGCTGCCTTTCCCCGCCAACCTACCTTTATGACGAGTTACAGGCAAACCAAGTGCACGTTTATCCTCTTCCCGCAAGTAATCTTGACAAGCCTCAATGACTTCTTCAGCACAATATCTCTCTATCATGGATCCCTCAGGGTGAGCACGATTGTGTACATAGCGGTTTAGAATAGACATGAATCTCTCATACGACCACATCTCATTCAAGTACATAGGCCGAGCCACCTAACCTGGTCAACCATGTGCATCATGAGGTGCGGCATTATATCAAAAAATGATGGTGGGAAGCACTGCTCAATTTGGCCCATAGTCTCAGCCATGAAATGCTTTAAGTCACCTAATTCGTCCTCACGGATCTCCTTCCATGCAATTTGGTTGAAGAAGTAGCACATCCGGGTGATGACCATCCTCACGTATACGGGCTTTATAGCCCTAATAGCAATAGGAAGGAAACATGTCAACATCATATGGACAATCATGAGCATTAAAACTAGTTAACAGTCAGGTCTTTCATTGAGACTAATCTCTTGATGTTGGAGGAGAAACATGTCGGCACTTTTAAGCCCCTTAGGCTCAGGCAGATTGCTCTTTTCTCATCATTTGTCAGGTTGTAGCTGGCTACAGGAAGGTACTATCTTCCGTTCCCTAGGTCTTCTAGGTGAAGCTCCGGTCTAGACTCCAAACAGTACTAGGTCCTCCCATGACTTCAGTCCATCCTTTGTCTTTGCCTTAATGTCCATCAATATCCCAATGATGCTCTCAAACACATTCTTTTTGATGTGCATGCCAGTCGATGGAATGGCGCATGGCCATGTCCGGCCAGTAAGGCAGGTACTTGAAGAAGATTGACATCTTCTTGAACGGCACGCCGTCAATCGAAGGTGTATCTCTCTTATTGATCTTTCCATCCTTATTCTTTTTACCATAGGCGACTTTGATGTTCTTCACCATGTTATACATGTAATGCCCGTCCCGCCTCTCTAGCGCATGCCCTGTCTCAATAGTACTACCAATGAAGTATTTCATCATCCTTTTGCTTCGGTACCTATGTCCTTCCACTAAGAAACGTCAGTGACGCATGTACACTACCTTTTGGGATCCCTCCAGGAACTAAGGTACAGTGTCAATCAAGCATTCCGAGCATCCCATGAATCCTTTGATCTGTCCTGAAAGGGAAACCGTCTTGGGTAGTCATTGATGGTAACAAAAATGATGGCTTTGCATTTGAAGGTACTCTTCGCAAGCTCATCCCATATTTTCACTCCATGCTTCCATAGTATCTCCATTTCTTGCATCAACGGCTCGAGAAAAACAACTATGTCGATACCTGGTGCTTTGGGCCCTGAAATTATAATGGGCGACAATATATACTTCCTCTTCTAACACAACCATGGATGGAGGTTGTAGATCGATAGGATTACTAGCCATGTGCTGTGTGTGCTGGTCCTATCACCAAAAGGATTCATTCCATCAGTGCTCAAAGCGAACCTGACGTTTCTCGGATCTTCATGAAATTCTTGGTACTTGCCATCGAAGTCCTTCCACTGTTATCCATTGGATGGGTGAGATAGCACTCCGTCGTCTTTCTTGCGTTCATCTAAAGCCCACCATCGCATGAGCTCTGAGTCCCTTGGGTTTGAGAACAAATGCCTCAAGCGATCAATCGGAGAAAGATACCACATAACCAATGCAGGAATTCTTCTTTGGTTAGTATCATCTACTACTAAGGTGTTGTTTTCCTCTTCAACATTCTGAGAAGCATCATTTTTCTTTTCACCCTTCTTTCTCTTTTTTCCAGTGTTAGTACCCTCACTGCAGTCTTCGTTTACTTTGTACCGACTAGCACCACAGTTAGGACACTTCGTTAGGTCTTTGAACACCCCACGATAAAGGATATAATGGTTTGGACACGCATGTATTCATTCCACACCCATCGTTAGTGGACTGATAAGCTTCTTCGCTTGATATGTGTTGGTAGGCACAAAGTTTGGCTTAGGAAGCACAACAGCCAACAGAGTCAATAGGTCATTGAAGCTTCTATCGGACCAGCCATACTTAGCCTTCAAGATCAGTATGTCTAGCACAAAACGTAGCAACGACCACCTTTTCTCACAAACCTTTTGCTCCGAGTACAAACGTTCTTCCCTTGCCTTTCACACCGTCTCCAAGTTATCTAGCCCTTTCAATAGTAATTCTTGTTCTACGTGGCGCAACATGTCGTCTAGGAAGTCTTCTTCTTCATCTTCTTCGTTGTCTACACCATCATCCTCCCCACCACAGCCTTCTCCACCACCACAGCCTTCCCCACCACCACTGCCTGCAACATCATCTCCTGGAACATCATGCATCATGACACGATGGGCATCGTCATCTTCCCTTACTTCTGGTGGATTTGTACCTTCCATGTTGTCTGCTTCTGTACGTCTCTCACCATGATGATCCCAAATCTCATAGTTCTCCATGAAACCCCCTTCTTACCAAGTGTGATCTTATCGTATTTGGAATCTCAACATACTATACGGTTCTGACAGTCAACACAAGGGACTATATATCTTTTGTCTGCTTAATCAAAGCGTGCCTTTTACCTACTTCAATAAAACCATTCACATCTTGTATGTAGGAAGCTTCATGTCTTCTTTTCGTGTACATTCATGACCTGTCCATATGTGCCCTTCAAAAATAAAAGGTATATTTGCATGAAGGTATTATTCACATATAAATGTTAAGGCAATTGATGTCTATTTTTTATACAAATATTACATTATTCTAGACCTAAAGCTTAAAAAATGATAAAGTAAATATAGAAATTAACTAGAGTTCATGTGAGCCAAAGTACTTAAGTTGGGCAAAATCAGTCTAAATTGCTAGGAAAAATAAAAAATCTAACATCATGCATGTCTCTCTCTATATCTCTAAGTGAAAGAAACGAACATGAAAAGTTTGAAAAGAGTTTAGGTATGCCACTATCTCACCTCTCAAATGCAACTCCTTCAAGGCAACATATCAGGTGCAAACCAACCAACCTGTGCAAACTTAGAAACTACCAATCAGGACCACTAGATGCTGATCCAATGGATGGGGTGAGAGGGCTTAAACGTAAAAAAGGCCGTCAGGTGGGGAGCTTAAGCGCAAAAAAATCCCACCTCTCACCTCATCCATTGGATCAGCATCTAGTAGTCCTAATCGGTAGTTTCCAAGTTTGCACAGGTTGGTTGGTTTGCAGCTGATACGTTGCCCTCCTTCAAAGGTTCAAAGGGTAAAACCTCCCCCTCTATTTTTGCTATTTCTCTCCCTCCAAGTGAGCTAAACAGTGATGCTCAGCAGACTATTCCGAGGAGGAAGAAGGGGTATTTAGGGGGGCATTTTTAGGGGTGGTTGACTAATGAGAACCGCCTCTGAAGATCCATCTTCATGGGTGGTTCTCTTAATGCAACTGCCCCTTAAGATGGACCAATTTCATAGGCGGTTTTCTTAATAGAACCGCCCCTGAAGATGGAGTAGCTTTTTTCCTTCTTTTAGTTGCTGCGCTAGGATAGTACGTTTGATCTGATTTGTTTTTTTGGTTTTAAGCTTTCATAAGGCATTTCAATCCTACACGAGTTAAATTTCATAAACCTAATCAAACATAACAATACGAATAAACCTAATGAACACATGAACCTTACAAACCAGACACAACTCTAGTCTATCTCCATTGCCAGTAGCATATGTCTCAGATGGTGTAACCACAATCATTGTCTATGTGATGCAAGGCCCGCACTACAACACTCTCCATTGTCCTCACAATGCCGAGGACATGACGTCCCATAGATGTAGCCTACTGACGGACTATCGATGACCTGGTTCTGCCTAAATCTCACGGAATATTGGATGCTAGCTGTCATCCTCGGGCCTATCGCTTCCACGAAGTCCCAGGCGTACCCCAATCACTTACGAGCTTGCGTGAGAATTGGCTGCAAGCCACATGCAGCATAGGTGAAATCATAGAGCAAAACCTGCAAGCGGACAAATAAAAAATATTAGGAAGCACTCATATAATAATAAGAATAAATAAACATTACTCTCATATCATACACGATGTACCACATCCATATGGTTGAATGTCGCATGCCTCTCACTTACTCACAGCACATCCAGACTATGCTGAATTAAAGTTTGAATCGTCAAGAACGAGAAATCAGGCATATGGTAGCCAATTCGCTCAATTGCCTACAAAGAAAGTAGCACGACATCGATCTAGACGCCTATCTTGGTCGACGACTGTCGTCCATTTTGCATGATGTCCTGGCGTACCTCATTATTGTACCTAATGGGGATGTCGAAGGCGAGACTGCACGTCTATAAATCGGCTCCTTCATCATTCACAACCTCACGTGTCGTGTTCTCGAAGATCTCCCACACCCCGAGCATCCATAGTGTTGCTTCCAGTCACTTGACCGGTTTTATAGTATGTGACATATGCAACAATCATATTATGAATGAATGTATATATGCAAAAATTATATTAGCACGTAAAACTTAAAATATTCCATACTATTGATGGGTTTGGGTAACGCAAAACGGCCCTATCTGGAGATGGCGTGAATGGAAGATCGCCAGGGTGAAAACTTGGGTCTTATGGCTGGGGAAGTCCGCCGCCATTCATTGTCACTAAAAAAACTAAAAAAACATCGCAACAAATATAGAACCCCCATATAAATATACCATGCAACAAATATATATTAGAAACATGTAAACAATAAATGATGCATAAATAAAAATAAAATCCACCATTATTATTCCTAATTAAAAACCACATATTTGAATATTTCTATGCTTATTACTAAAGAAAGCATGAAAATGATCTACATTATCAGCAATGAAAGATTAGAATGGATGGAAGAAGATGCTAACCTTTAGAAAAATGGTTGGAAGAAGACGCTTGATGGCGGCCGGCAAGAACTGCTCTTGCTCCTCCAAGCAAGAACGCACGCGCAAGTGAGCTAATGGTGCTCAGCATGCGTACTGTCCGAGAAGGAAGAAGATATTTAGGGGGTGGCCATTTTTAGGGGCGGTTAACTAAAGAGAACCGCCTCTGTTAATTCATTTGTAGGAGTGGTTCTCTAAATGAACCGTCTATGAAAATAGGACACTTTTAGAGACGGTTTTGTAAAGAAGACCGCCTCTAAAGATCCATTTTTAGGGGTTGTTCTCTTAATGTAACCGCCCTCCTGAAAATGGACGGCTATCAGAGGTGGTTTTATTAATAGAACCGTCCCTGAAGATGGATCTTCAGAGGCGGTCATGAAGCTACAATGCCCCAAGCACGGTTAGAGGCGGCGTGCTAGGTGAACCGTCTCTGATTGAAAACGGGGACATCGCTGAAAATGATTTCTGTAGTAGTGAAGAAGGCGCTTTTGCTTAGCAGGAACGCCCTCCAACTCCTCGACCTTTGCCTTGAGGCTGTCAACCGTGTCAGAGGACTCCACTTCGATGGTGTAGTGTCTACCAGCGAAGCCCTTCACGAAGATCTGCATCTAAACACAACACACAATAATCAGTTTAGTGAATCATATAATAATCAGTTTAGTGCACCATATTCTGTTATACAAAACCAAACACAAACTCAAACACGCGATGGGTCACGCCTTCACGCGCTCGCGCGACCCATCGATGCGCCGCCGGAGTGGAAGAAGAGTCGTTCGGGGCCAGGTCATGGTTTTGGTTTCTGAAGGGGTTTCAATCACCGGCGGTGACAGGAGAGAAGGCAGCGGGGCGGGGCGGCGGAAGATGGCAGTTGGACGGAGCTGACGGTGGGGGCATCCGGTTGCTGGTTATTGGAGGGCGGGGTCGAGGAGTGGGTGCGGGAGTCGCGTGGCACGACGAGGTGGTGGGAGCCGCCGGCTGCGGATGGTGCAGGGCAGGGCCGGCGAAGGCGCGCGCTCCTCAAACATGCAACCTGCAGCGAATTAACTTGGTCCCAAACCACACTGTGAGTTAACTTTGTCACAAACCTAACGGCGGCAAGGGAGGTAGATGAAGACAATCAGCACGGTTCAATGCAAATACTCGCACACACGTCCAACACACGAATGCGCATATCCTGCCAGTACAAACGTCTCTATAACGGCCGGGATAGATATAGTTATATTTATTATTAAAAAGTAAAAAGTATGCAAACCTTGGTCAATCGAACATGCAAATTAACCTATAACTACTAAGATATTTGCTAAGTGGATTTATCATGCCAAGAGAATAAAGCTGCGGCGAACACAAAGAAAGCAGATCAATGCGGAGACCGGGTCAAAAGGATCACCTCGTCTTGGTCGTCGTCAGTGGCGGCGGTGGCGGCTACCACGATGGCGTCGTGTCGTCTGTCGTGGGAGCTAGGTCGTCTCGATCAAACGGAGGTAGGAGTAGTCTTCATGATACCTAATTGATATATAACCAATGTACAGCTCGGCCCAACTCATAGTCAGTCTATCGCGCAAGGCCCATGTCACCCCACGGTGCTTTCGTGGGCCGAACCGATCGCATGTGCGGACGTGCCTAGCTAAGTAGGCCCAGCCGCTGCTGCTTCTCATCCGTTTTGCCTCTCATAGAGCAGGTTTTATCTTTTCGTTTTCGTTTCGTTTTCTCTCTTTTTCCTCTTTTTTTCAAATCCTTATGAGTAGTCCAATAATTTTATGATTCTTATATATCCATGTTAATTTTCATGAAAAAATATTTTTTCTTCTTTCTTTTCTTTCTTATATATATGGTATTTCTCGTTATTGTGAGAGTTTCTAATTTTTTTCCCTAGCAAACTCTAGAAAGGATTGACATATAAACTCAGATGGAAACTAGTAAAATTAAGATCTTGAGTCCATTATATTTTCTATGCTGGACTAAACCTTCAATACACCTAGCATTTTATGGGATTTGGGCTTTATTTCATTTAATTGAAATAAAAATTTATCACAGTTAATTAAATCCAACATTACTAGATGGAAAACTAGCTATTCAGAAACCTTAATAGAAGAATACATCACCTATGAAACGACAAGTTAACTTAGTAATTTTCTTAAAAAACTCAACATGACAACACCAAGCTACACCGCCGGCAAAAGTTTATCCTGCCTTCCTTATCTTTAAAAGTCTATTTTCCTCCCTCAGTTATAAACTTCCTGAAACTCTCAGCAAAAAGTAAAACTCATATAATGAATCCTATTCTATGTCATAGATTTTGTGCACTTTTTTATATATAAACTTGTTTGACTTAGAACAAAACTAAAACAATTTATAATTGGGAACTTAGTTGTAGCAAGCCAAGCCAGCTTGTTATTAAAGTAGCTCCTTAATGAGCTTAATCACTAGCCACACCAGTGTTGGGTTCCGCATTATTACATACCAATATAGATGGCCATATAGCCCGCCCTATCGAACGTGCTCGTGCTGGCCTGGCATGATGCAATGTTTCATGCCTGGGCCGCTCCCCAGGCACGTCGGGCAGCTTAGCACAGCCCAATAAAAAAGGGAGGTTTGGCCCCATAGAACCCCTACCCCGGCGCCCCTCAGCCCCTGCTCATAACCCCAATTCATTTCCCCTCCACCCTCGACCTCACCGTTGCTCTCGTAGTCTCGCCTAAACCATGTGAGTTCTTGTCCTCGTCCGTCCATCCTCTGCCGCTCGCTATCTTTTTTGATTCGTGCATCGTTCTCGTTGCTCGGGGTCTCCCTCGTCTTCTCTGGCATAGGGCTCCGGTTGCGCATGTATGATATCAACTCCAAACCCTAATCCGAACCCTATCATCATAGTTTTGTTGTGTTGTATACAGTATACTTGTATGAAATGTGGATATATTGATATGTTGTATGAAATGTTGAATAGAGTACCTAAAAGGAGCATTTTGAGATGTTTGTTTGACTATGGTAGCCTGACCTACTGAGTTGGCCATGCTTCTCGGGCTAGCCCGGCCCAAAAAAAGTGGCCCCGCCATAGTGGGTTGTGCTTTTGCTGGGCTCGTGCCGTGGCATACTCAGGTATGTCCCTTTTTAGTTGCACATGTTTTCAAACTCCTAGTACGGAGGAACTATCACTACTTAAAAAACGTTTTTTAGCAACATGACAAATTTTTTGTAGGAGCGGCTGGTGATAGAGCCGCCCCTATAAATGGTTGCCAAATGAGCCGCCCTTACAAAAGAATTTGTAGGGGCGGTCGGTGTTATCAGCCGCCCCTACAAATGGCCCGATTTGTAGGGACGGCCGCCCCTACAAATTGATTTATAGGGGCGGCTCAATATCCAGCCGCCCCTATAAATTGATTTGTAGGGGCGGCTCAATATCCAGCCGCCCCTATAAATTGATTTGTAGGGGCGGCTCAACAATAAAGTACCTCTACAAATGGACGCCGAATATTAAAAAGTAAGCACTAAAATTCAAATTTTGTAAACGACCTCGGCTGAAGAAACAATTAAAATGAAAATTGTAGATCTCGAAAAGTTATGAAACTTTGTAGTTGACAACTTTTTCAGTTGAGATAATTTACTACTTGAAAATACTGTTTGAAATTATTGTTCTCGTTTTGTCCTCTAATTCGGAGCCAATTCTTAAAACTGGTCTAGTTTTCGCATACAAACTCCGATTTCGACGTTCCATATATCAAAATCGATCGGAAAAAAATTTCGAATCCGTCCATCCCCTGCCTTGCTGGGGTTCGAAAAATTTAGATTGGACAAAAAGTGGTCACAAGATCCTCTTTTCGTGGTCACAAGGTTTTTGTCGATTTTGAGCAAGTTTTCTGAAAATTCCACAGGCCACGTCTTTCACTTGTTTCAGCTCATATTTTCTGTGGTTACTTCTTTTGTGCTCCTAAGTAAAGGAAAAATATCAAAAAAATAAAATAAAAAAGTCAAAATTTCTCAAAAAAACAACAACAGCCCAAAAAATAGAAAAAAAAGAGGGGCAAAAAAGGAACAATATTTAGAGGAGCACATAGAGAAGGCCAAACGTTATTTTGGAACACTAATTGATTTCAGATGAAAAAATCATGAACATAGAAGTTGCAGAACTTATCAAGATCTATAATTTTTATTTTGGTCATTTCTTCATCCGATAAAGTGGTAACAACATTGTTCACAAAATTTACATATTTCTCTTATAGTTTCATAAACAATAAGAGGGATATGTAACATTTGTGAACAATGTTACTACCACTATGTCGGATGAATAAATGATCAAAATAGAAGTTGTAGATCTTGGAAAGTTATGAAACTCTATAGTTGACAACTTTTTAATTTGAAATCATCTTGTCAAGGAAAATTACGTTTGAATTTCTAAAATTTAAAATTTAAATTTTGTAAATGACCTCGGATGGAGAAACAACCAAAATAAAAGTTGTAGATCTCGATAAGTTATGAAACTTTGTAGTTGACAACTTTTTGATTTGAAATCATCTTGTCAAGAAAAACTACGTTTGAATTTCCAAAAAATTAAAATTTGAATTTTTTAAACGACCTCGGATGGACAAACAGTAAAAATGAAAGTTGTAGATCTTGAAAAGTTATGAAACTTTGTACTTGATAACTTTCTCATTTGAAACCATCTTGTCATGGAAAACTATGTTCGAATTTCTATTATTTGAAATTCAAATTTTATAAGTGACCTCGGATGGAGAAACTATCAAAATGAAAGTTGTAGATCTTGAAAAGTTATAAAACTTTGTAGTTGACAACTTTTTATTTGAATTAGTTTAGGGCCTCAAACAATTAATTTATGCTCAATTTTGTATAATACATGGGGAATCAATTTAGAGTAACTATGTATATATTTTATTTTCGATCTATGTAGACTGTAGTACGTACCATACGTTGACTGATGGGAAGATATTTGTTTTAAAATTAAAATAAAAACAAGGAGGACATTAAAAGGAGCTCCGATCCTTTGGTAGTGGATCAGTGTATGCAAAGCATGCGTAAAGCAAGTGCCAATCAGGCTGGCAAAATGATGGTCTTGCAGAGGCGATGACGAACTTCCCCTCATACCTAATGATGCACGTTTGCGTTGCTGTGCTGCATCGGCGGCAAAGCCTGCTCGGTTTGCTAGGAGTACTAGCTGCATGCCAGAGCCAGGCCTGCTACTGGTAGCGGTCCATCAGGTACAGCAGGTAGGCTAGCTACCTCTGTGCTGTGCATGCATGTATTCCCGTGTTTGTGTGTGCGCGCGCGCTTATACCGGTCGCTTCTTCCAATTCCTATGTGTGTGTGTTCCACAGTTTGAGAAAGAGAGACAGGGGGACTGGACCAGCCATGATGCATGCATGAACGCGATCGATCGAGCATGCATGCTGCCGCATGCAGAATTGGCCGGGATCACAGGCACAGGCAGCGACGGACAGAATTCCGAGCCCAAGTGCAGGTGCTCCCATTGTTGCAATGCATCCATGCAGTAAGTGTAATATGGCGCTGCTGGTGCATGTGACATTCTGATGGATGTCGATGCATGCTGGCCTCTCTCCTGCTCCTGCTGTGCCCACCGCCAGGCCCAGCAAAACTGAAGGGTACGCAGAGCTGCTGATCAATCGGTAAAGATGTTTGTAGAGAACAGTAACGTGGCAACAAATGGAGTCTGGGTCGATGGCTGCTTAATAAGCATCAAGTCGATTATACAGTATTAACCAACCCCAAATAACAGCATCTGAACATAACATTTAATTTATTTTCTTGAGGGAATGATCTGATAAACATATAACATATCACCAGTTAGAATAGCATGCATGCATGCATGCATCATCAACAGCAGCAGCAGCAGGGCGACCTGCTTGAGGATTTTTGCAAACCAATGTGCAATGCAAAGGACAGAAAAAGCAGGAGAGAAGAGAAGGATAGATACAAGCTTAAGGCATGATGCCTCATAACGCTCCATATCTTTGTGTGAGTCATGCGAGGACTGCATATGTATGTATGAATGAGATCAGGTCAGGATCTCCCAAAGGTATAAAGTACACACACAATGCAAGCAAGGGTCGTCGACAGGACTGGGTGCAGCAGCCAGCAGGCCTGTATGTATAATAATACTCGATGGATCGATTCCTCCCTCACTCCTCAGGTACTACCACTACCATATGTACATATGTCAATGTCGTCCCTGACGAATCGATCGATACATTACTTTAGCAGCAAACAAATAAAGTGTAGTAGAGTCGGGGCGCTTTTGGCAAAGGCGTTGTCTCATCTATACACTACTAGCTTAGACGTTCCAAAAGGCAAAAGCTAAGGCGGGGGGGTGTTGTCACGAGCAGTGTGCGTGTGTGATGGATACACTCATTTCACTTTCACACCCCTCGATCTCTCCGTCTTTTTGTCTGTCTTTCTCTCATGCATGGTCGGAGCAGTATGGTAGTACAGCACGCACATACATAGGAGTACCGTACCACACACACACAGCAGTAGAGGCCACCATGCATGCAGATGCAGTTGTGTGATGACTCGATCGCTGTGTGCTCTACAGCCGGTCAGCCACCATAGAAAGCCATGCATGAGGATCGGCGGACGACGGAGATTCCAGTTCCAGCTGCCGCAAACCCAAGTGGAGGTGGAGGGTATGCAATGCGATGCATGATTCGTAATGAGTAGAAACATACGGTAGTGGCATGTGCCATTTAGCCTGCAGCAGGCAGGCGCAGAATACCCGCTTTGTCTCGAGTACGTAGGGATCGATCGGACTCGGAGGATGTCGCGGCAGCCCACGAGACCCGGCGGGCATCATGTCCCCTTCCGCCGGCTCCTCCTTGCTGCTCTCGTCTCATCCATCGTCGCTGCGTGCCGCGCCCGCGCAGCATGATGATGGAGCTGAGCAATGAGCATATGCAGGGCCGGGCAGACCCGCTGTACGCCTGCCGCCTGCAGTGGTGCTGGCTAGCTGGATTTACGCCTTCAAATGGCACTACGTGCATATGCTTACCATCAGAGACATCAGACAGACAGCGTACTGATGTGGGACAGGACCCCAATTATATAGTTAGTTCGATCAGTTTCAGCAAACTAACTCAAATTCAAAATATTGAACTACTGCTACTCTGCTACGGAATGCATGTTTAATTTGCTAATAAGAAGTTGAGCTGATAATGAGACTAACCTACTACCTTGCTGCATGCTCATCAAAGTTTAATAAGGATGCAAATTAATTAAATCCTACCATGTACTTGTTAACTACTACTAGAAGCAGAGCGGCAGGGGACGGCCGGGGTGTCGGCCTGAACATGCGGCCATCATTGGCGGCGAGCCAAGCTAGAGGATTCCGGAAACGACATATAGTCCATATCTCCATCACCTTGCACTCTTGTAGCCTCACCTCACTTTGACCGGTCATGCAACATCAATGACATGCCTTGTCGTTAGCAAAGCCAGGGGGACACCCACGCAATGCAATGGCCAATATATAGGGCATGCGTGCCGCTTCAACTTAGGATGCAGGTTGGGACTATGTAGTAGAGTAGTCTATTTTCACGTCATTGTCCTTTTAATTCCTAGGATGGCCTAGAATTAGGGGTACGAATGCCCAATTGATAGCTTCCTTAGTCCAAGTGCTGCCTAGATAGCGTGCACGGCCAACAATGATAATGATCTGAAATTTTGGTTTGACCGCTATCACGAATTGTACACTCTATCATCAATCCTGTTTTAAGAATCCCAAGTTGTTTAGGTCATTCTTCTATTTTCTCGCAGAAACAAAGCTATATATGTCTATTGCATACATGAGTACGTGACCTCAAGGTAGTAGATGCTTGTCTCTAACCAACACTATATTCCCCATATAAGAGAGAGAAACCTTAACTTCTGAAGGACTTCACTTAATTGGGCTCCAAACAAAATTCCAATTTTATTTTGACCGCTTATGAACATGACACATAAGAGCCTGTTTGGTAGAGCTCCACCAGCTCTAGGATCACTAAAATCAGATCTGGATCTAACTTTTGTAGCCAAACAGTTTTGGATCCATCAACTCCACCAATGTGTCTACTCTATCAAAACGGAGGATCTACCGCAAGATTCAACAAATTGGTGGAGCACCTTAAAGGGTGCTCCACAAAATTCAAATTTAGTGGAATTTGAGAAAAATTATTCACCACTACTACTAGTTACACAAAAATAATGGTCCCATCTCTAATTTCTCCTTCTTTCTCACGAGGTCGTGGCGCTACAAGGTAGGAGCCGGCAGAGTGTGCCGCCCCATCGCTGGCCATGAGCCCAGCTCCGCCGCCGTGCGCCCCGTCCCAACCGTGCCGCCGGCCGCGTGCTCCCGGCGCAGCCAGCCTCTCCGCCCCGCGCGTGGAGCCGCTCCGACCATCGACGCTTGCAACGGGTCGACACGCGCATGCTCCCGTCCCTCTGCCCCCTGCCCGGTCTTTGCCACGCCCACCGTGGCCCGCGCTCGACCGTGGCTGCGTGCCGCATGGTTCCATGCAAACCAAGGAAGAGAAGCAGTTTTTTTTTTTCATTTCGTCTCCTGCCCCATGGGCCTAGGTTGGCAGTGAGATAGAAAAGTAGGTGGAGCTGTACCAAACACTTCTGTGAATCCTAGATCAACGGTGGATCTAGGTAAATCCTATATTCAGATTCACTTTTCGCATTGGTGGGAAGAAAAATGGCACGTTGGCAGTTGATTTAGCGCCTGTGTGTGTATGCCATTATCATCTTTGCATTCTATTCCTTATTATCCTCTGACAATTCCATACATTACATGACGTATTCTTCCCAAGCACCCTAAATCCCTAAACCAAGTGCCCAAATGCTCATGCCACTATTCTTCTCAGGATCGAGCATCCATGCTTACCTTCATGCCCAATGTGCCCACCGCATGGTTTCCTTGAGAATGGAGTATTGCGACGGGGACACAGTCGTTCTTTCCCCTATTCACCAAAACCCTCGCATGTCTTGTCTAAGACAAGTTGTCTTGTATGTGAGGGCTAAATAATCAGGAAATAAACAAAGGGGCTTACTTATTTCACCTGGCTCACTCTAACCCCCTTGTCCTTGACTAGTATATGCACATCACCTACGTTGTTAGCTGCCGGATCAAATTACCTACCACATCATGTTAGTTGTGTGTCAAGTTTTGCTCACATGCCACCTTTATGATGAATTGTACATCCACATGCCAAGATTGTGAACCAGATGACGACCATTTTACAAGTGATGCATCCCAGTACAACCACATGCCAAGTTCGTGTGCTAATTACACATTTAACTCTTTGAGATTTCACTTGTGTTCTCCCAGTCTTTCTACCCCCACAAGACACTATACTAGCTAGCAAAGTAGTGCGTCACTAGGTGGTGGAAGATGCTGCAACAACATAATCCATAGCTGCTCACAACTAGGGTCAAGTCATAATCCTAGAATATGTGTCTTGCTCTAAAAAGTTCTAAACGATGTCTAGGAGTCCTCAAATTAGGGCCTCTACTTTTGATTTTAGGGCTCCTGGCCTCCCCCTACTCTTGAGTTTTTTTTTGCATATATTCCAACAAGAGCCCACAATCCATTCTAGTAGACACCGACATATGAGACCCACTCATCATTCGACTACACCCACTGTCACTCCAATTTACTGAGCTATGGGGTACGGGAGAAGGATGAAGAGGAGCAACAGAAATGGCACGGGGAGGTCTAATGGATGACACAGGGAAGGGACATGTGGCAAAGTCGAGTGCCTCGCAGTAAGGAGGGGAGCCGCATTGCATGAGCCTCAGGACACACCGAGCGTTGGTGAGCCGGGGATGGACATCGGCAAGCCAGGATAGGCACTCGCGGGAGGGGAGCCATGCCATGCTGAGGGCTTCAACAGGGGAGGGGAATAGGGCAGCGACGCAGGGAGAGTCATGACAAAAAAGAGACGTGCTGGAGTGAGTTATTGCAGGAAAGTATATATATATATTAAAAAAAGTAGGAAACTCTCTACGCACCCTAGGAGATGGAGTTGACGGGGGGGGGGGGGGGGGGGGGGGGGAGGATCTGTGGTCCTCTATAAAGTATGGACTTCAGTTGGGACCTTGTTGGATTAAGTTTTTTTCTCTATCACAAAAAAGTAAAGTAAGGGCCTTGTTTATAGGGTCCCTATTGGAGATACTCTAAGGTATTTATCTCACTAGCATCCTATGTTAATTCAGAAAGGTGATAAAACACAGGTGTCTAGTTGCCTTTGTAAAAGTTTCTTTATGGTTTGCATATGTATTTATCTCACTGACATCTACATTCTAAAAGGTTAATCACAAATGGTGTCCATATGATACATGCTCTCCTCCCATTTTGCAAATGCTTGATTTTGGACAATAACACAATCTTCAAAATATAGCGTTGAGCACAATTTTATATAAGAAGATAGATGAACGTCCTTATAAATTTGTACTTTTTTGAAAATACCTTTCATGACAAATTTATGCATATGATTTCTTAGCCACAGGGAATGTGGAATGATTCCACAGATTTCATCTTGGAAACATTGTCATGGGAACAATTGCATTTCTCATCCTGGGACAACTATGTTTCTGCATTGTATAAAATGTTTCTACATGTATCATATCACATTCCTCGATCAAAGTTTCGCGAACCCATCATTATGAGAACTTGGTAACTATAAGTATTTGTAGTAAAACATTAAGAGTTTGACACAACGTCCAGAACATTAAGTATCAAATTATACTACACCGCAAATGATTTTTAAATGCGGCCAAAATCGATTTTCATGGATGTTTCCGAAACCGCTACTATGCCACCAATTCTAAGAATGAGGCATTATATATGTTGTTTTAAAACTAACATTAAAAATCACAAAAAGTTATTATCCAATGCCAAATAAATACTTTTTGCTTTTACTTGAGTGGTTACCGCACAATCACGGCATCGCAACTACCTCAAGTCCCTCACATTTTTTCACACGAGTCCTCTACACCTCGAGCATTATTTGAACCCATGACCTCTTTACCTTGCTCAAGTCACTCTACCACCACAATACATTAGTCATTTGTGAGTCTATGACCAAGTATAGAATGCTATCCTTTTATATATTAACTCCTATGAATCTTTTATTAAATATTTCATCCTCCTAAATAATCTAAAACATTTTCAACTACAAACTTTTAGATCTTGTTGAGTGTATAAGGCGTGTTTTCATACAAGGTCATTTCAAAATGTTGAAAATTTAAAATTCAAATTATAAGAACTTAAAATGTATATCTAGGCCCTAAATGTTCTCAAATAAAAGGGTGATCAACTACAAATAAAGTGTATCTTGTCAAGCTTTACAACTTCATATAAAGTTTGTCTTCATTAAACTTTATTTGAAGAACTTATGAATTTATGTGCTCAACAGCTATTTAAAAATCGATTCTCAGGGCTGCTCCTAGAAATCTATCTATATTGAAGGATGGTTGGCATAATAAACTGTCCCTAAAATATGTTTTCAGGAACGGTTGTTTTCTTGGGCAACCACCTCTAAAAACTATAGAAATTAATTTTTGGAGACAGTTCAAAAGGTACATTATTATAGGAGAACATTTTTAGAGATATATAGTTTACTCTATGAGCTACACCTGATAAGAATAGAAGGCAGGCGATCATAAAAATCATCTGTGTAGCAGTGTCATATAGCAAGTGATAAATCTTTGGGATAGTATAGAAAAGCTAAAACCCCTTGCAAGAAGTAACCTAATAATAATCTGTTTGTGCCAGTAATAATAATATAAGAAGCGGGCAAGTTGCAGTGTGTTTGTGTGGTTGTGGCCGCTAAATATTCTGCGGAATCTAAACGGTGTAGGCTCGAGGAACAACAAATTCTACTTGCGCTAAGCATTTGCATCGAAAGGGCCAAAAGAGAGCAGGGAAAGCGGGAGACACTGTGGCGAGCGCAGCGAAGGAATGTCCCCCGCCCTAGGCGGCTAGGCCAGGAGGATGCCATCGATGCCGCCGTGCGTGGCCCCGCGGTCCTCGCTTGGACTACGGTTGTGGACCCTCCCTTGCTGACGCCTGGGCCCCACCCCCACAGAGCCGGCAAGAGGACCCACAGACTTGCCTCCGGGCCCGGTGCCAGTGACGAGCTGTTGCGTGCCAGCCATGAGCGTGTTCCTTTCGGCTAGTGTGTGCTGCGTCGTCGACACTGCTCTCCATGTGTGCAAAGTGCCTTTGGAGTTTGGAGCGTGCATGGAGCATGACAATGGCATGGACCATTGGATGGATGCGGACGTCCGGAGAGCTGAGGCGGCGGACAAGTCCAATCCAAGAAAGATAAACAAGGAGGAAAATGGCATTGCACTTCTCTCAAAAGCTGATAACACGCTCGCCACAGAACGCAATGATGCGGGTCTCTGCTCTCCATGCCCTCCGGTCCTCGCTCCAATGCTCTCTCCCTCTCTCTTTCTTCTTCTTTGGATAGTCTGGCAACCAAGATGCTTATTAGCAACAGCAGTATTGATGTATATGTCCCATATTCACTAGTACTACATCTACAATCTTCAGGGTTTGCAAATGACCTGAAATTATGAACCGAACGAACGAATTGAAGAAGCTCAAACAGAGCCGGCCGGAATAATAGGGTCTTCAAGTTCACAATGCAAACCTGTCGTCGCTGCGTAACAACAGTCAACAGGAGTGGAGTCTAGAGGACATGAACACGTTCCAAGTTCCCTTCAGATCGATGTGCTAGCGAGCATGCCTGGAATAGGGTTTCCATTCGCTAACGTGGAGCTGATGAGGGGCCTAGATTCTTTTACCTCTGCTGCCGCCCTTGCTTCCCATCATTAGGATGTGTGGGTACCTGTGTCTCCTCTAGGTTAGCATTCGGACTGCACGCCGTGAAAACTGATGAGATCCAAGTCATCGGCAAAAAAAGAGGCTTGTCTCACGGCGTGCCAGGCCGACCGGCTTCACCGATGCCCCACTACTGCTACTGCGTAGTAGTAATGTGCAGCACGGACACACCAGAGACATTTGTTCAGCACTTCAGCTGGACTACACGCCAGCCAGCCAGATGATCAGCTGCCACGTACTACTTTGTATCGAGTCGGCCTTCTTAAGCCAAAGTACGGTCCGTTTCGTAATACGGAATCGGATAAATATAATATATATATTGATGGGGGAATGATATATATAAGGCTTGTTCGAGTATTATAATCCGTACATAATACATCATCTTCGGGCCGGTAGCGCCCACAGTCACTACCGGAAACCGGCGATTTGTCGAGTGTCGGAGGCTTTGCCGAGTCTATTTTATCGGACACTCGGCAAAGACCGTGTTTGCCGAGTGCCAAATAAAATACACTCGGCAAACAAAAACACACGGCAAAATACGTCTTTGCCGAGTGTTTTTTTCTGGCACTCGGCAAAGATGTATTTTGCCGAGTGCCTTTGTTTTGGCACTCGGCAAAGAGGCTTTTTGTCGTGTGCATTTTTTTTTGGCCCTCGGCAAATCAGTTTTTCGAAGCAATTTTTGAGGCCCTAAATGAATTCAAATGAAAAACTTTTCAACTACAAAGTTGTATAACTTCTCAAGATCTACAAAGTTTATTTTGGTCATTTCTTCATTTGACAAAGCGACAATAACGTTGTTCATAAAATCTACATCTCTCATATCTCTCGTATTAGTTTCATGAAAGTAGAAGACAGATATATAAGATTTGTGAACAATGTTACTACCACTATGTCGGATGAAGAAATGACCAAAATAAACTTTGTAGATCTTGATAAGTTATGAAATTTTGTAGTTGGCAACATTTTGATTTGAAATCATCTTGTCATGCAAAAATGACGTTTGAAAATTTTAAAATTTGAATTTTTAAACGACCTCGGATGGAAAAACTTCCTAAATGAAAATTGTAGATCTCCAAAAGTTATGAAACTATGTAGTTGACAACTTTTTGATTTGAAATCATCTTATCATGCAAAATTACGTTTGAATCTCTCAAATTTAAAATTCAAATTTTTCAAATGACCTCGGATGGAAAAACTTACTAAATGAAAATTGTAGACCTCAAAAAGTTATGAAACTTTGTAGTTGACCACTTTTTGATTTGAATTCATTTAGGCCCTCAAACAAGCAATTTACTCTCAGTTTGCCGAGTGCCTTTTTCTGGCACTCGGCAAAGCCGTATTTTGCCGAGTGCCTATGTATTGGCACTCGGCAAACAGGCATTTTGCCGTGTGCATTTTTTTTGCCCTCGGCAAATCAGTTTTTCGAATCAATTTTTGAGGCCCTAAATGAATTCAAATGAAAAACTTTTCAACTACAAAGTTGTATAACTTCTCAAGATCTACAAAGTTTATTTTGGTCATTTCTTCATTTGACAAAGCGACAATAACGTTGTTCATAAAATCTACATCTCTCATATCTCTCGTATTAGTTTCATGAAAGTAGAAGACAGATATATAAGATTTGTGAACAATGTTACTACCACTATGTCGGATGAACAAATGACCAAAATAAACTTTGTAGATCTTGAGAAGTTATGAAATTTTGTAGTTGGCAACATTTTGATTTGAAATCATTTTGTCATGCAAAAACGACGTTTGAATTTGAAAATTTTAAAATTTAAATTTTTCAAAAGACCTCGGATGGAAAAACTTCCTAAATAAAAATTGTAGATCTCCAAAAGTTATGAAACATTGTAGTTGGCAACTTTTTGATTTTAAAACATCTTGTCATGCAAAACTACGTTCGAATCTCTCAAATTTAAAATTCAAAATTTTCAAACGACCTCGGATGGAAAAACTTACTAAATGAAAATTGTAGATCTCAAAAAGTTATGAAACTTTGTAGTTGACCACTTTTTGATTTGAATTCATTTAGGCCCTCAAACAAGCAATTTACACTCGGTTTAGTATAATATATTGGGAACTAAAACGGAATCCAGACACAAGTGACAGTGTGGTGTAGTGGTAGAGGAGGTTTGTGCACAGCGGGAGGTCTCGGGTTCGAATCCCGTCGGCCGCGTAGTCGTGAAATTTACGCGAAAAAAGCCGGAGATGGATGGGCGCTGACCGGTGGGGTCCTCCACCAATTAAAAAAAATTTCATTTTTTTGGGGTAAAAATTCCCATTTTTTCGGGTTTTTTTTCGGTTCCAACTTTGCCGAGTGTCGGGCACTCGGCAAAGGCTTTGCCGAGTGCCTGACAAAAGACACTCGGCAAAGACGTTTTTGCCGACTCATTTTTTACCGAGTGGTCTTTGCCGAGTGCAGCACTCGGCAAAGCCTTTGCCGAGTGCAAATTGGGCTTTGCCAAGTGCCCCTGGCACTCGGCAAATTCAGTGAGTCCGGTAGTGAGTATCGTATATACAATACAAAGGCAGTCGGCCCCACCATGGTTTCTGAAGCATGCCATCATTTTTATTGTCAGTGGGTTTCGAAAAAAAAAATGTCAGTGGTAATACCGGAGGAATGTAGTTTTTTTTCCCAACTACGCTATCTATTCTAAATTATAGTTTATATATCATCTTCATCCAAAGTCAAACTTCTCTAATTTAGATCAAATTTATAGAAAATATATCAAAATCTATAGTTCAGATAAATGCACTAAAAGTACATCTACCCTTGTATTAGGTTTTGGTGGATTAATGATAAGCAATCAAAGAGGTAACACTTGTACTAATAAGTGCTTCGAAAGGCTATATAACTATGAAATAAGTGTATTGATGATTATGAGATGAGATATGACATATGGAAAGAAGAGTAGAAGGATTTAAATTTCTTTCTATTTCGATGTTGAGCTATAGAAAATGCCATACTAGCTATAAATGAAGATTGAAGTTCACACTTCTTTTAGGTGTATCCACGCTCAGAGAGGATCTCAAACATAAATTTATAGGATACTAAATCATTCTTGGACTTTAGAATGCTGATTCTACCAGATAGGGGCCGGACATCATGCCTGGAGCGAAGGTCCGGCGGGAAGAATGTTTCGGGTGGGAGGTCGTCCAATTTGGGGTTTTTGTCTAGTTCATGAGGCATATGGCCCTGGCTAAAGGTCTAGTTTGGTGTTCATTTTGTGCACGTTTTTGTCTCTAGGACCGAACATCTAGTCACCTAACCAGAGGTATAATAATGCACGCACACGCACAATAATGGCCTGTTTTTGGAGGTCCGATAATCCCATTTCCCTCCCTTACAACTTTTAGCCACTTTGAGACAATTTATCCATAGCATTCATTCCTCCCTCTCGTCCACCCCCTTGAGCCCAACTCTTGTAGGATTTGAGATTTGGAGTGTTGATTTGAGTGGGAAAAGCTTGGGGTTAAGATATATCAGTGCAAGAAGATCATTTCCATCATATTGAACATTCAAACACTCCTTCAAGGTGTGAGTTACTCTTGGATTTGTGGAATATAATATGTCAAGGAGTTGCCCATTGAAGCAGCCCAACCTTTTTAGAGTGCTCCAGGAAGTTTGTATCACTACAACTATTGAAGTAAGAATGCTCAAGCTTGATCTTGGTGAATCATTTGAGAAGAGGATAGGGTTGGAAGAGAACTAGGCCTTGGTGGCTTCCTCAACAACAAGGATGTGTAGGCATTCCTTTGTGGACTGCCTCGGGTTGAATCTTATGTCTCCTCATGTTCTTTTTTCCTATGCGTCCTTATGCTTGTGTGTGATTGATATTTGGAAAGAATCCCCGATCTACTTGTCCAAGCATTTGTGGTTGTAGGTTACACATGGAAATATCTTATTACTTCACATAGAGGCCTTGGTAATGATGGATGTCCGGTTAAAACTAGACCTTCGGTCCATATTTTAATTTCATAGTTTGTTTTGAATTTTTAGGAACTAGCCTATTCACCCCACCCCCTCTAGGCGTAGTTGATCCTTTCAATTGATATTGGAGAATAATCCTTGTGGTTAGCGCTCTACCACATGAGGCTAAATGACAGACTTAGAAAGACAGGTGATGAAGAAAATGAACTAGTCGTGGTTGAAGAAGTAGGTGAAGACGAAGAAGATAAGATAAACCCAACAGCAAGCCTTTGTTCAAAAAGTGAAGTGTCAATAACAATTCCAATAAGAAGTGTGGGTCAAAAAGAAAAACAAGAAGTTGGCATAGAGTTTCCACACTGAAATGGTGACGATGAGGATGAGTACTGTGGCAAAAGGATTTCCAAAAGAAGTCTCGTAAAGCCCACATCCAAGAAATCATATTCAAAAGTCACTTTTAATTATGAGTCTCTTTCTAATGCTTATCCTAACCACTTCATCTTGTTGCCTTTGGGAAAATTGCCATCATTTGATGGTGTGGATTTTTCCAAGTGTAAGCATTTGATGAATAAGGTGCATCTAATCGGCCTCCACCTCATCAATTCTGGAATGTTATGACCATAGGTATTGACTTTCTCGAGAATGGCAAAGAACTAACACCTCGTCAACTCTGACAAATTCACATCAATGCTGAAGCCACAAGCGTTTTACTTAGTGCTTGAGCTCAAAGGAGTACAACAAAGTCATTTAGCTTCAGTTGCCAAAGGAGATTTGGGATGGATTGCACATAACACATGAAGGTGTGTTGACAAGGTGAGGAAATCAAAGGTTGATCTCTTGATGACCAAGATAACTTGGTTTGTCATCAATGGTGGCGAAGGTCCAAACAAGATGTTTTATAGGATGATGACATTTGTTGCTAATATTCGTGATCTTGGAGGTAATGACTTAGATGGTCATATCATTTGTGAAGATCATGTTCAATCCGGTTTTGTCTCTCAATGGACTCAGCTCTTCCTAAGCTTAGATGATCTTGTAGTCCTTAGCTCTTCCTAAGCTTTGATCCTTCTCTAGTGAATGGATTCAATCTGGTTCTGTCTCTCAATGGCCTCAACTTTACGTTTTTCTCAACCAACTCCTCGTGCAACCTGTTTAGAGCTTCGCGAGGTCCTTGTAACACCCTAAAAATTGCATGATTTTGAAATAGGAGAATTTGATTTATTATGCATTTTGTGAGCATTTAAACTTAGCAAAATAAAAAGTTTATTAAAATTAAAATCAAATAGAAGGTGTACATGCATGTTTGTGCATTCATCCGATGCATATTTGTTTTGTGATGCTTAGGTTTGATTGAAATTTGCAAAAGAATTTAAATTTGAGTTTAAATTGGATTTGAAAATGTGTTAAGAAAAATAGAAAAGGAATTTTATCCTTTCTTTTCCCTTCCCGGCTTTTGGCCCGAGCAACCCAGCTCCTGCTCCCGCCGCAGCCCAGCTCGGCCTTACCTCCATCCCCGTGTGGCCCATCCCGTAGGCCGGCCCAGCAGCAGTCGTGCCCACGTCGTTCCCCTCTACCCCGCGTGTGTCGCTGATAGACCGGCCCCACGCGTCAGCGACGCCTTCTTCCACCCCGAGACGAGTCCGCACCGGACTCTACTGCTGCCTGACTCCGCCGCCGCCACGCCTCTGTTCTTGACATGTGCTCCAAGTATTTCCCCACCATAAATACTAGTTGCACTATGCCCCCTATTCTGTTCCAGAACAATAGCCGCCTTCGCTCAAGCCATGCCGTCGCGAAACCCTAGCACCGTCATCGAGCCATCCGCCTCGCCGAGTGCCGCGCCATCTTCATTCACTCCGCACCACGGTAAACTGCCTTGGTGAGTTTGCCCTCCCTTCCTCTTTCTCCCGGTGCCCTCGGTTTGCTTCCCCATGGTCCGTAGGCCATGTTCTAAGTGCGCCGCTCATCACCGGCCATGGCGCCACCGCCAGTTCTCCGCCGGCAGCCTTTCCTTGCTCCCATCTATTCTGAGCCGTCCATCATCGATCCAACGGCTCAGATCATGTAATACCGATTCGTCCGGGACATTTGCAAAAGAGCCCCCGCAAGATTCAATGTTTTAACCTGTAGTCTAAAGCGTATTCCTAAAATACTTTTTTTTCTTTTGAAAACGTAGTTTCTTCTGTTAGATCCAAAATTCGTTTTCATCTATTTACAGTTTTGCCACTAAGCTTGTTTTAGCCCTAACATTTTCGTTTTAACTCCGATTTGATCCGTTCAAGTTGCGTTAGATTCGTAATTGCGTAATCTACATGTTCATACTACTGTTAGATATGTTTTCAACTTTTAAAATTCAAGGTTAGATTTAATCTATTATTTTAATAAAGGAAATCTTGTTTAATTCATACTTCTTCATTTTAGCTCTGATTTTTATGATCTTCGCGTCTGTGTGTTCGTAGTGAGACATAGATTCGTTTTACAAACACTTTCTCTTGATTTTATTCTGATTGGTGTACTGTTCTAATCTATAGCCTTTGTTTGCTATGCATGTTTGTTTCTAGATGCTTGTATGTTGCTGTGACTGTCGAGTATAGAAGGTGAGCAATTCGTGGGTGATCAAGAGTACTACTTTGACGAGCAGGAATACTTTGTTCAAGGAAAGTATAGCATGGGATCATCCTTGTTTCCTATCAACTTTAATACATTTAATCCATATTTGCATGTGTCACCTTGATAGGGATTCCTTAGAATTGAACTTATACCTTGTCTCTTATGGGATATGCATTGGGTAGCTTTGCTGGTGCTCAACTAAACCATGATCTTATAACTTGACTAATGGTATATGCAATAAACATTAAAATATGACTTTTTAGCAACTTGGAAACAGGGGCTGGAGTATTTAGCTACTTTCTAAATGCTTCAGATTCCTCTCCTAAGGACTTATTTGTAAGTGATCATCCGGGACTTATAGTACAGCTATGAGGGCCACATGGCTCTGGCTTTAGCTCAGTATGAGGACCTTTTCTAGCTTATTAGTGGTTACCTTTATTGGTGTAAGAATGGCTTGACTAATCAGGTATAGTGCGGCATTTGTCCCCTTGTGTATAGGTTGCGCGTTATTGTGCCATCGGGAAGAGGGGCTCTACATCTGTTTGTCGAGTGAATCTATGGGCCCTAACTTGTTAGACGAACCTTTGAAAGGCTTCATAGTGAACCTTGCCTGCTTACCTTGGAAGTGTTTTGGGAGTAATTAACAGGGCATATGGGTATCACGACTCATAGTAAAAGTGTACGACCTCTGTAGAGTGTAAAACTAGAACATCAGTCATGCTTACGGTTATGAGCGGCCTTGGAACCCTTATAGAATAGATGATCACTAAGAATTATCCGTTTATGTTATTTATTGTTCATGTTTACATTGATCATGTGTTTACTATGGGATTAAAACAACTTGTTGCTACTCTTATGCTAAAATTGTGACAATTAAAAGTTGAATGCTGTTAAACCTGTGTCAAGCCTTTTGAGCCTCATGAACCCCATGTTACACTTGTTGAGTACGACACATATTTATGCTTGTTTATTTTCATTATTTGGATAAAAATCCCGGATGGGTAACAGATGGCTATGGTAATGATGACTTTCTTAAGGATTACTAGACTTGTAGTCAACCAATTGATGTCCATGTGATATGGAGCTTATGCGAGAATTTTCTTTATACTTCCGCTACATTTATAAGAAGAATCTATCTTATTATACATGATGTAATAAACACTTGTGATGGTACTATCTATAATTTATTGGCTTATGTGTGTGACTGATCTCTAGGCGCACATAAGATTATGCATCCTATTTTATCCTTAAAATCGGGTGTGACAGATAGGTATCAAAGCTATGTTGACTGTAGGACGCAAGCCTAGTTAGTAATGGTCATTTTAGCCTCTTTTGCTTCACCTATTTCATGCTTCCCATCTCACTCTTGTTATTTGCTAAATTTTATGCTTCTTTTGCCTCACTCTGTTATGAAAATTATTGCTTCTAATCTAACTAAATCTAATTATGTAGATGCCTCGTGCCAATAAGACCGTTCGCATCAGCACTGGAGGCTACTACCCACTTCATGACTTGTATGAGTACATGGAGCCACAGGAGGAGGAACCCCAGGAGTAGGAAGTTGACTCGCCAGCACCTGCACCTTCGCCTGAGCCACTCCAGGAAGAACCCGAAGAAGTGGAGGTTATTGTATTGTCTGATGATGATGAGGAGGAGGAGGAGGCTACCATTCAAGAAGATCAGCCTACCCCTACCATAGGATGGACTACAAAGATCTGGTACAAGTTAGGGTGTGAATCCTCCATTTCGCACCACCGACTTATGGGGATTCTTTAGACCTACTATGCTGATTGGGACACAACTGTGGAGTATGTCTGCGAAGAACAACGCACTATTTGGAGGACACTTATTGGAAGACTAGGGCATGCATCTCCATCAAGGATGAATGGAAGGAAGCATATTAGCTAGATCCAAGCTATTTGCATCATGCTCGTCGTGCCACCATGGAAGATGGCATAGAAGATGCAGCCGCTAAAGCCTGCAAGGGTCTCCGTGGCTGCCGTTTTGAGGATATGAAGGAGGACCAATATCAATTCCTTCCTCGCCAACACCCTGAATTGGAGTGGGCAATGATAGACCCTTAGGGCATGGATCCCACTACTCAAGTGATCGTACACTTTGGTTGTGAGTTAGTAGGGAAGATTTGACGACTGAAAGATCAGTTGAAGGCACTATAGGAGACTCTTAAGAGGTACCAACGAGTGATAGATGACCAAAGGGAGTGCCTCAGCCTGCCAAGGATTTATAATAAGCTTCCCCATAAACATCGCCCATATGTTGGAGTTCCTTTCTATGTAATAAGACGTTAGTAGCACGGGTCGAGTTGAGTCAGGTCGATCTAATAGTGTGGTATGAACTTTGGTGTGCCTAGTTTATTTATTATTATGTTTATGTGTTAGTTTGATTTTTGTAATGAGTGCTGAACTTTGTGGGCATGTCCACAAGTTCCACAGTTAAGAATATTAAAGTTTGAGTCAATAAATAAATTGTTGGGTTTGGTACATCTTGTTCTCTCAGATCTATTTTTCGGAGCTGTCTGCACTTATCTCAATGCCAATCTAAATCTACTCAACCAAAAATTATAAAATTTTTATAGGAATAACTATACTTAAGTATATTTCTAATTTCTCTTGAATCACCCCTATATCTGATCTGGTTTGTGAGATATAGTTGTTCCAAGTTGAAGTTTCTGTGCAGTCTAGAATTTGGAACAGTTTCGGTTGTGTCCTATTTTTTATTAACCTAACGATATAATATGGGCATATGATCTGAATAAAAGTTGTATATAATTTCTTAAGCTTTCCAACCATATAAAGAATGCCTCTTTTGGATATCTAGAACTCAAGATATGACTGTTTTACCGAGTTGCTTATGTTGTACCTCGTCCAGAAAATTTTCAAAATGTATTCTATATCTCTATAAGTGTCTATAACTTGGAAATCTTTAAATTTTGAATATTTGTGTTGGATGTCAGATGTCTAGAAGAGAAAGAGGATGAGGTCATGGAGGTGTTCCCCTACATCCACCACCACCACCGCCACCTACTATTGAGCAGCTTCTGACAATACAGACATAGCTTATGCAAGCTCTGGTGCAGAATCAGCAGAATCAACCAGTTGGTGGGGCACCGCGTGATAAGCGTGGTGAATTCTTGAAGGGCCGCCCCCGATGTTTTCACATGCCACTAATCCACTAGAAATAGATGATTAACTTCATGCAGTGGAGAAGCAACTCAACATAGCGTAGTGCGATGACCAGCAGAAGGTGTTATACACATCAGGACAACTCCAAGGAGAAGCTCAAGACTGGTGGGAGGCATTCGAGTATGGACATCCCACTAATGCTCCTCCTGTCACCTGGTAGGAATTTAGAGAGAATTTCAGATCTTATCATATACCTGAAGGATTGATAGAGCTGAAGCAGGAGGAATTCATGGCTCTAAAATAGGGATCTATGTTTGTGGCTGAGTATCATGACAAATTCGCTCAGTTGTCACGTGTCGATGTTTTACCACCGATAGCCTGCCACGGGGGTACCCGGGACAGTTGTTTGGGCTTTGGCGAATAGTGGAATTCGGCGGTTACGCAAAGAGACTCACAATTTATACTGGTTCAGGCCCTCGACTTGGTCGAGTAATAACCTTACGTCCAGTTTTGACGTTAGCCTGTTTGCGTTGTATTGCTTTGAGTATTGGGTATGCGTTCTCCTCTTACAATGGGTACCCTCACCAGCCCTTTATAGTCCAGGCGCTGAGAGGCGTTGTTTGTGTCCTATTCGGATACAAGGTCAGAGTCCTAAGCTACGCTTCAGGCGCCTTTCCTTGTATAGTTTGAGTTGGAGTTTTGGTTTTGCACGTTGCTTTGCTCCGTGTTCTTCTTGGCGATTGGGCTGTAGGCCTTGTTACCAAGGCCTACCTCCCTGCAGTATGGTCTATGGGGGGGCCATAGGGTTCCCCATCGACAAGCCCCCAAGCATTTCATGATTGAGCTTCAAGGGCCGAGTTGTTGTAGTCTTGATCCGAGTCCTTCTTGAAGTGAAATCTTGAGATGGTCTTCTTTGATTCTTCTTTTGGCTGATGTGCACTTTTGCTTGATGTCCTCTGGGTTCTTTTTCCTTTGAGTACAGCGAGTGTCATTGAGTGTATCCCCCGAGCCTCTTGTTTTTTTTGGTACAAAAAAGCTGGAGGGTCAAAAAATTTGAAAATATGTTTTTCTGTGGTAGGTACTTGCAGCCCCCGAGCCTTCTCTGGGTTCTTTTCTGTTGAAAAG